>NC_142747.1:20364586-20964586 GCF_051943395.1 Hippocampus bargibanti | reverse complement strand
AGGACGTCTTGCCTTGCTCGAGAATCAAAACAATGGCTTCAAATTTGGAGAATAAGTTACGCATCCAGTTATGAATATGATTCAAATAGTTCTGAAGAGGAAAGCATAAATGTTTGCAATCGATGTTAAAAATCTGTGTCATCTTGAGGCGTCTCGACTCCAATCGTTGAAAATGGGCTGATTTGTCTGCTGGGAATTTGTATCAACTAGTATCAAATAGTAGTCTTGGTGCAACACACAACAATTGCCCTATTTGAACTGATATCACCTCATCAAAATCCTATGTTGCCTAAGCAGGCTATTGTACGAACGATCCAAATTGAACCTCACCCCACCATGTCGGTTGAGTGAAGGATTTATCTGTTTGATGAAAATGGCTTCTTTGACTCCCCTTTCAAAGCATCTGTTCTTTGGCTAAGATTTTAACCTCATTGTCGTCAAATGAGTGGTTGCTAGCTTTTAGGTGCATATGTACGACTATTTATTCGATTGTACCACATTGTCACAACCAACCGGCGAGTGAGAATGCTAACGGCGTAAGCAAGTGGTGTCCAAAGTCCAGCTGATGGGCTATTCGCTGTTATTTTTTTTGTTGTTGTTGTAGTTTTTAGTTCGCTATGAAAATAACTCTGGCGCACAATTAAACCATCCAATTATCCTAGTCTGCAGTGTCCATTTTAGTTTTTTGTAAACAAACAGGAAGTGGGACCGTTTAAGAATGTTGTTACAGTAATGAAGGTTATGATTTTCATCGACAAAACAATCGTCCACTACACATTTGTATTTTTTTTACGCGCTGTTGATATATTATATTAATGATTGACAAGGAAATACGATTCCCAGTCAAATATGATGTCAAAGTGCTTCAAGGCCAGAACGTTTTTTTTTTATCGCATGCTGAACAACATATACGTATCAACAACAAAACCAAGGACGACTGTTGATTTAACTATGACTTAGCTCGCTAGCTATCTAGCTGACTGGCTCACTATCTCGATTGCTATCTATTAGCTATATAGTTATCTAGCTGGCTAGCTATCTAGCTAGCTATCTATCTGCTATCTCGGTGGCTGGCTAGCTATCTCGCTAGCTATCTATTAGCTATCGATGACTGAACGCTGGCGCGTGTGGCTGTCGCTGCTCACCTGCAGAAAAAATATCCTGTGACTGTAAAGTGTCCTTGAGAGTTTTGAAAGGTGCTTATAAATCAAATGTATTATTATTATTATTATTATTATTATTAGCCAGCTAGCTTGCTTTCTATCCTTTCCATCTATTCTTTAACCGTCATTGTCGCTTTTTTTCCCCTCATAGTGTCCGATTTGTAAAATACCAATACGGGATTAGTTTCACACAAATCAAGGGTTGGCCAGTTCATTTCTACAGTCATACCTTGGTTTACGAACTTAATTGGTTCCCAGACAGAGTGTGTAAGGCGAAAAGTGTGTATCCCAAAAATAAACTCCCCATAGGAAACCATTAAAATGAGAATAATCCATTCCCAGGTCCCCATAAAACATAATTTTCTACTTTCTAATTTAGGCCAGTCATCAGTCAGGACAATAGAAGTAATCAGTGGAGCCGCAGGGATTGACCCGACATGCAATACAAAGTCAACTTTCAGTCATCAACAAAATCTCAATACCAAGGTCTCAGTAGGCAGCAATTCTCCCTGTCGAAGTACAGTGGATTCTTTGACTAAACTGCCCACCACAACACATCTACAACTGTCACTTTCATACAAAGAAACAATGTAACTACCACCCACAGGGAGCTGATGTCAGGCCAACAGAGCGCTATCAAGCCCATTTCGACTATCAGAAGCTATTCTGGCAGCAAAGTTATGATGATTATTTGCTATTAATGACATTTCTCGTGTGTCTGTTTGCATCTGTTGCTGCTGCAAAATCACAACTTCCAAGATGTGCAACCCAGAGCTCCTTGAGACACTTGGTGCAAAAAACTATCAACCCAGAGAAACACAACACAATTAATGAGGAACTGGGTAAAATGATCGCAGAGAAAGCACGGCAACTTCACTCGGATATCGTCAAGAGGCAACCTTTATTGATGATTTCAAGGCTAGCCACGGATGGTTCGACAACTTTAAGCGTCGTACAGGGATTCATAGTGTCGATCGTCATGGTGAGGCAGCCAGTTCTGGAGCAAAAAACTGTTCTGGGCGGAGCGTGAGACCCCAACCAGGAAGACGGAGTGAGCGTCCGAGTGCTGAATCAGCAGGTAGCACATTGCGTAATCGCTCTCACACATACACACGGATACACAGATTAAATGACACACACTGTGTGTGTGTGTGTGTTTTTTTTCAAGGGGCTTTCTTTCACCAATGGAAGTTGTTGGTGAAAAAAGGACAGAAAGAAAGAGTGGCCATCAAAGTATCACGATCACAGTGGTGTGTCTTTAGTTAGCTTCTGTTGCTGTCGCCGCCCGCCCCCCCCCAAAAAAAAACACAAAACAAGCTTGACGGAGATTTTGTCAGGAAGAAAAGCTCTCTCGGGGCATTGAAATGCAAGCGCACGCATGCACACAGTGGATTGAACTCAAACCACACACACACCAACCATCATTGTGAGGGACCAATCGCTTTCATTTAACAGCACATGGTGTTAAACATAAGGCCCGGGGGCCAAATCTGGCCTGCCAACTCATTTTATGTGCCTCCAGCGGCCCGCGGGTCAATTGAGTTTGAGACCCCTGCTTCATAGTCACAGACAAGCATAGGTACTATAATAAATAAAATACAATCACAAATAGAATACAATTATAAATAGGAACAAGAGATAAAGCTACACCCAAAAAATGCCATTTTAAATAGGTGGCTTTTGAGATGGCATTTGAAATGTAGCGTACAGGCAAATACTTATCAATACTGTAGCTGTGCAGTCAAATCCAGATGTTTTGCCTTTTTTTGCTTGCTACCTGCATGGTTACTCGAGTTGTGTTTATTATTATACTGAAGACTCGCGTGTCAAATGGAACTGTGGACACAATGGCCAGTGAGAAAGTTCTGCAGCACCATTTTTGTTGTTCTTTTAGCTTCATTTTGCATATTCATTTTCATCAGTAGCGACATGCATGTTGACGCCGGTACCGAACCGCATGCAAGTACTTCATTTTTATTTCGCTTCTTTAAAGGACAACCGACGTCTCCGGACAAGTTGTGTCCATAATTTGTCAAATGGCTTCAAATGACTTCTACTGAGCGTATTTGACAAAGATTCCACCGCATAGAGCGTTATTTTACGTTTTAAGACTCCCGCTGAGTATTCCGGAAGTCTTGTTTTTGAGTTGGTGACGAGTCCTCACTCTACGTCATTGAAGGAACGGGCTGATTAATTCCTTACAGGAGCTTTGTTGCCATTTTCTGCCTTTTTTGGTATGCCTTAAAATGACACGGAATAAATTATTTCATCGATTGCAAACATGTATGCTTTCCTCTTCAGAACTATTTGAATCATATTCATAACTGGGTGACCAGCAAGGCAAGACGTCTTAGGGTGACACCACGAACAAGGGGGCGGGACCTTCTGAAACTGGCCAATTCCTGGTTCATTTTTTTGCAGATTTTGGACACTTGAAGTCATTTTTATTTGACTAAAAATATCATACTGCGTGTTTTGGGTACTTTAGATGCTATAAAACGTTTTTATGATGTCAGTTAGGAAACAAAAAAGTGATGTCGGTTGTCCTTTAAATGAGCTTGAAAACATTTTAATATCGACGGTGACGTCACACGCTGGAGTGGAGGCGAAATTCGGCTTAAGTTGAAAATGTGCGCCGGAAGTGACATTCGCGTGCATGGCAGCCGGACGAGATCAGCGTGAAGGTGAAGGAAGTACCTTACCAGAGTTTGTTCATATTGCAGGGCTCTCTGGTCGTTGCCGTCCCCAGCCATGGTGAGTTGACCTCCGGGTAGCCTCGTGTGAAAGCTCGGCGTTTTTTGGAATGGCAGAAAAAAAGCGGGCGAATGGCGGTGCCGGCAGCGATTAGTGCATTGGAGCGGCTGTCGCTTGTTTTGAGGACTTTGAAAAAAGCGAACTCCAAGTCGGCGATTCCTCTTGATTACAAGCACGTTTCTTCATTTTATAGTCTCAAGTCCCGCGCCGGGGGAAGAGTCACTTGTGAGGCGGACTTTAACTCTTCGAGGTGGCTTTCTTTTTGACACTCCCACTTGCAGCCGAAGCCAAAATACCACAATTCATGCTGCTCGCTTCATTTCTTCTTTTTTGACGAAACAATATGAAAGTTCAATCAATGCGAGCCTGTGCTATGATTATTAATTTAGCATCATTACTAGTTGAAGAGGAATTTGCAACTTTGACACGATCTAGGGATGTGATAATTCATCACGCATTTTCTAATACCATATTAAAGGACAACTGACACCTCGGAGAAGTTGTGTCCATAATTTGTAAAATCACTTCATATGACTTCTACTGGGCGCATTTGACAAAGATTCCAGCGCACATAGCTAGATTTGTACTTTTAAGACTCGCGCTGAATATTCAGGAAGTCTGTTTTTCGAGCTGATGACGATTCCTGACGTGACGTCACGTCTGGAACGCCCCTAACCGAGAAATCGACACACAATGCATTTTGGGTACTTTGTTTGGTCTGAAAACTTCAAAAACACTTCTATCTATTTGAGTTAATTCCGGATTGATTGAACGCTGGCGTGTGTGGCTGCCACTGCTCACCCACAAAAAAACAAATCTTGTGACTGTAAAGAGACCTTGAGAGTTTTGAAAGGCGCTTATAAATCAAATGTATTATTATTTATTAACGGTTGCCCAAATTCATAAAGGCCTGCCGAGAGGAAAGGTTTCGAAGCGTGGCTTTCCATGAGCAAAATAATAATAAACCCCGAGAGACAACCAAGACCAAGACAATCGTTTCTGTCATGGTGCTGAAACCAACT
Source organism: Hippocampus bargibanti (assembly GCF_051943395.1). NCBI lineage: Eukaryota > Metazoa > Chordata > Actinopteri > Syngnathiformes > Syngnathidae > Hippocampus > Hippocampus bargibanti. The sequence continues at coordinate 20,959,647 of NC_142747.1, read as the reverse complement.
TCATTCTAAAATCTCAAAGGCATGATTTGTTTGACCTCCGTGTCATCGCGAGTGACTGAATGAAGTGTTTGATGTTGTTTTTCCTCGCGATCAAAGAAAAGAAAGAAAGAAAAATATTATAGTAAGTATCCACTCATCGCAATCAACAGGAGTGTCAATGTGCAATTGAAAATATTGGAAATACTGTACACACAAAGTTATTTTCCACTTGGACAAAATGTCTTGTGTGGAGAAGGTTAATGATTGAACAACTCTGCTTTGTGTGAATGTAACACCCTTTGGATAGTATTTCATCCCCGTTATTGAGCTTTGCGCTTTTGAACGTTACACAAACGCTTGCTTTCTCCAAAGCAATCAAGGCAACGTAGTCGAAAATGAGCGTGGAGCATCGTGGAACATTTAGTGACTGTTTCTGCCTCAGAGCTCTACTTCACCTCTGACATTTTTCTGAAAAATTTACTCTGTTGGGTTTATATAGAATTTATATATATATATTTCCCAAAATCAACTATATATATATATATATATATATATATATATATATATATATATATATATATATATATATATATATATATATATAGGTTATTGTGAGTGAGGTGAAGCTGGGAGGCAACAATTTTTTCAAGGAGTATGGCGATGAATGGAAGATGGGCAATTGGACGTATGTTTTGTGTGTGTGTGTGTGTATGTGTGAAAATGTGTATATATATATATATATATATATATATACATATAGAAACAGCAGTGCAACGTTTGGAAAATATTTCTCAATTCTCGAACAAACACAAACATCCAATCTTGTAGCTCGAAATTTCAAAAAGCCATCTGAAAGCCATCTCTTTTATTTTTCTGTACCGCTTGTCCTCATTTGTGTCCTGGCTAAGCGGGAGCCCGTCTCGGCTGAGTGAGGAAGACGCAGGGTCAATTTGAAAAGTTTCCATGACTATTCATGATCAATCCGTTTATCTTCATGATGATCTCGGGGCTAAGTGGAGCCTATGAAAACTGTCTTGCGGCAATGGAAGGGGGACCCATTGAGCTGGTTGGCAGCCAATCATAGTTTTGACCACCCTTGAAAATCAAGCGTTGGCCTACTGAACATTAAAACGGGCTTGTGACTCGTTGTCTGTTAACTTTTTTCTGTATGGATCGTATTGTATTTTGGACAGCCGCCTTCATTTCACGCTCATAGAACTCCAGACCCATATAACTTAGGAATTAACCATTTTTTCCTGATGAAATAAGTGAGTCTAACGCGGTTTTGAATGTTTGTGCAGTCCTAAAACTCAATATTCCTTCAGCCTCGGAATTCAAGTGGCAATGACAAAAACCCTGGCACTGGAGTGGACACATTTTTGCACATCGTCTGGCAGTGAATGAGTTCAGTAACTTTGTAGTACTTGTCTTTCGAAATATGTACTTTTCATCACGGTCATAGGTTCAATGTGAACCAATTACAGTAATACCTTGGCTTACAAACTTAATTGGTTCCCGACTGAGTGTGTAAAGTAAAAAGTGTGTATGCCATTCTCAGGTCCCCATAAAACATAATTTGCTACTTTCTAATTTTCTAAGCCTGAAAACGACACAAAATATACCTTATTTTATGTATAATAAATGTGTTATGGTATTATAATGAAAGAAATAAACTGTACTGTATAATAAAGTCGTTTTATTGACCTTTGTGATGGTCGTTGATGGCTTGATGGAATGGAGCATTAAACACTTGATAAGGAACATAGCCTTCTTCTTTCCCCATCTTGAGGAATGATCCCTTGTAGGTGCTTTCTCTGCCATAATTTTACCTTGTTCCTCATCAATTGTGTTCTGTTTGGCTGGGTTGATAGCTTTTTACATCAAGTGTACGGATGGCTTGTGCGGGTTATTTGTGGAGCTTGATGGGATATTTTAACCTTGCAGTCTACACTCTGCCTTTGAACTATCAAAGTTGAAACGAGTCCAAATTTCACTGTTTTCTATCCATTTTCTCACTCTCTCCCTGTCGTCTGCCTGCCTCTTTAAGGTTTAACGCCCCCCCCCGACTGCTGCGTTGTTGACCAATCATGAGGCTTTAACCGAAGACTGGGGGCAGGGAATAGAGGGCAAAAACAAGTTGGCTGCCATTTTCTTGTTAGGAGAACGGGCTCGTTGGCGAACGACACATCACTCATTGTGGCACCTTCATGTGTATCCCGAAAAATAGTTTGTATGCCAAGGTAAAATTTTCATAAATGTAACGTCGTAAACCGAAAAGTTTGTAAGCCAAGGGGTTCGTAAAGCAAGGTATCACTGTAGTATTTGTCACCATCAGGTTCATACTCAAATAGCCACTTCCAGGTATGTTGACCTCGTGAACAACTTGAGTGTCAACCTTCTTCTATTCTGGCCCACCGCAAACACAATGTTTAGGAATAAACAAACTCTGAGACATGCGGGAGGGAGGAACCCAAAATCCTGTCCGGAAAAGACCTCTCATGTCATGGGCTTGACTTTACAGAGTCACACTCGGGTTGCAGGTGTGATTGTTGAAGGTTGGAAAAGGTGCCTGGTTTAGAATTAATTTGGTGACGGCCGTTTGTCAACACCAATTGTTCCTTACCGGCATATCCTTGACCCCGATGCCATCATGCCGGTTGCATGGGTGGCGTGTCGCGTGCTTTGTCTGTACTTAACGTCCTACCTTACTTTTTGTCTGTTGTGTCATACTGTTATCAAGTGGCCCAGGCCGTTCATCCGCAGTGGAGAAATTGACATTTCACAGCAGAAAAGTGATGGAAGGAAAGGAAGAAGTAGAAAAACAAACTCTAGGAGCTGCTGTAAAGGCAGCCACTCTTGCGGCGCCATTTTGAAGTCAAAAGAACCCAAAAAACAAATTCAATCTTAAGCACTTTCTGCACCTGCTTTGTTGTATGAAGCAGTTCTAGATGAAAGAGGAGAGGATCAACGCATCCTTTTCACCAGTGGATCGGGGGCATCACGGTGAAATGTGCACGTCTACTACAAGCCAAATGATGAAAGCAAACACCAAGCATTTGACTAAAAATATCATCCTGCGTGTTGTGGCTATTTTAGATGCTCTCAAACGTTTTTCTGATGTCAGTTAGGAAAAAAACAAAAAAATGGTGTCGGTTGTCCTTTAAACGTGGCATGTGACTGACTTTGGATCAATTCCATGAGACCATCCTGCCAGTAGGCAAAAATACAAAAACAATTGTGTCTCATCACTTTGGCACGAGGCCCAACCGTGTGAGGCATGACCCCAAAAAGCCTGGGAGGTTTTTTCCTAATATCATATTCAAATAAAATAGATCACCCAGTCATCAAATAAATGCTGTTTAATGCTGATTAAAAAACAAATCAATGAGAAGCGTGGCGCCCTAATTGGGACCCTTCCAGACCGCTCGCGGGTCCTCAACTACGAACTGTGAGGTCAGGAAGTAACGTTAAAAAGCCACTTTTTTTTTTTTTCAGCGTCTATGAAATTTCCTGCACACTCACCGTCCTGATCTCGGACGTTCAGGAGGGCCTTCCGAATGCAAAATCACGTCACCTGGTGTCCTCCATCTTCTGCAAATGTTGTCAGTTGAAGAAGAAACTTGTATCCGTTGTGCGTCATCACGTGCACGGATTTCAGTCTAATAACCGAATGCTGATATTGATGCTTCGCTTGGTGATCACAAAAGGGCGGGATCTAAATCTGATTGGTTGCTTGCAGTTGAATAATTGTCCAAGGGGGATTTTGTCTGAGTGAAAATGTCAAAAAAGACAAGCAAGTGAGCACACACACACATTTATTATTATGATGATGATTGTTATTATTATTATTATTATTATTGTCGTTCTTATTGTTGTTATGATGATTATTGTTATTGTTATTATTATGATCATTATTATGATTATCTATCTTTCTATATAGCTAGGTAGCTAGCTATATAGATAGCTGTCAAATCTGTGTCTATCAGCTAGCGAGTTAGTTAGCTCGCTATTGAATCTATCTATCAACAATTTGCTTTTAGCTAGCTATCTATCTATCTTTTATCTTTTAGCTAGCTATCTAGCTAGCTAGCTATCTAACATTTATCTTTTAGCTAGCTATCTAACTAGCTAACTAGCTTTTAGCTATCTGTTTTTGTCACACCATTATATGTGGCGATAGATAGACAGATATGATTTAGTTTTTTATGGCACATATTTCAGCACACAAAATGAAATCTTTGAGCACCAAAAACACCGCTTTAGAAGTTCCCATTATCTGTTTTATTTGTGCTCCACACCAATTCAATAAATACAAAAACAAACCAGCTTCATGTTCTTCATTTTAAAACAAAAACAAAAAAAACAAATCTGACAATATTCCAAAGAGTCAGTTGGCAAAACAGGAACAAGTGAAACAGAGCAAAAGTGATATCAAAAAGATGCTCAAGACAGGAAGTGAAACAAGAACCAAACAAAAGCATTTCGCAGCCTCTCAATTTGATCTCTCCAATAAAAAAATAGAAAAATATTGACATTTTTTTACTTGTGTGGAAATACACTCTAAAGGGACAATCATCTTTTTTTTGGGGTGGTGTGACCCACTAAAATGCCCCCAAAACAAACACTGTCTCTGTTTCACATTTATCCAAAAATTGAACTTGGCCTTGCTGCCCAGAATGGACAGCTGTTAAATGCATAAGATGGCGCCCAAGCTCCGTTGGAAATGGGCTGATTTGTCTCCTGGGAATTGGTGTCAACTAGTATCAAATAGTAGTCTTGGTGCAACACACAACAATTCACCATCACGTTATATATGTAGTTTTCCTTCTAATTTCGCCATCAACATGAAGTTTTTAGACCAAAGTACCCCAAATGCATTTTGTGTCGCTTTCTCCGTCAGGGGCGTTCCTGACGTGATGTCACCAAGGGAATGGTCATCAACTCGAAAACAGGACTTCCTGGATATTCAGTGCGAGTCTTAAAAGGTAAAATACAGCTATATGCCATCAAATCTTTGTAAAATACGTTCAGTAGAAGTCATTTGAAGCCATTTTACAAATCATGGACGCAAGTTGTCGGGTGGTGTCGGTTGTCCTTGAAGCTAGCAAAAATCTGCAAGACTCAAAGCAGAATGCTGCACGTTTGTCGCGTGTGTTCCTTTACAATCTTAAAGCTGACGACAAGGTGGGGAATGAGGGATGAAGGGGCTTTGATTGGCCCAGTGTGCAGTCCTGGGTTTGGATGAAGTGTGGGTAAAGTCGTCATTTGGCTTTTTTGCGGGTGAGGTCAGTGTCTCTGATTGGGCCGTTTGTCTCGAGCCTTCACGGCGACTTCATCTTGGCCTCTCAAATCTGCAGGAAACAAAATGGAGGGATCGATGTGGAAGGTTTCACTCAACCCGGAAGTAACTGAAATAGCTAGAAAGCTAGCTAGCTAATAGATACCTAGCTATCTTGCTAGCTAGAGATGGCATTTACTGAATTTAAAACCGTATTTACTAATTCTTAGCTAGCTAGTTAGTCAAGCCAGAAGTAACTGAAATAGCCAGAAAGCTATCTGCTAGCAAATAGATAGCTAACAGACAGCTAATCTATCTTGCTAGCTAGAAATGGCATTTACTGAATTTAAAACCGCATTTACTAATTCTTAGCTAGCTAGTTAATCAACCCGGAAGTAACTCAAATAGATCGAAAGCTAGCTAGCTAGCCAATGGATAGCCAACAGATACCCAGCTAGCCAGCCAGCTAATAGATAGCTACCTAGAAAGCTAGCTAGCCAGATACCTCAGCTTACCAACTTAATTGGTTCCCAGAAAGTGTGTGTAAGGCAAAAAGTTTGTCTTCCAAACATTTATTTGCCACAAGAAACCATTAAAATGAGAATAATCTGTTCCCAGGTCCCCATAAAACATAATTATAGCCAACTTTAGCAGCGTGAAGTGGGGGTTACGCACCGTTGCATTCAGGACAGCACGAGCCTTCTTTGCGGGTGATGTCGGAGCAGGTCAGCACTGGACATTGCTTGCGCTGACATTTGGTTACACCATGCTGAGGGAAGTACAGTACAGATTCATCTTTTGAAAGGTGCTTAAAATGTCATTTATTATTATTATTATTATTATTATTGTTGGTGGTGTTGGTGTTATTATTAGTATTATTATTATTATTATTATTATTATTATTATTGTGTATTAGTAGTATGTGATTGTGATTATTTATATATTAGTTTTTTTCATTTATTTATGTATGTATTTATTTATATATTTAATAATTTAGCCATTTATTTACTTAGCTATTTATGTATGTGATTCTGAATTTATTTATTTATTCGTTTGTTCATTTATTTATGTATGCATGTGTGCATGTATGAATTATTATTATTATTATTATTAAAAATAATGACTGTTATTGTGGTTTCCATGGGACCATTTGAAATTTCCATTCAGACTTTAGCAAGCATGATGGAATTTCACAAGCTTGATTTGCTTTCATGGGCCGAATAAAATGAGGTGCCGGGCCATATTTGGCCCCCGGGCCTTATCTTTGACACCGGCGCTTTAGTAGTATCAGGGGTGTCACCAGGGCTGTCTTTATGCCTCAAAATGGTTAATTTCATCATGTTAATAGTTCATTTGATCATGTTTGCCCATCACACGGCTTCATTTTGACACTACTTACATCACACCAACAATTGATGCACTTCATCTCTCCCACCAGGGGCACCCACGGATGCCAGTTGTCGCTGTTGTGGTAATAGTTTTTGCCAAATTTGCAATGTCTGGGCCCATCCGCTTGCATCATGTCGGTGTGTTCCAAGTGACCGGGTGGTTTTTCCTCTTCTGGACATTCTTTACAGCAGTCGGACGGATTTCGTCGCACGGGATGACTGCATGTCACCGCCGGACACGTCACCTTCTCGCAGTGCACTTCGCCTGTTGAGCCCTGTCGCAGGTGACCGCCATTAACAACAACAACAAAAAAAAAGATCCCAAAAATTTGGTAATGATACATTAAAGTACAAACGACACATGTTGCGTCCATAATTTGTAAAATGACTTCACATGACTTCGACTGAGCGCATTTTTGACAAAGAAGTCTTGTTTTCGAGTTGATGACGATGCCCTAAGTGACGTCACGAAGGGAACGCCCCTGACCGAGAAAGCGACACACCGCGTTGATGGCGAAATTAGAAGAAAAATGACATCAATAATGCGATGGTGAATCGTTGTGTATTGGACCAAGACTACTATCATGAAAGAATTAGGGAAAGAAAAAGAGAATTCACCATCAGTACAAAGAACCGGAGTTTCGAATGGAAGCACATCATTATTATCATTATTATTATTATTATTATTATTATTATTATTATTATTAGTAGTAGTAGGAAGAGAGATTATTATTATTATTATTATTATTATTATTATTGTTATTATTGTCATTATTATTATTGTTACTTGCAATAAAGATGATTCTGATTATTATTATTATTATTATTATTAGCAGTAGTAGTATTATTAGCATTATTATTAGTAGTAGTAGTATGATGATGATTATTATTATTTTTATTACTATTAGTAGTAGTAGTAGGAGGATTATTATTATTATTATTATTATTATTAATATTATTATTAGTAGTAGTATTAGTATTGGTATTATTATTATTATTAGTAGTATGATTATTATTATTAGTAGTAGTAGTCGTAGTAGGAGGAGGATTGTTATTATTATTATTATTATTATTATTGTTATTATTATTATTATTATTATTATTATCATTTTCCCCATTTTCAAACATTTTTGAAAAACGCTCCAGGGAGCCACTGGGGGGCGGTAAAGAGCCACACTTGGCTCTTGAGCTGCATTATTCCCCAAACCCCGTCCTTCCGTCTTCTACTTAGCATACACGAGACATTTCTTCCGAGCTGTTTCTTGACAGCTAACGCAAGTCAAATGAGCCATGAGGGGGGGGCTTGCAAAACTAAATCCAGATGTGAGAGGCGTTCCGTGTGTACCTTGCAAGTGCAGACGGCACATTTAATGTAACCAAAGGGAGGTACAAAAGGATGCCATGTGGTTCCTGGAGCATGCATCTTCTGGTCTCCCTCGAAATAACAACCTAAGAGAAACGTCTGTGTAAGCTCTCAGTGGTACAGGAGTGGTCCATCGATGAAAAGGTTTCTTCAGCCGTCATCTGTACTTCTTTCAAGGTGTTGGACGTTTCGCTTCTCATCCAAGAAGCTTCGTCAGCAAACTAAAGTCTTACCGGTAGTTTCGGCCCTATATATATATATATATCCCTACTGTCCAGACGTGGCGGCACCGGACTATGCTCTGATAGGTCCCTGCTCTCAGGTTGGGGGGAGCAGAGGACTACTCCCCGCGGCTCCACTGATTACTTGTATTGTCCTGACTGACGACTGGCCTGATTCTTTGACTCCCCTTTCAAAGCATCTATTTTCTTTGGCTAAGATTTTAACCTCATTGTCGTCAAATGAGTGGTTGCTAGCTTTTCGGTGCATATGTACTGCCGATTGAGGCCCATTAGTATTATCCCTTCAAAGAAGTACACGGCTGAAGAAACCTTTTCATCAACCTAATAGAAAGATATTCCATTGTTACTTTGACGGCAGCTGGCAGGGAAATAAACTCCAATGATTTGTAGTTTATCCTCGCAAACGGACGCACGATACAAACAAATTCCAGATGCCAGGAAGTACAAAAAAAAAACCACCCACCTTCAGGATTCTCTTCGACTTTTTCAAGAGCTTTGGTGTCCTTTGCATCCTTCCTCTCTGGATGGCAAAAAAATAATTTGGAATATGACAAATGATGACATACCAACAGCGGGATGCACATTACAGACGCTCTCCAATTTACGAACGAGATTCAGGAGGTCTTGTTTTCGAGTTGATGACGATGCCTGACATGACATAAGTAACCTGTATTGGTTTGTACTTATTTCATAAAATATATGCTCTATAGAGATATGTGCATGCACAACTGGAGATAATACTACATATGTTACTACAAAAATTGTCAAATGAACCACTGTTCATAACTCAAATGTTCGTAAGTAGGGGAGTGTCTGTACCAGTAAAGTTAATTATGCAACATTTGAAGGCAAATAGGTTAATTCATTCACTGCCATTCACAAATTTATTCGGGAATTGAAAATATGACGGACAGCCTTATTTTATTACATAAAATAAGGCATAGTTTGTGTAGTTTTAAGATTTATTTCGTAGAAAATTATGTTTTATGGGGACCTGGGAACGGATTATTCTCATTTTAATGGTTTCCTATGGGAAATGATTTTTTGGGATACACACTTTTCACCTTACACACTCTGTCTGGGAACCAATTGAGTTCATAAGCCAAGGTATCACTGTGTTGGTCAGTGTGCGTGGCCTTGCTAAAGACTTCTGTTTTTAGCGCTCTGTCTAGTCGAGTTTGTTGTCTTTAATGTCCTCGCGAGTCAATTTAATGTTGATGTCTACTTAGTTGAGGTGATCTGTGAAGGATTGAATTTCTTGTTTTTTAATTATGACAATAGTGTCGTCCACATATCTAAACCAGTGCCTAGGTTTTGTCCCCGGGAAGGATGTGAGGGCTTGTTTCTCCATCTCTTCCATGTACCGATTATCCACTACGGGTGAAACTGGTGAGCCCATTGAAAGAAGTACAGATGACGGCTAAAGAAAACTTTTCATCGATGGACCACTCCTGTACGACTGAGAGCTTCCACAGACAGTTAGCATGCCTTGATGATCTCATTCTGGTCTAACGTCAGGACACAAAGTTCTCACCATCGCAGATTGGGCAGCATTGATCATCAGGCTGAACAGTTTGCGAACATGTCAACAGTGGACAGATGACGGGATCGCAGATCACAGTTCGTTTCTACAGTCGGAGAAAAACGGGATTCCTACAGTTAGGATCACTCTTGAAAATAACGTCAGCTTTGTTTTGATTTACCTGGCAGCTACAAGAGAAACATTTATCATAGTTGGGAGTCCAGCGGGCTCCGTGAGCATGGTACTGGTTCTCAAAGGAGCAGGTATGAGGGTCTTTCTTCAGCATTTCGGGATCTTTGACAAAAAAGTCGTCAAACTCGGCCTCATCCACGTCCTCTTTCGTTCCAAATTCGCAGTTGTTGGGCGCGTGGACCTGGACAACATGACAAGATTGGAAAAAGAACATTTGAAAGAGACGATAGTCAGATGTTGGAACGTCACTGTTCACTCGATGAAAAGGTTTCTTCAGCCGTCATCTGTACTTCTTTGAAGGTGGCAGGGCAAATAGGGCAATAGGCCAGTTTTTGTCTTGGACCAGTTTGATATTCAAACAGATGGACTCATATTTTGTTTTAACTTTCCATCCATCCATCCATTTTATGATCCACGGATCGGGTCGAACTTGCGTTGGACGCTATCCCAGCTGTCGTTAGGCAGTAGGCATTCAAAACATACCCCAGGACAACTATTCATAGTCCACGTCAAGCTCTTTTGAAACGTATTATGACTGAAACAGATGCTAACTATATCAGACTAACCACGAGCTGGCCAACGTGTAACAAGGCGACGTTTCTTAACATACCCTTCCACGTATTTCTCCTCTTGGGTTCAGCTTGGTGCTGACCTGGATGAAGGCGGTTCCTTGATCCAAGTGTTGTAATAGTTCCGCACTGATGTCCTTTAACACTCCCTGAGCCTGGAAGAGACGAAGGACGGGTTGAAACAGACATGGACCGTGTGGGTCTATGGTCTTGACAGTAGTTCTAGCGATGTACCTGTGAGCCGTAGAACCCGGTCAGCAATCTCTTGTGGTTGACATTGCTGTCATCCAGCTCCCCGATCTCAGCGAGGCCGTGCAGGTGGGCGTTGACGGTGAGGTCGTCAGCCTTGCTGAGGCCGGCCACAACAATCTCATAATGAAGGTGACAAAATTTGTCTACCGATACCCAGGCGTGGCCGGAAGCGCCGGTTCGTATCGGGGGCGACACAAAATGGCCGGCAAGAGGGGTTGGCAACTCTAGAAGACCAAGTCGACAATCGAATGAGTTGTCAGGATGGTTTGGACAATGTAGAATTGCTCCGATCCTGTCGATCAATCGTCCTCACCATGCCTCGGAGCCTCTAGACCGCTATAGGGCAGTGCTTTGATCTGACCCCGTAGTTCGCCGTCTTGGTTTTGACCCGTCGCCACGTTAATGAAGAGTTCGTTCTGCAGCAACATGTGAATGCTTCGGGCTTCCAAGCGACTCCAGCTGCCCGTTGCCCTTCCGGTGACCTTATTGTACTCCGGCGTTAAGTCGTAAAGGACTGAGCGCTTGTTTCGCCGCCGCGGTTTCAATTCAATGGTGAGGCCGATCATGTCTCCGGTAAGACCTGCAACTTGAACCTGAGAATGGGGAACAGATAGGGAATTCAGACGGCAGATAGTAGTAGTACGAGACCTGTTGTGGCTCAGGATGACTTTGCGTATCAGGTGCACTGACCAATAGCCACCATCTTTTGAAGCAAATCAAGGCTTTTGACTACGCTTTATACACCGGGAAATACAGTACATGAAAAATGCATCAAATGAAAAGTCACATTTTCTAAATCCAAACAGATCCATACCTGATAATCCAATGTGCCATTATCATGAAGGTTAAAGATGGCGGAGCCCGTGCCTCCTGTCTTCCCAGGAGTTAGCGCATCCCCACTGGACAGCACGCTTTGGATAGCTGAACCACACACAAGTGACGTTCATCAAAATCTACATGCAACATCTCTAGGTGGTCTAGAGTGCTGCTGCTCGCTTCTTGACTGGTACTCATAAGAGGGAGCATACACTGTAACTCATACTCGGGCTTCCCTTCAAGGGCTCCCTATACATTTTAGAGTTCTTTTCAAGATTTCAAGATCGTACTATAGACTGCTTAGGCAACATAGGCTTAGTTATGCGGATGAGGGGATACCAGGGCAAATTGGGCAATCAAGCCAGTCGTCAGTTAGGACAATAGACGCAATTAGTCCTCTGCTCTGCCCAACCTCAGTGCAGTTTCGGGCCCTATATATATATATATATATATATATATATATATATAGGGCCCGAAACTACCAGTACGACTTTAGTTTTCTGACGAAGCTTCCTGGCTAAGAAGCAACACGTCCGACACCTTCAAAGAAGTACAGATAACGGCTGAAGAAACCTTTTTATCGTTTCAAGATTGTATTATTTTTTTCAAATCTTTAAATGGCCGAGCTCCTCCTGACCTCGCCGAGCTCATCCACCCCTACACACCTTACAGCCTCAAGTCTGCTGACCAGACATGAATAGATGTGCCAAAAACTAAACGGAGGCTCAGAGGGGATCGAACCTTCTCTGTTGCTGGTCCCACTCTCTGGAATGACCTGCCACTCAACATTTGGTAAGCCCCCTCGCTGCCGATTTGTAAAACCCGCCTCTTTAAAACTCACTTGTACTATTTGGCATTTGACTCAGCATGATTCAGACTTGATCTTAGTTTTACTTTCTGGTGCTTTCTACTATCGTTGTGACTGCTTTATTTCCTGTATATGATAGTTGTCCATGTTAAGCGCTTTGTTATTGTATTGTATTGTATTGTATTGTATTGTGTGACAAAATCGGACCTCACAGATCCATATGACCAAAGAATCTGCAGTCGCACTGTGTGGCGCCTTCACGAAAACACACCCAAGGTAAAGTTGCGGTATGAGGTCATCTTTGCCGAATGCAGTAGGCTTAAAAGGATTCGGGAGGAATTACAAGTAGAGGTGGGCGGGGGAGGGCAGAAGGGAGGATCGAAATGATGAAGAAAAGAGAGCGGAGGTGAGAGTCAAAAAGCTCGTGTATGGCGGGTTGAAATTCTTCACACGTGACATCATAGCGCCAACAGTAACAACCGGCGAGGACTGTCAGGTCCATCGGACTGTGACCTTAAAGGACAACCGACGCCTCGGACAAGTTGTGTCCATAATTTGTAAAATCACCAAGACGACTAGTTGACACTAGTTGACACAAATTCCCAGCAGACAAATCAGCCCATTTCCAACGGAGCTTGGGCGCCATTTTGTGCATTTTCTAGGACGCGACATTGGAGTCCTGACGGCTCAAATTGATACGGGAGGACTCCTTTAATCGATGGCAAACATTTATGCTTTCCTCTTCAGAACTATTGGAATCATCTTCATAACTGGATGAGTAACAAGAAAGCATCTTCTCGGAATCTGAAGCCATTGTCATGATTCTAGAGCAAGGCAAGACGTCCTGGCGTGACGTCACGAACAAGGGGGCGGGACCTTCTGAAACTCGCCATTTCCGGGCTCATTTTGAAGTCGTTTTGGGAAACTTTAACGCATTTTTATTGGTGTTTTGCATTAGACAAAAAATATCAGCCTGCGTGTTTTGGCTATTTTAGATGCTCTAAAACGTTTTTCTGATGTCAGAAAACCAAAAAACGGTGTCGGTTGGCCTTTAAGGCGTGTAAGCCAACTTTCGCCGTGTGCGTGTGAAAACTAACACGCAAGCACGGCGCCAACGTGAAAACTCCACAGATTCTTCCTGCGAAATGTGAGCGAGCGATGCTACGCAGAAAGGCAAAAGCGCACACTTGAGATGCGGGACAATGACGTGAGACATTTCCCAGAGCCGTGTCCAATCTCAACAAGGCACGCGTTGGCTTGTACTTACTGTCACAGGACTTTCTGCCGGTAATGAATCCTGAGATCTGCTGGGAACGGTGACCTTCCGTTGCCACGGCGATCTTGAGCTGCCCGCGAGAGAGCCAAAAGAGTTCGCGGCTATTCAGGTCTGTCAGCACCTCTGCGAAATCTGGATCCTGCGCACATTGTGGACCGGTCAAGCAGAAAGTCAAATTGTCCTTCCTGAATATCCAACCGCAACCATCAAACCCAGAAGGAACACATCAAATAGCAACCGGCTGTTTACATCCTCAAAGGACAACCGACACCATTTGTCTTTTGTTTGTTTCCTAACTGGCATCAGAAAAAATGTTTTAGAGCATCGAAAATAGCCAAAACGCGCACGATGATATTTTTAGTCAAATGCAAAACACCATTTAGTTAGTTAGCTGGGTAGCTAGTTAGTTAGCTAGTTGGTAGTTGGTTAGTTGGTTATATTGTTAGTTGGTTGATTGGTCAGTTAGTTAGTTGGTAGTTAGTTAACTTGTTCGTCGGATTGTTGGTTAGTCAGTTAGTTAGTTGGTTACTTGGTTGGTTAGTTAGTTGATTGAGTAGTTAGTTAGCTGGTTAGTTGGTCTGTTGTTTAGTTTGTTAGTTAGTTAGTTAGTTAGTTGACTATGTGGTTAGTTGGGTTAGTTAGTTAGCTTGATAGTCGGATCATTGGTTAGTTTTTAGTTGGTTAATTGGTTAGCGAGGCAGTTAGCGAGGCAATTAGTTCATTCGTTGGTTAGCTGGCTAGTTTGTTAATTAGTTAGCTAGTTAGTTATTTGGTTAGTTAGTCAGTTAATTAGTCAGTCAGTTATCTAGTTAGTTAGTTAGTTGGTTATTTGGTTAGTTAATTGGTTTTGTGGAGGGGATGAAAGATTCTAATGGCTTCCCCTGAGAGGAAAGTGTAACTATGTTGTTTTGGGATGCCTTAGCTACTCTGCTTGAGTCACAATGAGTCAGCTGGACTTCAAGGACGTGCAAAAGCCTTTTTGTTGACATGGAGAGTGGAGTATCCACATTGATTTTGTTTTACAGTTTACTGCGAACAGTGCAGAAATCTGAAAAAGATGATGACATGAAGTCGTTGGCAATGAAAGCGCTCTTGCAGTTTATTTTTTTTTTTTTTTGTGGGGTTTATTTGTCATAACTTGATAATTACTCACATGAGATGTGATATTGGCCTGGATCTCTCTCAGGACATGTTGCCGATAAAGCAGTTGCACTCGAATGGGAAGCACAAGGGGTTCTGTAGACCAAAATGAACACATAAATCAAGAAAGAAAGAAAGAAACATACATAAATAAATAAATAAATAGCTAAATAAATGTATTCAACAAAATATTCTGTTTTTTGCCACCGCCAACATAAACTCTCCAGTCAACACTTTATCATCATCATACTACATTTCATGTCTACCTTTGTCTTTGACAAGGCCTTGAAGAATGAGGATGAAGTGAAGGTTGTTCTCCGTGTCACTGAGAGTCAACATGGCGATGCCTCCCATGCCCGCGTTCTCTTCCTCTGATGTCAGCGTTGAGCTGAACGTCTCTGTCGGCGATGAATGACAAACACAAACCCACTATTTAGAGTCGCTTACGGACCTTCGGATACTTTAGAAACATTATTATTGAGTGCAGAATCATCAACACTGAAAAGCTGTCTTTTTTGCTAGCTAGCTAGCTTTCTATCTATTTTCGAGTGGAACGCTGGCGCGTGTGACTGCCGCTGCTCACCCACAGAAAAAGTGACCTGAAAGTGACCTTGAAAGTTTTGAAAGGCGCTTCTAAATGAAATGGATTATTATTATTATTATTATTATTATTATTATTATTATATTTAGGGGAAAAAAATCCGGGCTGATTTGGGCAAATTCCTGTGTGAGAGTCTATCCAATTTAATTAATAATAATCCATGTCATTTGTAAATGCCCTTCAAAACTCTCAAGGTCACTTTACAGTCACAGGATATTTTTTTCTGTGGGTGAGCAGCGGCAGCCACACGCATTGCGGCGCCATCCCAGTGAGGCTCACCTGCGAACAGAGCCCTGTGTTTGATGACCTTCCCTTCCACTTGCTCGGCTCTCCTGCTTGACGTGCTCATGCTGACGTGCAACTGCTCATTCTGCAGCTGCCGCAGAAACGGCTTGCCAACGTTTTTCCACACACCGCAGATCTGTGCCAAGCAAAACAAAACAAAAATGGAATAAATATGGAATTATTAATAATAATAATACATTTGATTTCTAAGCGCCTTTCATAACTGTCACGGTCACTTTACAGTCACAGGATCAGTTTTTCTCAGTTCTTTTTTTATGTATTTATTTATTTCTGTATTTATTTATTTTTTGTGTATTTATTTATTTAGTTTATTTCTTTATGTACTTATTTATTTTGTTTATTTATTTGTTATATCCTACATTCATTTCTCTATTTATGTATGTATTTCTGTATTTCTTTATTTAGTTTTTTATTTATTTTGGTTTTTATTTATTTATTTTATTTAGTTTTTTATTTAATTGTAATTTATTTATTTACTGTATGTATTTATTTAGCCATGTATTATTTAGCTATGTATGTATGTAATTGTGAATTTATTTATTTGTTTATTTATTTGTTATATCATTCATTCATTTCTGTGTTTATTTATTTATTTGTTCATTCATTCATTCATTGCGAATCATGATGATGTCCTTTTTTCTGACCATGTCTGAGTGTCCCTTGGGGACTTTGTACTGAAAAGCAGCAGCGGCGCCGTCTGAACTCAGGAAGCGGATTTGAGTGGGACGAGCCATTCTGGAAGAACAATTGAAGGATGATGTCAGTGCAATGGCGGCCATGTTTGACTTCAACCTTCTTCTTGCGCTCGTTCAACGCAAGCAACGGTTTTACTTTTGGTACGTGATGGAGAAAGCCAGGCTGGATCGGGTCAACGACAAGCGAGCTCGGCCAACGGCGCTGGAGCTCGGCAGCCACGATTCGCTCACTCCTGTCAACAGCGCGACAAATTCTGCACGGAAAGTGAGTCATTTAGTCGACAACTTCATTTTTCTTCCCTTGAAATGAATGATGTCAGTTTTTCAAGGACAACCGACACCATTTTTTTTCTTTCCTAACTGACATCAGACAAACGCTTTATAGCATCCAAAACACGCAGGCTGATATTTTAAATCAAATGCAAAACACCAATCAAAGTGTCCCAAAACTGCTACAAAATGAGCTGGGGAGATTCAGAAAGTCCCGCCCCCTTGTTTGTGACGTCACGCCAATTTCAGACCAAACAAAGTACCCAAAATGCATTGTGGGTGGCTTTCTCGGTCAGGGGCGTTCCCTCCGTGACGTCACTTAGGGCATCGTCATCAATTCAAAAACAAGACTTCATGAATATTCAGCGGCAGTCTTAAAATGTAAAATAGAGCTTTAATATGCGCTGGAATCTTATTAAAATATGCTCAGTAGAAGTGATTTCACAAATGATGGACACAACTTGTCCGGAGGTGTCGCTTGTCCTTTAAGTGTTTTTTGTGTGTGTGTTTTTTTTTTTTTTTTTTAGGTGGTCAACTCACCAGTGCGGCTCTCTTCCGGGCCCATGTCCTCCGAACTCAGGTAGGATCTATCGTTATAAGATTTGTGCAGGTCGTCCTCCTTCCCTTTTCCCTCTTCATGGAAAAACTCAAAGCTGTCCGGAATGGGATTGCTTCGTTTCTTGTCTTCCTCACCTGCACGTACAATAATCATCATCATCATCATCATCATCATCATCATAATAATTTGATGGACTCTCACAAGGGAATTTGCCAAAATCAGTCCTGATTTTTCTCCCCTAAATATAATAATAATTCTATCTTCCATCTTGGATGAGAAGCAAAAGGTCCGACACCTTCAAATTTGTACAGATGACGGCTGAAAGAAAGCTTTCATCGATACATTCTGGAATGGTGCTCTGTCATATTTTCAATTCCTGAATGGCACTTGATGTTATTTCTCTTGTGGGAATGCGAACGTTCTCTTTTGTCCAAAGAACGTTCGCAAAGCACATCCTGGCTACACGTCGTTGGCCAAAGTCTGGCGGACAGATGTGACAATGGTGTCAGCTGTTTGCCTTTGTTCCTGCATTAGCGCTTGACGATGAAATATGTGAACGTAAACAGCCAAAGAGGAAAGCGTGGCGAGTGAGAAAGAAGAAAAGCAAGATGGCTTCAAACACAAATCAAGACAGCAGAAACCATTTGAGTAAAAAAAAAAAAAACTAACTAATAAATACATCAATAAATCATTGTTGAGTTCACGCACTTTGGCAAAAAGGATGGAAAAGGGCAACATTCAATCCTGGTGCTAATGTGCTAATTCCGTAGCAATATTTGGGCATCAAATGGGAGTTGAGAACTTTGTGAAAGATTCCGACACTCCATTAAAAAGTCTTTTACGGCTTACAGACAACATGGTTGCTCTCTTGTTCAATTCTTACTTGGTTCACTTTTGAGATCCTAATGCAAGATTACGTTGGACGGGCTGCCAAAATATGTCAGACATTTTCAATTAAATGATAGAGAACAAATGAATGGATGACAGATGGATGGATGAATGGACAGATGGACACGTGGATGAATGGATGGACGGAGGGATGGATGACAGATGAACATATGAATGGATAGATAAACAAATGGACGGACGGATGGAGTGATGGATGGAAGAATGAATGGAGGGATGGATGAATGAATGGAGGTATGGATGGATGACAGATGGATGAATGAATGGAGGGACGGATGGACAAATGGATGGATGGTGATTTTTTTTTTTTTGCTAGGGAAAATATATGACAAAATAAATTCTTGCACCCACGTGATCAAATACCAAATGATTGACACTTAGAGAACCTATAGTTCATTTTCTGCGATATAAACATACATTTGTTATTATTATTATTATTATTATTATTATTTTATTTAGTAACTGGACGGCCGCACTGCTTTCCCTCTTTGGTGTCTTATTTGCATACACACTTGTCAAAGGCCCACGAGGCACACACGCTTGGCTTCTGGGTCGTGTCACCCTCAAGTTCCTCCCTTCCAACCGACTAATACTCAATATTCAGGTGCACCCGCTACACATACACACACAAGCGCACTCACACACACACACATAAACACACGTAGTGAGTAAAAAGTGTGTGTATCCAAGTGAAATGAAAATACACACATAAAAATCATTGGTGAATTTGTGAGGACCTTTCTGAAACTTTAACAGATGGATATATCGACCCTCTCGAAGCCTTTAGAATGAAAAACTTGTGAGGAGCGACCAAAAGGTCCTCACGTGTCAAAAATGTCCTCATTCACGTATGGTATCAAATGTTAGCGGTCCTCACAAGACGAGTCATACAAACAACACACACACACACACAATGTTTCCATCACTTGCACAAACACACAAGGTCCCTTTGTGCCAAAGCTAAGACAAATACGCTCAACCTTTTTGGTACAACATAACCATAATACACATGCCGTCTTGACCCTATCCTGAGTTTGACAGGAGACACGCACCCATGCACGCATACGCACACACACACACACACACACACACACACACACACACACACACACACACACACACACACACAGCTCTGCGTTGCAAACCCCACCCCCAATGTAGGCTGCAAAGCTCTACCTTTTTCCTTTCCATTCCATTACCAAACATAAAAAAACCACATTGTAGTTATGGTTTCTTAATAATAATAATAATAATACTATAATAATTTTATAATAATAATAATGTTATATATATATATATACATATATACGTATATACATATATATATGTATGTGTATATATATATATATATATATATATATATCAAATTATTATTATGAGTATTATTATTATTAGTAGTAGTATTATAATAAAAATGATAATAATAATTATTTATATTTTATATTATTAGTATAATAATAAAAATAATAATTATTATACTAATACTACTCATAATACTAATATAAAATATAAATTATTATTATTATCATTATTACACTAATAATAATAATCATAATAACAATAATAGTAATAATAATATAATAATAATAATAATAATAATTATTATTATTATTATTATAGTAATAGTACTCATAATACTCATAATACTAACAATATAAAATATAAATTATTATTAATATTATACTAATAACAATAATCCTAATCATAATAATACTAATAATAATAATACTTTTTTTTTTAAATTGACAGCCACACGGATTACCTTTTGGACAGGTTTTGCAGCAGTGTCCCGGCAACAAGACGGGATGGTCACAATCTGGATCGGGACAGTCCTGCTTTATGTTCTTGCAGTTGACTTTGCCAAATACTTTTCCGCGACGACTCTTTTGCTGCATGACATCAAATTATTATTATGATGATGATTACAAAACGGAGTGATGACGGAAATAAAAATCATTGAAAACTTACAGGGTCACAGTGGCACTGAACACAATGCATGACGCCAAAAGGGTCCCCCAAATCTGGGTGCCATGAGTCCTCCAGAGAATAGAACCGACCCCCAAATGAGCATCCTGTAAACAAAATATTTAAAGGACAACTGACACCATTTTTTTGTTTCCAAACGGACATCAGAAAAACGTTTTATAGCATCTAAAATAGCCAAAACACGCAGGCTGATATTTTAGTCAAATGCAAAAACACCAATCAAAATGACTTAGTGTCCCAAAACTGCCACAAAATGAGCTCGAAACTGGTGAGATTCAGACGGTCCCGCCCCCTTGTTCGTGACGTCACACCAAGATACTCCTTCACAAACTGCCTTGCTCCAGAATCAAAACAATGGCTTCAGAGAGTTCAGATTCAGAAAAAGGTCCTTTCTTGTTACTCAGTTATTAATATGATTCAAATAGTTGTGAAGAGGAAAGCATAAA
This sequence comes from Hippocampus bargibanti, assembly GCF_051943395.1. NCBI lineage: Eukaryota > Metazoa > Chordata > Actinopteri > Syngnathiformes > Syngnathidae > Hippocampus > Hippocampus bargibanti. Next base: position 20,939,053 of record NC_142747.1, on the reverse strand, counting down.
TGTTTGCAATCGATTAAAGAAGTCCTCCTGTATCAATTCAATTGATTATGAGTTTCCATTGACGATCAATTATACACATCGAGGTGCTCTGTTGACGACCTCATAAAAAGTAGGCATGTGACCAAATTTTTCATGAATAATTCATCACACCTTTTCTAATAGCATATTAAAGTGCATTTAAATAGCTTTCAGGTGATGGATAGATTATGACAAATAATGCGAAATATGAGGGGATTTTCTGAGTGTAATGACACCGTTAAAACAATGAAAATCTGTGAGTGAGTTCTTTATTACACTTTAAACGATCATAACTTTCTTAATTTCTGGCAGATCCCAACGAGTAAGTTACCATTGGAAAGCTTTTAAAATTCTAAACAAAAACAGAAAATATAAGAAAACATTCAAAATATTAATGAGCAAATACCAACGATCGAATACAAGCAGATTTTCGTCAGAAATCCAAAATGGTTGTCACTGAATATTAGCAAAGAAAATTGCCAACTCTAGAAATATATATGCCAATGCGTCTTTTTGCTTGACACTTAGCAGTTATGGAGGAAAATATGTATTGTACCACTTCTATAAGTTATAAAATTACAACTTACTCACCTTTATAAACTAGTGTTAGCAAAAAGAGCGTAAAGTTCAATAACATTGTTTTCTCGTTGTATTGGGATATTTCAAGAACCAGCATGGAAATAAAATTGCGAGCTCTAAAAATATATATGCCAATGCTTCTTTTTGCTTGAAACTTGGCAGTTATGGAGGAAAATATATATTCTACCACATTGTATGAGTTATAAAAACACAACTTACTCACCTTTATAAACTGTAGTGTTAGCATAAAGAGCGTAAAGTTCAATATCATTTTTTCTCGTTTCTCGTTGCCGTATTGGGACATTTCAAGAACCAGCATGGAAGGAAACGTGTGGAATACGTCATTATAAACTGCATAGCGTGCAAAATCCCACGAAAAACCGTGACGTACTTCACAAAAATGCAATGATATACGACTGCGAGTACAGAGTGGATGTCTTGACGTTCCGCAGAAAACGCACTTCGATCTCCACAAACTATTTTTAGTCCCAAAATAATTATCTCGCGGTGGTGATAATTCATGTCTTGACCGAAAAAGCTGTCGCGGAGCTGTTTACCGACCTGACAATCCTTTCGAAGGCAGCGGTTCTCTCTCGGACTGGATGGGCAGCGAGTGAGACTTGAGGCGTGAGGCGCTTTCCACGCACGCACAAACGCAGGCGAGCAGGCACAACGCCGCGCGGAGCGCACGTGGAATCGGCATCGCCGTCATCCGTTTGCTTGTTTCTGCCGGTGGAGAATCTTCACCGCCCCCCAGCCCACCCACAAAAAAAGTGATACTAATTTCAATGTCCGCAATCGCAGATCCGAAATCGTCTTAATGGCCCAGCGTCGTTCTTCTTTTGAGCAACAAGTGACAAGTTGGGTGCAGTGCAGACCGCAACAATCCTCCTCCGAGGCGCAGTCTTGCTCACTTTTATAGCTTTGCTGACAGTTAGAAGGAGTTGGAGGGGGGGGGGGGGTAATAGGTGGGATGGATGATGGGGGTGGCTCAAAGCTGGATTACCAATTGGAGACCCTCATCACACCCTCTTCCCACCACCACCGCCACTAGGGGCCCCTAGAAGACTAAAACTTCTACCTTGAATGGCCTATTTTGGTCATTTGGTCCTCCATCCATCCAACCAGCCATCCATCTATCATTTATCTAGCTTTCTCGATAGCTAGTCAAATCTATATCTATCAGCTAGCGAGTTAGTTAGCTCGCTATCTATCTATCTATCTATCTATCTATCTATCTATCTATCTATCTATCTATCTATCTATCTATCTATCTATCTATCTATCTATCTATCTATCTATCTATCTATCTATCTATCTATCTATCTATCTATCTATCCTTTAATCAATGGCAAACATTAATGCTTTCCTCTTCCGAACTATTTGAATCATATTCATAACTGGATGAGTAACAAGAAAGGATCTTCTCCCAATCTGAACTCGCTGAAGTTTTGATTCTGGAGCAAGGCAGTTTGTGAAGGAGTATCCATGCGTGACGTCACGAACGAGGGGGCGGGACTTTTTGAATCCCCCCACTTTTGAGCTCATTTTATTGGTGTTTTTGCATTGGACTAAAAATCTCATCCTGCGTGTTTTGGGTATTTTAGATGCTATCAAACGTTTTTCTGATGTCAGTTAGGAAACAAAAAAATGGTGTCGGTTGTCCTTTAAAGTCGAATGACTCAACGAATACATCAATGAAACAATGCAATAGAATTGGTAGAGGATGAAATATAGCTTGTAGAGGATTGTGGAAAATGCATGAGTGTTTTTTATTATTTTTTTTAGTTGGCTGAGCCTCTCAGACCTTAAGTGACTTAACAGAAACAAATGAAAATATTTGGAAGAGCTCGAGACAACGCCATTCGATGTGGATTGGCTTTTTCTTCTTTGTTTTGTTTCTTTTGGCTATCCCGCTGAGTTCAAAACTGGACGCTTGCACTTAAAATCACAACCACCGTGCATGATGTCATTCAATCGAATGAGCCAGCGTACATGCCAAAAACTATTTCAAGTAGAATTTATCTTCAGGGCATTTTCAGACACGGGGAAAAATACATTGGCATCAAAACCCCAAATGCGTATTTCAAATAAATTACTGTATATACGACATGTATGGTACATACACACACAAAAAGCAGCGTGAGGCATCACATCAACGCACATTAAATAGGGATGTGACAACATTTTTCATTAATAATTCTTCATACATTTTCGAATACCATATTAAAGTGCATTTAAATAGCTTTCAAATGATGTATAGATTATTGTTCTATGACAAATAATCAGGAAATAATTGTAATTTTCGAAATATGAGGGGATTTTCTGCGTGTAATGACAGTTAAAACAATGAAAATCTGTGAGCGAGTTCTTTATTACACTTTAAACTATCATAACTTTCTTAATTTCTGGCAGATCCCAACGAGTAAGTTACCATTGGAAAGCTTTTGAAATTCTAAACAATAACAGACAACACCAGAAAATATTGAAAATAAAAATGAGCAAATATCAACGATCGAATGCAGGCAGATTTTCGTCAGAAATCCAAAATGGCTGTCACTGAATACTAGCAAAGAAAATTGCGAGCTCTAGAAATATATATGCTAATGCTTCTTTCTGCTTGAAACTTGGCAGTTATGGAGAAAAATATATATTGCACCACTTCTATGAGTTGTAAAAATACAACTTACTCGCCTTTATAAACAGTTGTGTTGGCAAAAAGAGCGTAAATTTCAATAAATTCCCCCCCCCCCCCCCCCCCATTTCTCGTTGTCATATTGGGAAATTTGAAGAACCAACATGGAGGGAAACGTGTAATATGGAAGCATAAACTGCATCGCTTGGAAAATCCCACGAAAAAGATTACGTACTCCCCACGAATGCAATGATATACGACTGCGAGTACAGAATACGCTCGTTTCACTGGACAGAAACAATCGCGGTGGAATATAACTCACTGTAACGTACAAACTACATTCAACTAAAATCAATAAACGGCTTGTCTGTGAGAAGTGAGTGCATTAACCATAAGACTTTAACACCCCCACCCCCTTCCATCCCCTCCCACCGTGCACATTATGGACTGTGGGAAATATTTCCACAAGTAACACTTTCTTCGGGTGTCAACGTGTCACGTCCAATCGGTTTTGGGTTTTACCCCCCCTCCCAAGGTGTTATTTAAATACATATGTCACAGAACGTCTCCTGTGGGAGCCACTTCCCACGAGGTGTGGGGATTCACGCCGCAAGCCCACCGCCCCCCTCATCTCTAACAATGAGAGTCGATGATGGCCTGTTAGCACTTCATCATCGAGTACTAAGTGAAGCTTTTTACCTTGCAGTCGGTCATTCATTAGGGTCAATGGCGTTCCGAATTGTCCATTGGAGAGTTGACCAAAAAACAACAAAAAAATCGCTGGGACAATTTTGTGTATTGGACTGAATCCAGTCCATGTTTTCAAAGTAGTTTAACATGTGGAGGGAAGGAACTTTAAACCCTTCAAGTTAACTCGTTCTCGTTTCGTAGAAAACTACGATATACTGTACTGCAATGCAGTGTTTTGCAACCTTTTTTTGAACCAGGGCACGTTTTTTTTTTTTACATCAGATTTGTTTTGCGTTACACCGCTAACTATCTCGCAGGAACGAGGCAATCAGTGACGTGTTGCCACACGGACGAATATTAAATTACCCTCCCAGTCTTTCAGCACGGACGCCGGACAATGACATAATATTGGGAGAAAATGAGTCAGAAATATTTGTAAAATGTAACATTTTTAAAAAGGGGCATTGGATAGTTTCTCACGGCACAGTGGTTGAAAATCACTGTTGTAATGTGTTATTTTTTGTTGAAAAAACAACAACAACCAAAATGGCAAACTCTGAAGTACATTACATATTTTTCTCGGCAACAGTAGTGCTATCAAAATAACACGTGATTTAGTCATATACGTATCTAACCATATTTATGAATTTGGGGTTGTGTTCAGCAAGGAGTTATCGATCTGTCTGTCTGGCTAGCTAGCTACCTAATTAGCTAGGAGGCTAGCTAGCTACTGTATTTATCTATTTATCGATCTACCAATCTATTGATTGATCTATCGATCGATCTATCAATCGATCTTGATAGATCGATCGATCTATTGACCCACCCATCTATCTAATCCATCTGTCTTCCAGTCTGTGTATTTCTTTCCTAATGAATGATTCATTCCTTCTTCGCAACATTGAGCACCAACAAGAGATTTCCACTCGGAAATGCGTGCGTGTCCATTGAAAGCCCGTTATTTGACGCGCGTGCGTGAGGAAGCTGGCGGTGGTCACACATCCTCCGTAATGGTGCGTCGTGGTTCCATGGGATGGATACACACTCTCAATCACGGCGCTGTGTATTTGCCACCGTCTGACAGGCGCTCGCAGAGCCATTAATACGAATTGTTTAACGATATCACCGCACGACCACCACCGCCGCCATTGACAAGTCACTCCCCCCCCCCCCCACAAAACTTCTCTGCCTGACAACGCAGCGCCCACTTGGGACCGCATGCTGTTTGGTGCTCGGTTTGGGAGGCGTGAATATTAAAGGCAGGGAGTCCTAATCGCCTAGCAGATGTGCGAACACCCCCCCCAAGCCCCCCATCGCACCACTTGCCCCCCTAGCCACTGCGCTCAAGCTAGCCTCCACTCGCAAAATACTAGTCACATCGATTGATAACACTGTCCATGGGTCGTTCGCGAACGAGCCGGTTCTTATAGTCGGATCTCTGAAGTGAACGAAGAGAGTCGCCTCCTAACAAGGAGCCGGAAATCGGAGCCGACTCGCCCCCTCTGATTTTCAGCCATTTTTAATTTTAGATGACAAAGGATTCATAAAATATACTTATGATCTCAACCCAAACTATGCTAATTCCAAGCAGGAAATAGCCCAATTGTTGGGCTATAAAAGGCTTCTGATTCTAATTTTGATTCTGAAAACACTTTCTCACTTTCTCAAAGAATCATCGCAATCATATAATATATGACAAAGAACGTGCTGGAGTCCAAGAATGATTCAAAAAAGTAACCACAAGGAAAGTGAAAGTTAGTGGATGCTTTCTGTGCACACATATAAATAAAAATATTGACATAGTGTATTTCTTACACGAGTAATTCGTTTTTTTTTTACATAATTTTACATGATTTTTGGTAGTGAATTAATTTAAGCAAAAAAAAAAAAAAAAAAAGAAAAAAAGAGAAAAGCCATTCGGGAGCCAAAAGAGCCGTTTCTATTTAGTGAGACGAGCCAAAAGAACCAGCTCTCTGAAAGGAGATGGACTTCCCATCACTACTGTGCATTACGGTAGTCTACCGCCGGCGAGCGGCGTAGGCTAGCTACAAAATAAAAGCGATTTTAATAAGTGCATGCACTGCTGAGGTTTAAATTTAAATAAACAAATATAAAATAAGCGGTTTGTTTGTATTATCGGTAATCCAGGAAATAAATAGAAGTCTCAAACAGTGCCAAGAAGCGTTCTCTTAGTTTTTACACGCTTTCATTTTGAAGGTGGCATTTTGAATGACTTTACGACTCAGGTTTGGATCAAATCGCCTCATTATGTCGACTCACCCGGTTAATTGTTTTTAAAATTCGAGATGAAAGCCATTAAAATCAATGCTTTCCCCACAACAGGAGCGGCAGATGTCAATTTTAACCACATCATTGATGTGGCAGGGAACAAAATGACGCAGCACAAGAACAAGAGACTCACGTCGTCTTGCAGCCACTGTTATGCATGCATGACGTCAATAATGATGTTAATAAGAAAGCGCACCGATCACTTGTCAAGCTAATTTTTGCACTCTTTCTTCGGCGGAAAGAAGCCAAAGGACTTTTCCTCTCAATATGCACAATGAAGACGTCATGCAGACTCCATGTTTATTCATATAGATGCCATCGATTTTAGAGACAGTCTCAAATATGACGTCAGAAAAAATGAACGTTTGTATATTTGAAAACGTGGCTAACCTCCTATCACTGTTTTTGTTCTAATTGTGTTCAAATATAGTTTTAAACTGTGATTATTTGTTTGGAAATTGGGGTAAATGTATATATATATATTTCAGATACAGTGATACCTTGGCTCACGAACTTAATTGGTTCCCAGACTGTGTAAGGCAAAAAATGTGTATCCCAAAAATGAATTTCCCATAGGAAACCATTAAAATGAGAATAATCCGTTCCCAGGTCCCCATAAAACAATTTTCTACTAAATAAATATTAAAACTACACAAAATAGACCTTATTGTATGTATAATAAATGTTCTATGGTATTATAATGAAAGAAATAAACTGTACTGTATAATAAAGTGGTTGTATTGACCTTTGTGATGGTCGTCGATGGCTTGATGGAATGGAGTGGCCGCTTTCATCAGCATTAAACACTTGATGAGGAACCTAGCCTTCTTCTTTCACCATCTTGAGCAACGATCCCTTGTAGGTGCTTTCTCTGCCATAATTTTACCTTGTTCCTCATTAATTGTGTTCTATTTAGCTTGGTTGATAGCTTTTTGCATCAAGTGTACAGATGGCTTGTGCTGGTTGTTTGTGGAGCCTGATTGAGGGGATATTTTAACCTTGCAGTCTACACTCTGCCTTTAAACTATCAAAGTTGAAACTCTCTCACTGTCGTCTGCCTGTCTCTTTAATATTTAAACCACCCCCCCTCACTGCTGCGTTCTTGACCAATCACGTGGCTTTAACCGAAGACTGGGGGCGGGGAATAGAGGACAAAAACAGTCGGCTGCCATTTTGTTGTTAGAAGAACGGGCTCGTTCACGAACGACACGTCACTCGTTGAACGAAAAAAGTTCGTATGCCAAGGTAAAACTTTCATAAATGTAACGTTCGTAAACCGAAAAGTTTGTAAGCCAAGGGGTTTGTAAACCGAGGTATCACTGTATATAGCAATCTTATTGATTAAAAACTAACGAAAATAAAATGTATACTAATTTACCAAATAAAAGGCATAATAAACTTATACCGGCCCCAACATTAAGTATGGCCGCCTTAAAACACATGCACAGTGCGTCAGGTTGGTCTCATTTGCGTTCACCCGAGTGAAATTGCTTCCACACACACTTTGAGGCACATTTCCGAAATTCACTTCACCAAAATTGGTCACCGCACACGCACACGCACATTTTAGTAAACTAAGCATGAAACGTCAACACGGAGTCATTCTGATGAATGGCACTCGAGGCGACAGTCTAATAAGAGCCATTTTGACTCAGCGGCCATTATCCAGTCAAGTGGTGTGTGTGTGTGTGTGAGAATGTGTGTGTACAAAATTGACGATTGGCCAAAATCAACTCTTATTATTATTTTTCAGCACCGTTTGATTCAAACCAAACGTTTGTTCATCATCTTGTAACGCTGACATTGAATTTGAATTGGAAACAAAAAACACAGACGCTATCACTTCTGGGCTGAGTGAACGCTGGCGTGTGTGGCTGCCACTGCTCACCCACAGAAAAAGTGATCCTGTGACTGTAAAGTGACCTTGAGAGTTTTGAAAGGCGCTTCGAAATGAAATGCATTATTATTATTATTATTATTATTATTATTATTATTATTATTATTATTATTATTATTATAAGACACTTATAATATAATCTTATACTCCCTGGGGCTTTTTACTATCTTTGTCACTGCTTTATTTTTCCTGTATATGATTGCTGTCCATGTCAAGTGCTTTGTTACAGCCTCAAGCGTTGTTAAAACGCTATCAAAATCAATATGTATTGTATTGCATTGCATTTCATTGCATTCCATGTATTGTATTGTATTGTAAAAATGTACTTTTCTAGGAAGGTTAAACACCTAAAAGGACGATTTTGATACAAGAACAACCCCAACTGTCTTTTTGTGTGTTTTGGAGTCCTGATGGCTCGAATTGATACGGAAGGACTTCTTGAATGGATTGCAAACATGTATGCTTTCCTCTTCAGAACTATTTGAATCATATTCATCACTGGATGAGTAACAACAAAGCATCTTTTCCGAATCTGAAGCCATTGTTTTGATTTTGTAGCAAGGCAAGACGTCCTGGCCTGACTTCACGAACTGGGGGCGGGACCTTTTGAAACTGGCCACTTCCGGTTTCACATTGAAGTACTTTTTAGACACTTGAAGTCATTCTTATTGGTGTTTTGAATTTGACTAAAAATATCATCCTGTGTGTTTTGGCTATTTTAGATGCTATAAAAGGTTTTTTTTTATGTCAGTTAGGAAACAAACAAAAAAATGGTGTCGGTGTCCTTTAAATGCCTTTTTCCTTTCAGGGAGTCTTGCCTTAAAAACTGCTGGGAAATCCTCCCTCAGATCATTTCTTTTGACCGACACCTGCTGTCTTGACTTCATGCATGCTGTTTTTTCTTTCACCCTTCGCCCCCCTTCACTGTTCGCTTGTGTTCCGCGCTCCCTTTTGAAGTTTACAGGAGTCCTGCGGCTTCCAAAGGGGTCAAGAAAGGCCAAGCTACTGTCTGATCGAATGGCAGAGCGTGGGATAAACGTGTGCTACCACCTGTCCTTTGCTACTCCGAGTTGACGCCGCCGGCGTCACTGTACTTCCACCTTTCTTTCTCACCCCTGGATTGCTTACACGAGATTTCTGTCTGTTTACATACCGGCAATGTAGAAACGGCGTGGCGAAATCACACACTTGTGGTAGTAGAAGTGTTTGAAATAACGTCTGCCCGGAGGCCCGGGGCGTACAACTTTGACGTCGCAAAAGCTACAAGCCGAGTGGACTCTTCTTTCTAAACGCTTTTTAAAACTTTCAAGTACACTTTACAGTCACGGTATAGTCCCAAGCACGAAACAGGGCTATACCGTGACTGTAAAGTCTACTTGAAAGGTGCTTAGAAAGAGCAGTCCACGTAGCTTTTAGCAGACAACGCAACGCAAACATTGCATTGTGCACCATGACGACAAACGACAACTGGAACAAAATCTTTGTGGTAGGTACTTCCTTAATAAAAAAAAAAAATCCTTTATACTTCGCAACAATGTTTTTTTTTTTTTTTGTTTTTTGCAATCAGTCGTCTTATTGTGTTTCAAGTTGTGAAAAATGGGAAAAGCAAAAGGCAACTTTTCAGAGTTGTCTGCCCTGGTGTCCGCTAACTTTTTGTCATGAGTTTCCGACACTGGGTAGTAGACCTCAGTCCCTAATTGTACAGCGATGCGTTGCGAGTGGAAGGACCTCTACTATCTGACAACCGTCTCAAAAAGACAAATTAGGACATTAAAATCCCACTCTTTGATGACGCTTCACATACATTAAGGAGTCTTTCGAGAGCAGGTCCAGAGGAGTTGGGGGGGGGGGTATTTGATTGAGGGAAAGAACTGAGTCCTGTGGAGAGAGTCAATTATAGCTCTGGGGGTCACACAGAGAATGGAAGGAGGCATCCGAAAGTCCTTCAAGATGGAACATTTGCCTTTCAAATAGCGCCCGTAGATCAAACCTTCTGAGGATTTGTTGGTCTGTCAGTGGGGGTCTTCATTGTAGCTTTGGATTGCCTTCTTCTGACTCCGTTTCCTGTCCTGTGTGTCCTACAGAGTTATCTGGAGCAAGATGATTCAGAATCAGTCTACAAAGCAAAGTTTGATCCTGACGACTCCTCAAACGTCTGTCTAACTTCTCGTATTGACTGATGGACCTGATTGAATCCACAGGACCCTTTATAGTCCCTGTGAGTCCTTGCTGTGGAAATCATTGAGAAGAAGGGAGGAAGCCAACGGTAATCGTAGCCAACCCTGACCGAGGTCCAGAGTTGACAACTCTCCTGAAAGATTAAAACAGGTAAGCAGAGTGACGAGGTATTACAGGGTTATGGTAGCTCAGAGCAGCACCTTCAAAGTTAACAAACAGCCCGATGGTTTTGAGTTGAGGTGAGCTAGTCTTGGCCCATCATCAACGGTAACAAAAAAATGACAAGCCCTGTCTTTCAAGCAATCGGCATTCTTGACCATTGACTGGCTTCCTATACATTTGAAAGTTCTATTTGATATTCGCTGACACAAGTTCCCAGCAGACAAATCAACCCATTTCCAACGGAGCTTTGTCGCCATCTTCTGCATTTTCCGGGACGCTACATTGGAGTCCAGACGGCTCGAATTGATACGGAAGGACTTCTTTAATCAATGGCAAACATTTATGCTTTCCTCTTCAGAACTATTTGAATCATATTCATAACTGGATGAGTCACAAGAAAGCATCTTCTCCCAATCTGAAGCCATTGTTTTGATTCTCCAGTAAGGCAAGATGTCCTGGCGTGACGTCACGAACAAGGGGGCGGGACCTTCTGAAAGCCGCCATTTCCGACATCATTTTGAAGTCGTTTTGGACTACTTCAAAACACTACTTTGGAACACTGTAAGTTATTTTTATCGGTGTTTTGCATTTGACTAAAAATATCATCCTGCGTGTTTTGGCTATTTTAGATGCTACAAAACGTTTTTCTGATGTCAGTTAGGAAACAAAAAAGTGGTGTCGGTTGTCCTTCAAATGGCCTTGCTCATCCTGCCATCTCCGAGCTCAATCCACCTCTATTTTGAAAGAGATGTTTTGTCACTTTATAATACTGTCTATCAACTCGGCGTGTGGCCTCGTTCGCACCACCATTTGGTTTATGACAACACCCCTGGTGACCACCACCCTGTTATTAACTGCTCCCATCCACTTTGTCGTTTGCCTTTTGTGCCGAAAATGAGTTTTACACACACACACACACACACACACACACACACACACACACACACACACACACACACACACACACACACACACACACACACACACACACACACACACACACACACACACACACACACACTCTCAACCCGGATCACCATTAGACCAATTTGCCAAGTAAAATCTGCTGTTCGGTCAACAAGCATCATACACTGCACTGGTTCCACAACGGTTGGAAGAAGTTGCTTGCTATGCATCGATGTTTGAGCAATCTGCATATGCTAACGCTAATTACAAAATGAATGTCAGTGGTCTGCCGCCAGTTATTAATGACCGCCCCTTTGTTCAGTAAATATAACCAGACTGTGTGAAAATAAGACACAAAGTCATGAACTTTGTAGCAAAACGGGGTCGTATTATGGAGGCTCAAAAAGCTCATCCTGCCAGTCGCTAAAGTACCCCAAGGATAACAACAACAGGATAGCTGATGCCCCCCAGTGTCCGGCTGTGGATTTCATCGCTAGGCTTTCAGTCATGTTGTGTTTTTATTTTTCTACTTCTTTCTTTCCTTTCCTCTTCCTTTCATAACTTTTCTGCCATGTTACTTCCGGGTAGTGTAAACACTGGCGCGAATGGCTGCCACTGCTCTCCCGCACAAAAAAAAAAAAAAATCCAGCAAAAGGCTAGCTATTCGCTAGCTATTGGCTATCTAATCGCTAGCTAGTGACTATCTATTTGCTAGCTATTGGCTATCTATTTGCTAGCTATTGACTATCTATTCGCTAGCTAATATCGTATTGATGTATTCCACACGTTTCCCTTCATGCTGGTTCTTGAAATTTCCAAATACAACAACGAGAAACGGAGGGGAAATGGATGGCAGTTTACGCTGTTTTTGCTAACACTACAGTTTTTAAAGGTGAATAAGTTGTATTTTTATAACTCACAGAAGTGGTAGAATATATATTTTTCTCCATAACTGCCAAGTTTCAAGCAAAAAGAAGCATTAGCATCTATATTTCCAGAGCTGGCAATTTTCTTTCCTAGTATTCAGTGACAGCAATTTTTGGATTTTTGACGAAAATCTGCCTGCAGTCGATCGTTGATATTTGATCATTTATATTTTGAATCTTTATTTGTGTTTTCTGTTCTTGTTTAGAATTTCACAAGCTTTCCAATGGTACCTTACTGGTTAAAATCTGCCAAGAATTAAGAAAGTTATGATAATTTAAACTGTAATAAAGAACCTCGGTAACAGATTTTCATATTTTAACTGTAATTACAAGCAGAAAATCCCTCATATTTCCAAAATTAAAAATTCCAGTATTTCCTTATTATTTGTTGTAGAACAATAATCTATACATCATTTGAAAGCTATTTAAATGCACTTTAATATGGCATTAGAAAATATCTGATGAATTATTATTGATTTTTTGGCCACATCCTTACATAATGTCGTGGTGACAATGGAACATGTTGACCGTTCACATTCACATCCAGATCAGGTTTGAAGTCGTGTGCCTGAGCAAAAAAAACAGAGTGCTCCGTTGCCTTCTCGTGTTGTGTAGTTCTACACTGTCCTCAGCTGGTGATATCTTGAAACTGCAAGCAGAGTCACTTGGATTTCATAGCAACAGTTTCCAAACAGCAAAAAATAACCCGTGTTTTGGATGTTTTAGATGCTATAAAACGTTTTTCTGATGTTAGTTAGGAAACAAACAAAAAAATGGTGTCGGTTGTCCTTTAAAGATGACCTCGTTTTTTCTTATGTCAACAGTGAACAGTCAACGGGATTTTTTTTTGGCTCACATCTGATATTTGTCATCTGAGTTTTTCCTTGAAATGAAGAAGTTAAAAAAAAAAAACGTTTAAAAACAAAACAACATTTCTATTGACTGCGTGAAAGCGTGACTGTCTTTATCCAATTATGCTCTTCAGAAGACAAGGCCTCAGGCTTCCGTGAACAACTCCTCATCCTTTTGTGATGAAGACGTCCACCTCGATGCAGATGCTGTGTTGTTGAGAGATATAAGTAAAAACAAAAAAAGGACAAAAAACACTCTTCTTTAAAAGACCAAAAGCACAGCGACAGCAGCCCGGCAGGAAATAAGACAAAATCCCCACGTTGTGCTAAAGACGCTGTGTCCCAAATGACTGTTGTGGCTACATTATGTACAATGATAAAAAAAAAAAGTGACATAATAGCCCAGCTTTTGAAAAGGCACTTACTGCTCGGTGTTGCTGCGGAAACAGCCCTTACCATCCAGAAGCACAGCCGGCAAGATTATGTGTTGTAAAATTGACAACCTAAAAATATAACCTAAATGTATGAAATGATTGCATTTCTCCCATAATGCCACGTTATTGACTTCCATCTGTGCATGTAAAAAAAAGGCCAACCGACACCATTTTTTGTTTCCTAACTGACGTCAGAAAAACGTTTTATAGCATATAAAATACCCATAACACGCAGTCTGATATTTTTAGTTAAATGCAAAACACAAATAAAAATGAATTAAAGTGTCCCAAAACTACTTCAAAATGACCCCGGAAGTGGCCAGTTTCAGAAGGTCCCGCCCCTTGTTCGTGACGTCACACCAAGACGTGTTGCCATGCTCTAGAATCAAAACAATGGCTTCAGATTCGGAGAAGGTGCTTTCTTCTTACTCATCCAGTTATAAATATGATTCAAATAGTTTTGAAGAGGAAAGCATAAATGTTTGCAATCGATTAAATAAATCCAGTCCTTCCGGATTATTTTGAGGCGTCACGACTTCAATGTAGCTTCAATGAACTTCAATGAACAAGATGGCGCCCAAACTCCTTTGGGAATGGGCTGATTTGTCTGCTGGGAATTTGTGTCAACTAGTATCAAATAGTAGTCTTGGTGCATCACACAACGATTCACCATTACGTTATTAATGTGTTTTCCTTCTAATTTCGCCATCAACACGAAGTTTTCAGACTAAACAAAGTATCCAAAATGCATTGTGTGTCGCTTTCTCGGTCAGGGGCGTTCCAGTTGTGACGTCACCTCTGGAATCGTCACCAACTCGAAAACAAGACTTCCTGAATATTCAGCGCGAGTCTTAAAACGTAAAATGTAGCTATATGCGGTGGAATCTTTGTCAAATACGCTCAGTAGAAGTCATTTCAAGTGATTTTACAAATTATGGAAACAACAACGGTCGGTTGTCCTTTAAATAGTATCACATTGACTCCTAAAAATGGTGGACCATAGGGCATCTGCCCTCAAAACCAGATGGCCAGTCCTACTGAGCCGATATGTTCTGAATTCAGGAAAATATGTGTGGTTATTGGAGGTGTGCATTTATTCAAAACAATAATGTTTGTGTTTCAATTGCAAGGTTTCTTTGCGAAATACAAAGACTTGTTGTCAGATTGGAATATACGATTTTATTGTAATCACTTGGCTGGAAACGTATTCGTCAAACTTGATGGATATAACACAAGAATACCAGAAATTGTATTTTCTTTACTTTGCTGTAATTTATTTCACTTGTCATTCACTCTAATTGAATGTATGTTAAGTATACAACAAAACAAGAGTTCATTTTTCCCTGCAATAGTCACGATCACGTGAAATGTTTATCTCGTGTTGTTAATCTTTTTAATTTGAAGAGCAAGACCGGAAGTGCATGTTACTAATACTATAGTCTCAGGTTAATTCATCACATGATAACCCACAAGCCGATTTGCAGACAAGTGGACCAACATGCGATTCTAGAATGGATGCCTACTCAACTTTTAAAACTTTTTGGAACATTCTTTCAGCATTGCAAACCATTACATTTTTCGCCTCTTTCAAACATCTATTTCCGGCGTGGCAATGTTGTTAGTTAGCCACGAAACAGGTTTTCGAGTCTCCGGCTGGGACATGTCACACTGATTAACTTTCATAATTGCAACTTTATAGACGTGCTTTTTCATCCAAATCAATAATCAGGATAATCACAAGAAAAAAAAAAGACTTGAAGCGAGTCGAGTTTCAAGATGTCAGAACGGACCCCACTCCTTCACTACCGGCTCTCCACCAGCGTCAATGAATCCGAGCTGCGGGCACCGACGCCCGGCCAGGTGCGGGAGGAGCACCCGGCGGTCCCCCGGCACCGGTTCTCTCATTCGAGTCAACCGAAAAAACTGTCCACTTTCTTCGGTGTGGTCATTCCAACTTTGCTGTCAATGTTCAGCGTGGTCGTGTTTCTGAGAATCGGTGAGTTTTGATGCGAGTGTCAATCAAGTCATATTTATGATTTAAAGGACAACCGACATTACGTTTTTGTGACACCAGAAAAACACTTTATAGCATCTAAAATACCCAAAACACGCAGTATGATATTTTTAGTCAAATGCAAAACACCAATAAAAATGACTTCAAGTGTCCAAAATCTGCAAAAAAAGTGAACCCGGAAGTAGCCAGTTTCAGAAGGTCCCGCCCCCTTGTTCGTGGCGTCATCCCAAGACGTCTTGCCTTGCTGGAGAATCAAAACAATGGCTTCAGAATCGGAGAAGATGCTTTCTTGTTACTCATCCAGTTATGAATATTAATCAGCTGATTAATTCCTTACACTGAGCTTTGTCGCCATCTTCTGCCTCTTTTTGGTGCTACAAAAAGTTTTCAGACCAAACAAAGTACAGCAAAATGCATTGACGTGATAGAAGGACTGCTACATTGTGTCCTTTTTTCGGTCGGGGGCGTTCCTTCAGTGACGTAACGTACGGACTCGTCACCAACTCCAAAACAAAACTTCCTGAATATTCAGCGTGAGTCTTAAAAGGTAAAATATAGCTATATACGGGGGAATCTTTGTAAAATATGCTCAGTAGAAGTCATTTGAAGCCATTTTACAAATTATGGACACAACTTGTCCGGAGACGTCGGTTGTCCTTTAAAAAGGCTCGCTGCACCGCAAACGTCGTTTATTTCCTATCTTGGCTGGTTTTTTTTTGTATTTCATTTAAAAATGTTTTAGTCAGACACCCAAAACTTTCTTGAGGTTATTAGTTTATCATTTTTTTAACATAAAGGTGTAAAGAATTGGTAATATGACGTCAAGCGGCATTCCCGAATTTATTCGGGTTTTGTTTTGTTTTCTCCTTTTCTTTTTCTTCCAGCCACCCCTCAAATCTGCTGTCGAGTGCTTGCACGCACACCCGCGCAAACCCGCGCACGCTTACACAGTCGCATTTGTGTTGGACGCACGACTTAAGGCTATTCCCTCATGCTAACATGCTCATGGACTCAACGTCAGTGAACAATGGTTTCATTGTTGGACTGCGAGAGAATACAATGTTTCCATTTTGAAGATTAGGCTTGTTTGGCTCCATCTACTGTGTGTGTCTATTCATTCTAGCTTGCTAGCTAATTGATAGCTAATAGCTAGCCAGATAGACAGCTAATCAGCCAGATCGCAAATAGAGAGCCAGCCAGATAGCTGGCTAGCTATATATTAGCTATGTAGCTGGCCAGCCATTAGCCATCAAGATAACTATCTATTAGCAATCTGGCTAGCTCTTTGCCTAGCTCGCTATCTAGCTATCTATCTATTAGCTATCTAGCTAGCTAGCTATTAGCTATCTATTTTATAATCTGGAGTACCTTATATTTAGAAAACATGTATATTTATACATTATGTCTTTTTCAGTCATTGAACATGCGCCTTATAGTTCTTATACATATGGAAAAGGGTTAAAAAGACACCATTCGTTGGGGGTGCGCCTTATACTCTTGTGCGCCTTATATGTCGGAAAATACAGTGTTATTGTGATTATTACTATTGTTATTAAACCTGTTTTTGTCTTTTCCCTTGACTTTATTCTTATTTCTTTTTTAGCAATCCCGCTATCTATCTATCCTGCTTGCTATCTAGCTGGCTACCTAGCTATTCTATAGCTATTTGCTATTCATCAGCTATCTATTCGCTATCTGTTAGCTATCTGTCTTACTATCTGGCTAAATATCTATTAGTTGGCTGGCTAGCTATTTAGCTTGCTAGCTATTCGCTACATGGCTGCCTGGCTATCTTTCTAGATAGCTAGCTAGCTAGGCATTAGCTATCGATTTGACTCTATTATCTATTAGCTGGCTAGCTGTGTGGCTATTTGGCTAGCTGACTGGCTGGATTGCTGGCTACCCATTAGCTGTCTATTAGCTGGCTAGCTGCGTGGCTATTTAGCTGACTGGCTATGTATTAGCTAACTATTTTCTAGCGAACTGTGTGACTATTTGGCTGGCTGGCTGGCTGGATGGATAGCTGGGTATTAGCTAGTTAG
The DNA here is from genome assembly GCF_051943395.1 of Hippocampus bargibanti. Taxonomy (NCBI): domain Eukaryota; kingdom Metazoa; phylum Chordata; class Actinopteri; order Syngnathiformes; family Syngnathidae; genus Hippocampus; species Hippocampus bargibanti. Next base: position 20,921,432 of record NC_142747.1, on the reverse strand, counting down.
CTAGCTTTCCATCTATTTGAGTTATTTTCGGGTTGAGTGTACCCGCAACATACTTCAACATACTGTAATGGCCATTTCCTCCCCCCCCCATGTAGGTTTTTTAGTGGGCCAGTCCGGACTGTACCAAGGCATCGGCATGTTTATTGTGGCCTACTTCATCATCTGCATGACTGTGCTGTCCATATGCGCCATTTCTACCAATGGCGCGCTAGATGCCGGAGGGGCTTATTGTATCCTTTTGCGCTCAATTATACAATATACAGGTGACCGCCCTCATTGCGTGTCCATTTTTATTGATGTCAAACTGTTAAGCAATGTCCTTTTATGTAGCGGGTTTAAAGGACAACCGACACCCTGGACAAGTTGCCTCCATAATTTGTAAAATTACTTCAAATGACTTCTACTGAGTGAAAAGTACAATGTTGCTTTTAGCGCTGTCAAGAAGCAACATATTTAAAAATGGATTTTGCCATTTTCCTTCAAAATTCCTTCAGACATGATCAGCAGGGCTCTGGGCCCAGAATTTGGTGGCAGTATCGGGATTATGTTCTTCTTGGCTAACGTGTGTGCCAGTGCGCTTTATGTGTTGGGTTTAGTTGAAGCCATTGTTGCCACCTTCGGAGTCCCAGAGGGTAAGTTTCTACATCGTCAAATTCTGTTCATTCAAAAAAAAAAAAAAATGTCACAAGATATGTTTTTCTGTGGGTGAGCAGCGGCAGCCACAAGCGGCAGCTTTCATTCAACCCAGAAGTAACTCAAATAGATAGAAAGATAGCTAATAGATATCTAATCGAGAGCTAGCACGATAGCTATATAGCTAATAGATCGCCAGCTAGATAGCTAATAGCTAATAGCTAGCTAGCTAGATAGACAGCTATATAAATTGGGATTTATTCTATTGTATTGTTTTGTATTGATGAATATCGTGGCCAAAAATTGAGAAAAACAATCTGTATCCGTTTCTCACACAACGTCCGTTTCGACACACAACTCAAAGTGACATAATAAACCAGAAAATCAACCAAAAAACAACAAAACAAGCAAGTCAGACCTCTGGCAATGTTTTTTTTTTAATGTAATGGTATGCTATGTAAATACAATGTATTATTATCATTATTATAATTATTATTAGCTATCTATTAGCTAGCCGTCTAGCTTTCTAGCTCATTGATTCATGCTTACCTCTTGTTGTTTTTTTTTTCATCATCTTTCCGTAGATGGCGCCCTCGCCGCAACGTCCTACCAAGTTCTGCTGTCAGGCTACTGGTGGTCTCTTCTTTACGCCACGGCCATCGCTTTGCTCTGTTTACTGGTGTGCATGGTGGGCGCTCACATCTACGCCAAAGCTACCTTCCTCATCTTCGTGGTGGTCATGATGGTGCTGGCCACCATCTTCGTCAGCTTTTTTGCTGTCCGTCCTCGCACCATCGTGCTGCCCAGTTTCCACGACTCCAACCCGATGGCAAATGCTACGGGCGCCACCACGGCTAACTTTACTGGCTTCAAGTTGGAAACCCTTCTCGGGAACCTGCGGGGTAAGGCACACCATGAGTCAATTCATCATCATCATCATCATCATCATAATAATAATAATACATTTCATTTCTGCGCGACTTTCAAAACTCTCAAGGTCACTTTACAGGAACTGGATACGTTTTTCCTGTGGGTGAGCAGCGGCAGCCACACGCGTCAGCGTTCACTCAACCTGGAATAACTCAAATAAATAAAAAAAACTAGCTAGATAGCTAATAGATAGTCACCCAGCCAGCCATCTAGCCACTAGATAGCGAATAGATAGTCATCTAACTAGCTATCTAAGTAATAGATAGGCAGCGAAATGTAATGTATTATTATTAATTTCAATGACATTTTCTCTCTTCCCACAGCTGACTACACCGTGGATTACACGACTGGAAAGCTGATGAGCTTTGCCACTGTGTTCGCTGTGATGTTTAATGGTTGCACTGGCATCATGGCGGGCTCCAATATGTCAGGTATTATGACAACTACTTGTTACTATTTCTAAAAAATGTCCACTACAGGAAAGTCAAAATAGGATGAGTGAAATCCTGAACGGAAAAAAATGAAGACATTTTGAATATTCAATAAAAATACAAATACAACATGTCTGTGATAAACATACTGAAAGCCACTTGACCCCTAAGGTGACCTCAAGAATCCGGGCTACTCCATTCCACGCGGTACCATAACTGCTGTCATTTTCACCTTCGTCATCTACAACCTGCTCAGCGTTCTTGTAGCCTGCTCCTGTGATCGGTCAGTAACACTTCCTTATGACTTTCCACACAATTTCAAAAGAAAGGATTTTAGGATTACATGTAAAGCGCTGGTCAGACCTTTGGCAATGTTTTTTTCCCCTTCCACGAAGGGGCAGCATCTGCCCCCATTTCAGGGTCATATAACTCCAGACCCATATAATTTAGGAATTAACTCTTTTTGTTCTGATGAAAGATGAGAGTCCAAGATTTCTTACACCGCATTGAACATTTATGTCATCCAAAAGCCGATTTTCGGAAAATATATCATCCCAGTATGAAAAGTTTGATTGACCACTTCTTTCTAAACTCACAACCTCCTTTTACACAAAGTACTTTAAGTGACAGCAAGTCTTGTGTAAGGCTTATTTTATGATATTTATTGTGTCTTAGGTTGGCCAGATTGTTAATCATTTGCCAGTTGGTATTACTTAACAAGACAACAATACCTATCAAAAAAAATATAAAAAATACAACCTGTCAACGTGCAATGTTAAATGCCACCAGATGAAATTATGGGAGCATCTAATTTGTTTGTTCTGGTGCGCCCAAAAAAACCCAAAAAAAACCCAAAAAACTATTTGGAACTCTGTCGATGAAAAGGTTTGAAAAGGGGGGAGCAGAGGACTAATCCCTGCGGCTCCACTGATTGCTTCTATTGTCCTGACTGATGACTGGCCTGATTGACCAATTTGCCCTGGTATCCGGCACCGCCATGTCTGGACAGTAGGTATATATATATATATATATATATATATATATATACAGATGACGGCTGAAGAAACCTTTTCATCGATGGACCATTCCTGTACGACTGAGCCATAAACGAACTGATCATAAAGTCCATCTCTGTTAATATGTACGTGTGCTAATTTCACAGAAGCACGATTGCCCAGAGGGAATTTCCTTCTACCTTCTACTGTTTATCTAGTGTCTACGTGTCACATATCTGTCGAATGAAGTGGTACTGCAGAAACCCTTGTGTCATTTTTTTCTTTACTGAACAGATGGCGACATTTTCATTGAGCAAAGTTCACTTTTTTTATGTTGCGACGACTTACCGTGTGATCGTTTCACGTGTGCATTGAATGGCATTTCACGCACACAATGGTTTGTTGTGCGTAGTCCAAAACAAAGTCATGGGTTCATATTTGACACTTATCTTTGGAAGAATTCACTCATTGTCCTCTGACACAAGAATATCTTATAGCAGGAAGGATTTGTCAGAGGTAAATCCAAGCCACATTTTACAACCGGTGAAAATTTGTCTGCTTCATTGTCGCCATTCCGACAGTTGACGTAGGAAATCAGGCGATGCTTAAAGGACAACCGACGCCTCACATCACACTCACAATCTCGATAATCACGATCACAATCACCATAATCATAATCCCAATCAAGATAATCACGATCATCACGATCACGATAATCACAATCACGATAATCACGATGAACACGATCGCAATCACGATAATCACGATAATCACGATCCCAATCCCGATAATGATCACAATCACGATAATCACAATAACGATCACAATCATGATAAACACGATCACAATCACGATAATCACGATCATAATCACGATAATCACTATAATCACTATCCAAATAATCACGATAATAATAATAATAATAATAATAATAATAATAATAATACATTTCATTTTAAGCACCTTTCAAAGCTCTCAAGGACACTTTACAGTCACAGACAAGCATAGGTACTATAATCAATAAAATACAATCACAAATAGAATACAATCAATAAAATATAATTATAAATAGAAAGAAGAGAAAGAGCTAGACAGAAAATGCTATTGAAAATAGGCCATTTCTGAATTCTCGGTCTGTTACAATAGAAATGAATACAATCCCATCAATAGAAGAACTGCGGGGACGTCACTGCAATTGCACGAGGTGTCCAATTGGTGGCAGTCTTGCTTTCTTGCATGCAACCATCTGCTCTGCTTCACTCAGCGGGAACATTTTAGCCACAAATGCCCAAAAGTCTCACTTCTAAATTGCGTTTCTGCATCAAATCCTTTGCAAAGTCAATTGTGAAGTCAAGTGAATATGACGGCTCTTTGATAATCACTATCGGAGATGATTGTTGTGCATAACAATGATACACTAGCTCGCCAGTATTTGTGGGTAGGGACAATATCAAAGCTTCATACTGTCGCAGCTTTAAAGATTAAAAATGGCAGCACTCACCGCCACCACCGATAAAGACGCTCAATCTGCTTGCGCCGTATTATTATCTCAACCTTCTATTAATCTTTAAACTCCACGAATAGAAGTTGTGTGTTTTTTTTTGACTGGGAAAAGTTTAGACAACTTTAGACTTTGTCCCTTCAAGCATCCATTTTGTAATTGTAGCCTGTTTATCGTGACAATCGTGATTGTGATCGTGATTATCGTGATTGTGATTATCATGATTGTAATCGTTATTATCGCGATTGGGATCGTGATTATTGCAATTGTGATCGTGATTATTGTGATTATCGTGATTGTGATCATATTTATTGTGAGTATCGAGATCATGATTGTGATTATCGTGATTGTAATTATCATGATTATCTTGATTGTGATCGTAATTATCATGATTATCTTGATTTTGATCGTGATTATTGTGATTATCGTGATCATAGGGTAAATTAATCTGAACTACATATCAGTCCTTTGATGCTTTCTTGTGACTCATCCACTTATGAATATGATTGAAATAGTTCTGAAGAGGAAAGCGTCAATGTTTGCCATCAATTAAAGAAGTCCCTCCGTATCAATTTGAGGCGTGTGGACTCCAACGCAGCACCCATAAAATGCACAAGATGGCGCACAAGCTCCGTTGGAAATGGGCTGATTTGTCCCCTCGGAATTTGTGTCAACTCACACCTTCTTTATGCGTGTTACCGCAATTGGCTACGACACACAATGATTGACCTTCGCATTATTTATGTAGTTTTCCTTCTAATTTCGCCATCAACACAGTTAGTTGTCAAATCTAAAGTCAAGAATAATGGCTGTTATTGTGGTTTACTTCCAAAAATATGAAATTTTAGCTAGGATTTGAGCAAGCATCATAGAATTTCACAAGTTTGATTTGCTTTCGCGGGCCGAAAAAAATGATATAGCGGGCCGGATTTGGCCCTCGGGCCTTGACTTGCACACCTACGATCTAATCACTTTACTATCCCCTCATCGACATCAATACTTGTAGTCAATGTAGTTCATCGGGAACAAAATGAAGCTAATTTACGACGCTGTCCAGTTGGTTGCCAGGTCACTGAAATCGAATGTTCTCATATGTAGTCATTTTTGGAGATAATCACAAGTGATATGCCAGAATGGTGAAAGCGACAGTGATGGCGGCCATGGAGACTTAACCAATATGAGATATAGAAAATCTATTAACCTCCTGCGACCGGCTAGCCAGCCATGACAGATTGCTATGTCCCCTTTTATGAAGTGCGCAAATGTGTGTGTGTCCGTCCACAGGAGTGCCCAAGCAATAAAAGCAAAAGACAAAGTTGCATCTGTTATAATTTTGTTGTTGTTGTATATGTATTATTAACTTCCACTATTAGTCGTAATTACTGTGATACATTGGCTTACAAACTTAATTGGTTCCCAGACAGAGTGTAAGGCGAAAAGTGTGTATCCCAAAAAATAATTTCCCATAGGAAACCATTAAAATGAGAATAATCCGTTCCCAGCTCCCCATAAAACATACTTTTCTGATTAAGATGATGAAACCCCATACATTGCGGGTGCGCCTTATACACCGGACAACATGGTAGCTAGTTCGAACATTGTCGGCATATTTTAGTATCGTAGGCCTTCAACAAACCACTGAGTCAAGTACATGAAAACAAAAAGCGCTTGCCCTGAAATGAAACCCCTTCCTGGTGGGATTTAGTGTTTGTATTTAACCCTACTTTGGCATGACCTTGTAAGTACTAAAAGCGTAGAGCTGAGGTACACCGGGAGGAGGAAAAAAAAGATAAAATAGTAGCAGAGCATAAAAGAGACGCAAGGGGAGGATTGTAGAAGGCAGAGAGAGAGAGAGACGGAGGCAAAGTGAAAGATAAATGCTCTCAAGGGAGTTGACTGTGGTTAAAGATTATTAAATGGAATCAATAACTAACAAGGCCTCCGCGCGGGTATACACGCACACACACACACACACACTTACGCACACTGGGAAGCGCACACGTTTTTATATTCAACCCATGTTGTGGTTTAAAGGACAACCGACATCATTTTTTTGGTTTCCTAACTGACATCAGAAAAAACGTTTTAGAGCATCCGAAATAACCAAAAGACACAGACTGATATTTTTTATTCAGCCTGCGTGTTTTTGGGTATTTTAGATGCTAAAAAAACGTTTTTAGGATGTCAGTTAGGAAACAAAAAAAATAGTGTCGGTTGTCCTTTAATACGTTTGAGATTTTGATCATACGTTCACGACAAAGATCATTCAAAGTGTGGATAATACAATGCAAGCCACGCTCAATCTTGTGCAATCCCGGTGGTCTCGGCTCCTACGGGCAAGACCATCCATCCATCCATCAGAAAAAGGAACGTAACGATTGAGAAACCCGGAGTTTAATGAACATGGAGATGAAGGCTTGACATTCTTCTAGCGAAGCTCACTCAAAGGCTCATTATGTGAACAATTGTGTCTGCACAGAATGAAAAGGATGCTCCTGTAAATCAATAGCGCTTTTTTTCTGCAAAATGTCTCTCTTTTTTTTTTTAAATCCATGAGCGCAGTATTATTCTAGTAAGAGTCAATAAGGACAGCCCCGCATGTCACTTTAAAACACAAAAACAACCTTTTTTTAAATAGTCAACACATTTTATTTGTAATGTGTAATTTCTATTATTTCTATTTTTCTATTACAATTGGAAAACTTTTTTTTCATTTGTTGAAGGTGCGCCTTATACAAATATGGAAACGGTTTGAAAATACACCATTCATTGGGGGTGCGCCTTATACTCCAGCGCGCCTTATATTTGGAAAACTATTATAGATTGATATCTTATATTTGGAAAACTTCTTTCATTCTAGCTAGTTTGCTTGCTATGTAGCTCGCTATCTATCTAGCTAGCTAGTTATCTATTAGCTTGCTATCGATTTGCTGTCTATTAGCTATCTAGCTGGCTATCTGGTTGGCTATCGACCTGGCTATCTAGCAGGCTATCGAGCTGGCTATCTGTTTTCTGTCTATTAGCTATCTGGCTAACTAGCTTGCTATATAGCTCGCAATCTATCTATCTAGCTTTTATTTATTTTTTATATATTTGATAATCGCACATATTTATATTCGCTAGCGATTGGTTAGCTATTCGCTAGCTATTGGATAGCTATTCGCTGGCTATTGGCTATCTATTCGCTAGATATTCACTAGATAATATCTATTCACTAGCTATTAGCTATCTTTTCGCTAGCTAGCTAGCTATCTATTTGAGTTACTTCGGGGTAGAGTGAACGCTGGCGCGTGTGGCTGCCGCTACTCACCCACAGAAAAAACTTAAGCTGCGACTGTAAAGTGTCCCTGAGAGTATTGAAAGGTGCTTAGAAATGAAATGCATTATTATGATGATATTTTTATTTGTATTTTTTATATTTGCCTTTTAGAGCCCTTGAATAAAAATAGCATCTTCAATTCTTCGAGTAGAGTGAAGAAGACCAAATAAGAGCCATGATGGTGGCAAGTCTTAAAATCAGTGGAGCTTCAAGTTGACGTGATGAGCGTCTTAATTAACGCAGCAAGCAGGCAAGAAAGAATCAGCTCGGGATGGAACGGACAACTGCTTTGTTCGGGAAAATTCTGAAAGCATCGCCAGAAAACGATAATTTCGGGGAGAAAAAAAAACATGCTTATGAGCAGGAGATCATGTTGGAAGGAAATGGCGGATGGATTGATGAAAAGGTTTCTTCAGCCGTCATCTGTACTTCTTTCAAGGTGTTGGACGTTTCGCTTCGCATCCAAGAAGCTTCGTCAACAAACTGAAGTCTTACTGGTAGTTTGGGCCCGACGTGGCGGTGCCAGACTCTGCTATGATGGGTCCCTGCCCTCAGGTTGGGGGGAGCAGAGGACTACTCCCTGCAGCTACACTGATTACTTCTATTGTCCTGACTGACGACTGGCCTGATTGCCCAATTTGCCCTGGTATCCGGCCGCTACGACTGGACAGTAGGGATATATATAGGGCCGAAACTACCAGTAAGACTTTAGTTTGCTGACGAAGCTTCTTGGATAAGAAGCGAAACGTCCGACACTTTCAAAGAAGTACAGACGACGGCTGAAGAAACCTTTTCATCGATGGACCATTCCTGTACGACTGAGAGCTTACACAGACGTCCTGACTGATTACTTCTATTGTCTGCTCGAGTATGGGGTCTACGACTGACCTGATGGACCCATTTGCTGTGGTATCACCTCATCAGCATAACTAAGCCTATGTTGCCTAAGAAGTCGGTTGTAGGAACCAAATTGAACCTCACCCCACCATGGCGATTTAGTGAAGGGTTTTGCTGTTTTATGAAAATAGCTCCTTTTATTTCCCTTTCAAACCATGTATTTTCTTTCGCTAAGGTGGATGGATTGTGTTTGGCACTGTGGCAATTTGTGGGTGGAACAAATGACCCACCATGAGAAAAATTTTTATGAATATCGGAATACAGGTACGTACGTGTGTGTATGTGTGTGTGTGTGTGTGTGTGTGTGCGTGTGTGTGTGTTTGCACTTGTCGCCATGCATGTTTTTGAAACCCCACAAGAGATTGAAAGGGATCAGGAGAGAGTGCAGAAGCGCTTCACCCTGTAATTCGGCTCTCCGACTGCGTTGGATTGGAAGGAGCTAGTGGGGAGCTAGCGGTAATCATGCTGCACCCTGCTGCTTTTTTTTCATCTGTGATCTCACTGCCTCCATGTTGGCAGCGGCATTTTGTGTGTTTATACGCACAAACGCAAGTCGCACTCACGCAATCTGACTCACAGTCGTTCGAGGAGCTCGTCATTAGCCACCGGAGCAGAACAAACAGCATTTTTCTCTCTGTAGATTTTCATTCCAAAAAAAAAAAAAAAAAAAACTCGGACAAGAACGGAAAGAGGATTAGGGCCACTGAAGAAAACAAAATATGGTTGGCAAGATTCGGACTTTATTCTCTGAATTCTGACTCGAAAGTCAGAATTCTTACTTTAAAGTCAGAATTCAGAGAATAAAGTCACTTTATTCCCCTCTCCCGGCAAATTGGCATTTTTGTGTTTGTTTTGTTTGTTTAAGTCATCATAAGTGCCTGGGTCTTTGCAATTTTTTTTTTTGATGATGATACTAGTGCAGCGTGTTCGACCGGAAACAAATTCTTTGTGTGTTCTATCTACTTGGCAATAAAGATGATTCTGATTCTGATTTCAGCTGTGCTGTATGTCATGCATATTAGCATATTTGACAATAAAGTTGACTTTGACTCATTCTCAGACTTTAGTCAGAATTATGACTAATTCAAAATTGTGAGAATTTAAAGTCAGAATTATGAGAATAAAGTTAGAATTGTCAGAATAAAGTCAGAATTGTGAGAATAACGTCACAATTCTGACCTATTCTCATATATTTGAAAAAGAAATATTCAAATATGCGAAATGTGCAATTGAGGTTTTTCTGTGACATACTTCTATGATTGACAGCGATTTGTTTTTTTTTTTCCTGCCAGGGTTCTGCTTCAAAAAGATTACAGTTTTCTGAGAGACATCAACGTTTGGAACCCCTTTGTCACTATCGGAGTTTACTCCTCCACCCTTTCAGCAGCCATGAGCAATCTCATCGGAGCCTCACGCATTCTCTACGCGTTGGCTAGAGATGACTTATTCGGTGCGTAGCATATTTCACTTTTCTCCATGGTTGAAAATAGAGTGTAGTACTCGACAAAATATACTTTCCTATAAGGTGTTTTTTTTGACATAGAACTTGTGAAAGCTATATTGAAATAAATTGTATTGTATTGTATTGTATTCCCTTTAGCCTGGTTCCATTGAGTGGATGCAGATCGCACCTGCAGCCATTCTAGTCTACGTAATATGTATAATGTGCTGTGCCCTTGATAGAGAATAAGAAGTTATATCATATTTTCATGCTGTTGTATGCTTAGTCAACATGTGTGACTCGAATACACAATTGAAGCACAGACAACTTGGGGTCAATTTGCATATACTCTCAATAAATACTTTGGCAGAGGGCTACAGAATTCAGGCGTCTGTCATGAATGGCTGCGTCTCCTGCCGGCAGTAAAAGACAATCTTTCTGGGTTTGAGTCTTTGTCCACAGTGTCCGATCGAACATCTCTGACAGTCCTATATATGAACCCGCTTTTAAACTAAGCTATTCATTGAAAGAGCGCCTTATATCCCAAAGCGCCTTTTATTGTGAAAAACGAGTCAATGGAGAAACTCTTAACATTATTTTGCTTTTCTTTCTGTAGGTAAAGTGTTGTCTCCCGCTAAGATGACATCCAACAGTGGCAACCCTTGGGTCTCGGTGCTTATTTCCTGGTTCCTTGTCCAAGTAAGTTAACGACAATTATCTTAGCAAATAGCTTAGCATAGCATTATCTTATAACCCAAAAAATAAACATAATAAGTCACATGAACTAGTGGACTTGCAGTCAATCACACCCCACTTTTTTCAGTCTGGATTAATTCAGACATAGCGCTACTGAAGGCCTAGCTATGAAAATGTTGGGCCTTCAGTTATCAAATGCAATTTTTTTTATATGACTTCACGGAATTTCAATTCATCCTTTTAATTTAATTTTTTCCCCTTCCTCCTTTCCCCTAATTTTTTATAGTTGGTGCTGTTTTCTGGAAAGCTAAACACCATTGCCAGTATTGTGACCATTTTCTTTCTGCTGGTTTACGCCGCCGTGGACTTGGCATGCCTCGCCCTGGAATGGGCCTCTGCACCCAATTTCAGGTTAAACAACCATCCACACATTCACAACAGCTCCACACTTATAATGCACCACTTTCAAGTGATACCTCGCCTTACGAACACTTTACCTCACTTTTGGCTAACAAACTAGTTTTTGGCGGAAGAACACCAATCCACACGGTCGAACCGCACTACCCGTAGCTGGCGGACTAGTTTTTGTCACCCACTCTCTTTGGGTGCAGACGTGGTTTGTTATCGAGTGGGGTACATTTGCTATTATGGGACTGAAAACGACCCCACCACAGGCTAGTGTTAAGCCGAAGCTGACACAAAAGAAAATGGCGGTCGAGCAGAAGAAGGAGATCATCAAAAAACACCAACAAGGTGTGCGTTTGTGTGACTTAGCGTCCCAGTACCAGTATGCTAAGTCCACTATTGCTACATGTGGCTAAGGGTGTTTCTGTGTTGTCTAAGCAATGGTCTCGGGCAATAGAAGAAGTTGAATTGGATTAATGAAAAGCAGCTAGCCTGGGACAGTGTGAGTGAGGGTATTATCAGTGAGAAAGCACGGCAACTTCACACGGATATCATCCAGAGGCAACTACGTCAACGACTTTATCATACAGTACAGTTTATTTCTTTAATTACAATACAATAGCACATTTATTATACATAAAATAAGGTCTATTTTGAACAATATAGGCGTCATGAACAAGGGGGCGGGACCTTCTGAAACTCGGCATCTCCGAGGTCATTTTGAAGTAGTTTTGGGACACTTGAACTCATTTTTCTTGGTGTTTTGCATTTGGCTAAACATATCAGCCTGCGTGGTTTGGCTATTTTCGATGCTATCAAACGTTTTTCTGATGTCAGTTAGGGAACAAACAAAAAAGTGGTGTCGGTTGTCCTTTAAGTTGGTAAGCTGAGGTATGACCGTATGCCGTCGTACCTTCACAACAGGTCACATTTGGATGATAAAGACAATGCATAAAACTCCTCAAGATATATTATTCGGTTGGACATTTTCCCTTCCCCGTTGTAATCAAGCTGCCTTCCGCTTTCTCTTTTGTCGCCGGCCGCCATTGTTTATGTATGAAAGGGGGGTTGCTTGTATTCCAGCTGGATGCTACTATGGCAACAGTGTACTAATTAAAAGACATAAACCTGGTCCCCGCTTATGGCCCCCATATTGGAGAGAGACCGGCCATAAAAAGTGTTTGTGTCTAAAAGGTGCGGCGTGCCAATTGGTTGTTCAAGCGGACGCAAAGAGATTTCAATGTAGAATGTTTGTGTTTGTATTTGTATTCCTCGGACGCCAGCAATGATTGTGATTTATAAAATGTCTTCCTGAAGCTGTAGTTCACACGTGAGGATAGGACTTTGTTGGGGTGTCTTTAGCACAATGATTACATTGTGACACTGCTGGCATTTGGTATTTGAATCACTTTTTTTATGAGGCATTTCATATTTCCGCTTGCCCGTTATTACACATGCGCAAATGCAGTCACAGGGACTGCATAGCTGTCAACCTATTTTGTTGATTTTTCCACCTTTTTAAATGCGTACGGTATACCAAAAAGTTTGGATTGGATTTGCCTTTATTAGACTTGCAGTGGAGAAATTTCACAGCAGAGTTGACATCATGACCGTAATGACTATACACAAGTCGCATCAGATTTTAAAGGACAACCGACACCATTTTTTGACATCAGAAAAACGTTTGATAGCATCTAAAATACCCAAAACATGCAGGCTGATATTTTTAGTTGGCTTTCAAACTTAATTGGTTCCCAGAAAGTGTGTGTAAGGTGAAAAGTGTCTATCCCAAACATTAATTTCCCATAGGAAACCATTAAAATGAGAATAATCCGTTCCCAGGTCCCCATAAAACATCATTTTCTACTAAATAAGTAGTCCTTGTGTATCATTTTAGGGCGTCTGGACTCCAATGTAGCGCCCAGAAAATGCACAAGATGGCACCCAAGCTCCGTTGGAAATGGGCTGATTTGTCTGCTGAGAATTTGTGTCAACTACTATCAAATAGTAGTCTTGGTGCAGCACACGATTCATCATGGCGTTGTTTGTGTTTTCCTTCTAATTTCACCATCAACACGAAGGATGAACACGAAGTTTTCAGACCTAACAAAGTACCCAAAATGCATTGTGTGTCGCTTTCTCGGTCAGGAGCGTTCCTGACGTGATGTCACGGGGAGCTAGCATCCCCACACGTGATAAAGCGCCGCGTCTGTTAGCCACAGTTTTTTTTGTATCTCCTATTTATTCTGCTTCTTTCTTTGTGCCCAGTTTCTCTCTTTCTTTCACGTCTCTTTCTAGGTGACAAGAATTAAAAGCCATTTAGTCACATCTTTCCCCGAGAGAGCCACTCTGTAATTAGCATAACTAATTTAGCGGAAATATTTTCCTTTTCCCTTAAATTTGGCATTGTTGAAGGGTAGGCTTGAACTGATGATGTAGCGGAAGAAAAAGCAACTTGTTAAATGTGTGTCTGTGTGCAAGTGTGTTTTTGCCGAGGGAGCGTAAAGCCATGCAATTCAGAAAATGACTTTGTGTGAAGTCATGCTGGAGGGTTTTTTTGTTTCTTTTTTTTTTTTTTGGTTCCTGATCGTCGATGTGTGAGTTAAGCTGCCTGAGACTCGTATGGCGTGTGTGTGTTTGTATGGCTAGTCTTGTGAGGACCACTAACATTTTTTTCCATACGTAGTGAGGACATTTTTGACAAGTGAGGACCTTTTGGCCGGTCCTCACAAGTGTTTCATTCTAAAGGCTTCTAGAGGGTCTATATAAGCATCTGTTAAAGTTTCAGAGAGGTCCTCACAAATGCACCCAAAATGATTTTTGGTGTGGATACACACACACCTTTTACTCACTGTGTGTGTGTTTATGTGCGTATGTGTGCGTGTGTTGTCTTGTTCCTCATCCAGTTATGAATATGATTCAAGTAGTTCTGAAGAGGAAAGCATAAATGTTTGCAATCGATTAAAGGAGTCCTTCCGTATCAATTCCAGCCGTCTGGACTCCAATGTAGCGTCACGGAAAATGCACAAGATGGCTCCGTTGGAAATTTGCTGATTTGTCTGCTGGGAATTTGTGTCAACTAGTTGTCTTGGTGCAACACACAACGATTCACCATCGCGTTATATATGTGTTTGCCTTCTCATTTCACCATCAACACGAAGTTTTCAGACCAGGGGCGTTCCCTCCGTGACGTCACGTCAGGATTCGTCATCAATTCAAAAACAAGACTTCCTGAATATTCAGCGCGAGTTTTAAAAGGTAAAATATAGCTTTAATATGCGGTGGAATATTTGTCAAATATGCTGAGTAGAAGTCATTTTACAAATTATGGACACAACTTGTCCGGAGGTGTCGGTTGTCCTTTAAATGTTGCTGAAGGTCATTCAGTACCTTGTTTTTGCTGCCCTCACTTCTCATACGCTAATATTCTTTGCGTGTGTGCTTTTCCATACCTATGACGTCGATTTTTGGCAAATGTCCAAGTCTAAACCGCCCGTTTCAATTTTCAAATTGGCTCGGCCTGTCTTAGGATACTTTTGTGCGTGTCAGCAAAGTGACGTCAGCTGCTGGACAACCCGAGACAGGTCAGAGAGAGGTGATTGCATAGAGACGCCATTGTTGCTCATAATGATACAGAAAGACGACAAGTTGTGTCCATCATTTGTAAAATGACTTCTACTGAGTGTATTTTACAAAGATTCCACCACATAGAGCAAGATTTTACATTTCAGGACTCGCACTGAATATTCAGGAAGTCTTGCTTTTGAGTTGGTGACGATTCCTGACGTGATGTCACGGAGCGAACGCCCCTGACCGAGAAAGCCACACACAATGCATTTTGGGTACTTTGTTTGGTCTGAAAACCTCATGTTGATGCCGAAATTAGAAGGAAAACGCATAAATAACACGATAGTGAATCTTTGTGTGTTGCACCAACATTATTATTTGATACTAGTTGACACAAATTCCCAGCAGAAAAATCAGCCCATTTCCAAGGGAGCTTGGGCGCCATCTTGTGCATTTTCAGGGCGCTACAATGGAGTCCTGACGGCTCGAATTGATACGGAAGGACTTCTTTAATCGATTGCAAACATTTATGCTTTCCTCTTCAGAACTATTTGAATCATCTTCATAACTGGATGGGTAACAAGAAAACATACTCCCAATCTGAACTCTCTGACGCCGTTGTTTTGATTCTGGAGCGAGGCAAGACGTTCCGGCGTGACATTACAAACAAGGAGGCGGGACCTTCTGAAACTCTGCATCTCCGAGGTCATTTTGAAGTCGTTTTGGGACACTTGAAGTCATTTTTGTTGATGTTTTGCATTTGACTAAAAAATATCAGCCTGCGTGTTTTGGCTATTTTAGATGCTATAAAACCTTTTTATGATGTCAGTTAGGAAACAAAAAAAACATGGTACTATCATTCTATAAGCATACCAGTATCCTAACTTCCACCAGTGACTCTGCCCTCTGTATCCCCTGCCCCCAACCACTTCTATCCTTGTCCACAGCTTTGTCACCTCCTGTCTAAACTACCACAACACAGTAAGAGCTTCAAATAGGTCCAGAACTCCACTGCACGTCATAACATAGAAATCAATCAACGTCACAGGCTCACGGTCAAACTCCAAATTCAATCAGAACTTTATATTCTCCAAGCACTCACAAAATGGCACTCCAGACTTTACCTGCTTTACGTGAGGCAGAGTGTAGACTGCAAGGTTAAAATATGCCATCAATCAGGCTCCACAAATAACTCGCACAAGCCATCTGTACACTTGATGCAAAAAGCTATCAACCCAGCTAAACAGAACACAATTGATGAGGAACTAGATAAAATGATCGCAGAGAAAGCACCTCCAAGGGATCATTCCACAAGATGGTGAAGAAAAAAGGCTACGTTCCTCATCAAGTGTTTCATGCTGATGAAAGTGGCCACTCCATTCCATCAAGCCATCAATGACCATCACAAAGGTCAATAAAACGACTTTATTATACAGTACAGTTTATTTCTTTGATTATAATACCATAGCACATTTATTATACATAAAATAAGGTATATGTTGTGTAGTTTAAGGCTTAGAAAATTATCTGGGAAGGGATTATTCTCATTTTAATGGTTTCTTATGGGAAATACATTTTTGGGATACACACTGTTTGCCTTACATACAGTGTCTGGGAACCAATTAAGTTCGTAAGCCAAGGTATCACTGTATTTGGAAAATGCTAGCCTCATCCTGATTCAATCAAGCCACATTCTTTTCCTTTTGTTTCCTTTCCAGGCCGACTTTTCGTTATTTCACCTGGCATACGTGCGCGCTGGGCATCGTGGGCTGCGCCGTCATGATGTTTCTCATCAACGCCATCTACGCCTCGGCCAGTATCGCCTTTATGCTGCTGCTGCTTCTGCTCATTCACTACCTCAGTCCAACCTCCAGCTGGGGCTACATCAGCCAGGCTCTCATTTTCCATCAGGTTTGAAACACACACACACACACACACACACACACACACACACACACACACACACACACACAGCGTTGCCTCGTCATTATTACAGCAACTAACCCCCCCCCCCCCCCCCCAAATGTGTTCTTGCCAAGCAATCTCTTGAAAATGTTTATAGGGCCAGATAAACACAGACGATTGCCTCTCCAAGCCAAGTCTATGCATCAGACAATAACACATATCAAACGCTGTCCGTCCAAAATTCATACTCATTCATTGTTATGCAACCATCTATCATTTTTATATTACACACATACACGCTGCATATTATTTTTTTACCTACACCCCCTCAAGCCCTTGGTTTACGAACTTAATTGGTTCCCATAAAGTGTGTGTAAGGTGAAAAGTGTGTATTCCAAACATTAATTTTACATTGGAAACCATTAAAATGAGAATAATCCGTTCCCAGGTCCCCATAAAACATCATTTTCGACTAAATAAGCCTCAAAGGACAACCGACGCCATTTTTTTGTTTCCTAACTGACATCATAAAAACTTTTTATAGCATCTAAAATACCCAAAACACGCAGGCTGATATTTTTAGTCAAATGCAAAACACCAATAAAAATGACTCAAAGCGTCCAAAAACGACTTCAAAATGAAACCGGAAATGGGCCAATTTCAGAAGGTCCCGCCCCCGTGTTCGTGACATCACGCCAAGGCGTCTTGCCTTTCTCGAGAATCAAAACAATGGCTTCAGATTGGGAGAAGATGCTTTCTTCTTACTCATCCAGTTATGAATAGGATTGAAATAGTTCTGAAGAGGAAAGCATACATGTTTGCAATTGATTAAAGGAGTCCTCCCATATCAATTTGAGCTAAAAACAGTTGGTTGCCATTTCCAGCTCCTTGTTAGGAAATCTAAGATTATATTCTCGCGAATTCGACGTTCGTAAAGCCAAAAGTTTGTTGGCTAAAGCGTTCGTAATCCGAGGTATCACAGTACCGATTGTGCATAACTTGATATACTACAATTGGTTAGCGTCCTCTATCGTTGCTCACTTTGTTGCGCTCAAGGTGAGGCGGCAGCGTTTGCCAGTAAGGCCGGTTGCCAAGGCGATTGGAGGTGGTCGGGTTGGCCAGCAGTTTGTCAAGAGGCAGAATATTATTACAAGCACTCAACTTATTGCACTATTCCTTCCTTTCTCCCCCTCCCCCCTGTTTTCTTCGCTTCACACATATGCCTTCTCCCCCTTTTTTCACTCGCCCCGAGCATTTTAACGTTTTAAATGATTGCAAGCCACTAAAGGCGACTTTGGCAGCGCGCCAAAGTCAACAAGCTGCCATTTTACTTAGTGCATCTTTTTTAATACTTTAACTTTACATGCTTGTTCTTTCCATTTCCACACAGAAACGACATTTTGAATGAGGAAAAAGTATTGGAATAAAAAAGTTTGTTACATTTTCAAAACGTCAGTGTAAGCTCTCAGTCATACAGGAGACCTTCACAGATCACCTCAACTCGGTAGACATCAACATTAAATTGACTCGCGAGGACATTAAAGAGAACCAAACTAGCCTTTTTGGATTGTAAAGTCATTATAAAAGTGGACAGAACGCTAAAAACCGAAGTCTTTAGGAAGGCCAATACTTTTCGATTCTAACCACCCTTTACAACACAAACTAGGAGTTATCAGAACCTTCCAGCATGGGGTCAAAGGTAAAAAAAAAGGAGTCAAAACATATCAAGAGAGCACTCACAAACTGCGGGTACCCTCAGTGGTCTTTTAACAAATGTCAAAAGGAAAGAATAGGGAATGAAACCAAAACATTCTGAAGATACAAAAAGGAGAGGAGTAGCAGTACCTTACATTGCAGGAGTTTTTGAAAAACTAAAAAGAGTCCTTTGGCAACACAAAATTGCCATTGTGGGCTGAGGTTTCAATTTGGATCGTTCATACAACATACTTCTTAGGCAACATAGGCTTAGTTATGCCGATGAGGCGATACCAAATCAAATGGGGCAATCGGGGCAGTCGTCAGTCAGGACAATAGAAGCAATCAGTGGAGCCGCAGGGATTTGTCCTCTGCTCCCCCCCTACCTGAGAGCAGGGACCAATCATAGCAGAGTCCGGCACCGCCGCGTTTGGACAGTAGGGATATATATAGGGCCCAAACTACCAGCAAAAGATTTTAGTTCACTGCCGAAGCATCTTGGATGAGAAGCGAAACGTCCGACACCTTCAAAGAAGTACAGATGACGGCTGAAGAAACCTTTTCATCGATGGACCACTCCTGTGACGCAGTTACAACAATGAAAAACAGTCCAGGTTGAAGCCAGATAGCATTGCAGCAAAAAAAAAATGGAGGCAGAAGCACTCACAACAAAAACACAGCAGAAGATAACAAGATGCTGACAACAGTGTCAAGGAAAGACTTTGCGACCAAAAATAAAATGGCGCGTTGACGCTGATGGTATCAAGAAAAAGAAATAGACGGAGACGGAATCTAAGCATGGAGAAGGGATGAGTGATTGAGGAAAAGGACGTGATGGATGAGAGTGAAGGGACAGAAATGATGATAGCCTGATGGATGAGAAGACGGAAGAAAATGGGAGGCTAAAGAAGATAGATGGTGAGATGAGCGGAGGCGGCGTCTATGCACCTCCGAGAAGATGGCAAGTTGGTGCCAACGTGGCAACGTGGAATGGCCAAGATTGTCATGAAACTTCAAATGGGCAGACAAGCAAGCGTTGGGCAATAATCCTGAACGACGCATTATTCAGTCGCTTGGAGATAGAGCCACAATCTCTTTTTCACTCTCTTTATTGATAAATGGATGGATGGAAGGATGGATGGATGGATGACTGATGGATGGATGAATGGGTGGATTTTTATGGATGGAAGGATGGATGGAATGGGTGCATGGAAGGATAAATGGATGGATGGATGGATGGATGGATGGATGTATAGAAGGACGGGCGGATGGATGAATAGATGGACAGATGAATAGATAAATGGATAGACAGATATTTGTTTGTAATGTAACTTTGCTTTTCCTTGTTACTTGTAGGTCCGCAAGTATTTGCTAATGCTGGATGTAAGGAAGGATCACGTCAAGTTTTGGAGGCCTCAAGTTCTGCTGATGGTCTCCAACCCTCGAAGCAGCGTCGGCCTCATTACCTTCATCAACGACATTAAAAAAAGTGGCCTGTACGTGCTGGGCCACGTTCAACTTGGAGATCTCAGTAAGAACGCTGACATTTGGCGATCATCTCCAAATTCCCAGAATTCAATTCCTAAACATGCTCCTCCCCTTTCATGGAGGAATCTGCATTTTCTGTTATGCGGACTTGGCCACAATTTAGACTCCATTAACTCACATTGGCAAATTTATTCAGGAATTGAAGATATGACGTAACGCGCCATTGCCAAATTTGTTCGGGTGTCATTTTTTTTCTTGCTGGAGTGTCGATAAAGTGCTGGCCAGACCTCTGGCAATGTTTTTTTTCTTTTCTACAAGGGGGCAGCATTTGCCTTTTTTCCATATTAGTGCTTTGTTACAGCTTCAACTGTTGTTAAAGCGCTATATCAACCAATATGGATGTATTGCGTTGTATTCTGGACAGCCGCCCTCATTTCTAGCTCATATAACTCCAGACCCATATAACTTTGGAATCAACTCTCTTTTTTTTCTATTGAAAGACGAGAGTCGAAAGTTTCTTACACTGCGTTGAATATTGTAGTCCTAAAACTCAATTTCGTGGGTCCTGGAACTTGAGTGACAATGATGTTGGTTCCACTGCGCTCCGTGAAATGTATTATTATTATTATTATTAGCATTCTTGCTAGCTGGCTAAATGTTAGCTATCTATCCAGCTAGCTAGCTATCTATTAGCTAGCTGGCTGGCTATCTGTTATCTATCTTTCCAGCTAGCTAGCTATTTAGCTATCTATTAGCTTGCTGGCTGGTTTTACGGCTATCTATTGGCTAGCTAGCTAGGTGGCTATCTAGCGTTCTATTTGAGTTAATTCCGGGTTAAGTGAAGGCCTCGCTAGCTATCTGTTAGCTATCTATTAGCAAGCTAGCTTTCTATCCGAGTTACTTAGCTATCAAATTTGCTGTCTATTAGCGCGCAAAAAAAAGGTAAACGCCCCCTTTTAAATAAGCCCGATGAGTAACAAAAAAAGACGAGTATCGTACACTTCAGGTTGAAATGAGCGAAGGATTCGGCTTTGTGGAGAGAAAAGGTTGTGCCTCGGTGATAATTTGCAATGAAACAATACCATGGATCAGTGACACCCCCACGCTAACGTTAGCATCCATAAACTTCTGTGAGAGACAGCAGAAAGCAAGCGCGCAAGCTAATGAGCAGTGTGCAGGCTAGCGAGCACTAACTTGGCCTATGAACCCGGCAAGTTGACTTTCATTCCGATCGTTTGGCAGGATTTTTACCAGTCATGAGGACTAAAGTATATGTTTGTCTTCATCTCACAGGCACATTGCCCTCTGACCCTCTCCAATCCCAGTATGCCTCTTGGTTGTCCCTAGTGGACCATCTCAACATCAAGGCCTTCGTCAACCTGACGCTGGCCGATTCGGTGCGTCATGGAATCCAACACCTTCTGTTCATCTCTGGATTAGGTGAGTGTCACACACATTCATAAATTTGGCAATGCCGATGAGACAAATGGCTTCACTTCTTGACATAATGATCTTGTCAATCAGATTTTTCAATCAGTCAATCATTCCAAAGCCCTTATTTTTTTCCCCCAAAGGGACAATTTAAAAGACACGAAGAGCAGCTTCATTAAAAAAAAAGGGGAGGACAAAACAACCACGTAAAACTGTCCACAAAGATACATGACGAGTATTCCTACCAAAGATGGGGACACTGTATTAAAAATAAATATTTTAAACTGCAAATTAAAATAATCTCTATCCAATCCATGAAACTCAGAATAGAGACCCCAGTTTGAAGTACGAATGGGAATGAAAGTCATCAACAAAAATTTAACACAGACACTGATACCTTTGCTTACGAACTTAATTGGTTCCCAGATAGAGTGTATAAGGCGAAAAGTGTGTATCCCAAACATTAATTTCCCATAGGAAACCATGAAAATGAGAATAATCCGTTCCCAGGTCCCCATAAAAAAATATTTTCTACTAAAAAAACCTTAAAACTACACACAATATACCTTATTTCATGTATAATAAATGTGATATGGTATTGTAATTCAAGAAATAAACTGTACTGGATAATAAAGTCATTGTATTTACCTTTGTGATGGTCGTCGATGGCTTTATGGGATGGATAGCTTTTTGGAGTGGACATTGTCTGGCAGCGAATGAGTTAAAAACATCTGTGAATTAAATCATTTCATCCCTCTATGGATTTATTTGATTTCCATCTCTGCGTTCCAGGTGGGATGCGTCCCAACACTCTTGTCCTGGGTTTTTACGACGACAGCCTCCCAAAGGACGCTCTGTCCACAAATCACGCCGCAGAAGCGACGTGCCTCCCTCATGATCACGAACGGCGCCAAAATCCCTTCCATTTTGCTTCTCTTCGGTCCACTGAGCGGTCTGGAGATCATGTTCTCCACGACGGCAAGGTTTTGGGTCCCCAGGAGTACGTCGCTATCATCGCAGACGCCATGAAGATGCAAAAAAACGTGGTTCTGGCCCGTCACTTTAACAGTTTTGAGCGAGCGCAGGCTCTGTCAACCACCTCTTCTTCTCCAGGGAAGAGTTTGATCTTCGTAGACGTCTGGCCGGTCAACCTTCTGCGTCCGGATAGCACGAGCTACGTGGATACCTGCTCTCTGTTCTTGCTACAGCTAGCTTGCATTCTCAACATGGTCCGAGCCTGGCGCAAAGCTACGCTACGTCTCTTCCTTTGCGTGGAGGACGGACGTAGCGTGAGAAGCTTGGAGCAGAAGCTCAGAGAGTTGCTGAAAGAATTACGAATTAAAGCTCAAATCTACCCCGTGGCTTGGGATCGGCAGGTAGCGCTACACTGGCAGCGCCAGGGCCAATCGGGCGAGGGGAAATTATCGCAGGCCACGGACGTAAACCAAGACGAGAAGAATCTGGAAGGAGATGATGAC
The DNA here is from genome assembly GCF_051943395.1 of Hippocampus bargibanti. Classification (NCBI taxonomy): domain Eukaryota; kingdom Metazoa; phylum Chordata; class Actinopteri; order Syngnathiformes; family Syngnathidae; genus Hippocampus; species Hippocampus bargibanti. Next base: position 20,898,620 of record NC_142747.1, on the reverse strand, counting down.
GATGAAGACCTTACAAACACCTTACGAAGCAACACAGCGCGTTTGGCCGATGACTACCTGTCAGCTGTCAATCACCTGATCCGAAACCAAACCCAGCCAGCACCTGCTGTGCGCTTCCTGTATTTGCCCCGCCCACCGGCCGACATCCGTCTCTACGATTCTTACTTGCGCCAGCTGGAGTTGCTGACTCGAGACTTTGGTCCCACTTTGCTTATTCACGGAATGACGCCTGTCATCACCACTGATATCTGAACACTTCCTGTCACATGACATAAGGCGGGACATCCGTGCCTTGTGTAGCCTTATTGCTAGCCTAGATTTGACTTGTCACTCAAAAGGATAAACGACCCTTAAAATCCGAGCAACAATATGGAACAAACCTTATTTTAGGTTTGGTTTTGACTTTCTGAAGATACAAAAAGGAGAGGAGGAGCAGTACCTTACACTGATGAAAAGGTTTCTTCAGCCGTCATCTGTACTTCTTTGAAGGTGTCGGACGTTTTCCTTCTTATCCAAGAAGCTTCGTCAGCAAACTAAAGTCTTACTAGTAGTTTTCGGCCTGTAAATCCGCTTCAATTCCAAGCCGCGGCAGTTCAACATACGCATCGACAATCTTGGGATCTTAAGGTGTGTACTCGGATATAGTTTTCATTGCTGTTTTTCCTGGAGATAAAAAGTACTGATGATTCGAAGGGTGGAACATAGACAAGATATTAATAAGGAAGTCAAAAGTAAACAATGAATATATCTCCTGAATATCAAGTCTGGCCCACCAGCATGAAAGCTAGATGGCAATATGGACTCTCAACAAGATGGCCAGCCCACCCTCCTCTCTCGTATCATTTCATTCCACACGTGTGAGAGCTTTCCACTGGCCAATCCAGTCAAGAGTTGAATTTCAAGTATCCTCTGGCTTCCCTTGTGGCCTCTTTTTTATTTCCATTTTCAGACATGAGGTAGAGATGGGAACTTTCTTACCGTGATCATCCCATTTGCCTTGGGATCAAAAAAGTGACCAGCATGTTAACGATCTCACATGTGGAATGTAGTTTCAACTTGGACACGAAGTCTTGAGTGCTCATTTTCACTGTCGCTACACTCGAGAGAGATGATTTTCATTTGATCGGAATAGGAAGCTTTTTTTTAAAGGACAACCGACACCTCCGGACAAGTTGCGTCCATAATTTGTCAAATCACTTCAAATGACTTCGACTGAGCGTATTTGACAAAGATTCCAGCGCATAGAGCTAGATTTTACGAGGAATATTCAGGAAGTCTTGTTTCCGAATTGATGACGATGCCTGACGTGACGTCACGGAGGGAACGCCCCTGACCGAGAAAGCCACACACGATGCATTTTGGGTACTTTTTTTTCATCTGAAAACTTCGTGTTGATTGTGAAATTAGAAGGAAAACGACATAAATAACGCCATGGACTACTATTTGATACTAGTTGACACAAATTCCCAGCGGACAAATCAGCCCATTTTCCACATAGCTTGTGCGCCATCTTGTGAATTTTCTGGGCGCTACATTGGAGTCCAAAGGGCTCGAATTGATACGGAAGGACTTCTTTGTCATCATGTCCCTGTCTTGTTAATAAAACGTGTATGTGTGTGTGTATCTGCGTGTGCACCCTGTCCCCGCTGTGTCGCTAAAACGTGTTTGTGTGTGCACTTCATGTCCCCGTCTTGTGAATAAAACGTGTCGCTGTGTGTGTGTGTGTGACAGCGGCAAAGGGAGACAAGACGAAGACTTAGTGTGTTTTTGCCTGTAGGCAAACCATTTTTTTTTTCGCCCTGTCACGTCCGCCGTCCTGATCAGAGGAAACGCGTCACTCCCCCCATGTATCATAGCCCTTAAAACGCCTGCCGCGCAAAGGATTCACATGCTCACTTATCACTTGACTTTTTAATTTCATCTTCACATCCACTTAATTTTACACGACGTGCACTTTTCCTGAGTCATCTGGTGGATTTGGTTTTTCCCAAATCCACCAGAGAGGGACGGAAGTCAATCTGGTCACGCTGACACAACACATTCTATTCCCAGTTAAGAATTTTGGAAGCCAAACAGACCCTTGGCGATAGCTTTTAGCCGTAACGCCGTTAAATTATGCAGAAATGGTGTCAGTTGGCAAAACGGTGATGACATATTTAAAGGATAACCGACGCCTGCGGACAAGTTGTGTCTGTAATTTGTAAATTTGCTTTGAATGACTTCTACTGAGCGTATTTTACAAAGATTCCACCGCATATCGCTACATTTTACCTTGTAAGACTCTTGTTTTCCAGTTGATGACAATTCCTGACGTGACGTCACAGAAGGAACGCCCCTGACCGAGAAAGCGACACACAATGCATTTTGGGTACTTTGTTTGCTCTGAAAACTTCGTGTTGATGGCGAAATTGGAAGGAAAACACATAAATAAGGCGCTGGTGAATCGTTGTGTGTTGCACCAAAACTACTATTTGATACTAGTTGACACAAATTCCCAGCAGACAAATCAGCTCATTTCCAACGGAGCTTGGGTGCCATCTTGTGCATTTTCTGGGAGCTACAACAGAGTCCAGATGCCTCAAAATGAGACGGAAGGACTCCTTTCATCAAATGCAAACATTTATGCTTTCCTCTTCAGAACTATTTGAATTATATTGATAACTGGATGAGTAACAAGAAAGCATCTTCTCCCAATCTGAAGCCATTGTTTTGATTCTAGAGCAAGGCAAGACGTCCTGGCGTGATGTCACGAACAAGGGGGCGGGACCTTCTGAAACTCGCCATCTCCGAGGTCACTTTGAAGTAGTTTTGGGACACTTTCCGTCCTTTTTATTGGTGTTTTGCATTTGACTAAAAATGTCAGCCTGCATGTTTTTGGGTATTTTAGAAGATGCTATCAAACGTTTTTCTGATGTCAGTTAGGAACGAAAGAAAATGGTGTCGGTTGTCCTTTAAAACTACACTAAGGCGAAAAGTTCGTAAGATAAAGCGTTAGGTATCACTGTATATGAATTAAGGCTTGGTATTGGGGAAAAGGAGAAAAAAAAAAGATTGAAGCGCACGAGAATATGGCTTTTGTTGAGTGATGACGGCAGTTTGAATGACATTTGTAAGGAAGCGACATTTCCCAACGGATGACAATCAAATCACAGCAACAAGGAGCATCACGCCAGCTTGGACGTTTATGAGCATACTGTAACTTTTAATGTTCTTCATAGAGCTTTTAAAGCTGCCGGATTTCTCCGCCACCATCAACGTTTAACTTTGACATACTGCTCAGATTGAAACGTTTTTGAGCATGTTTGAATAGGAATGCTTTGAGCTTTCAAGACGCATCTGGAAAAGTGGCTTTTTTTTTTTTTTTTTTTTTGCTACTCTAACTTTACAATATGCACATTTTTATAATGATATCCTTAATACAGTGATACATTGGCTTACAAACGTAATTGGTTCCCAGAGTGTGTAAGGCAAAAGGTGTGTATCCCAAAAAATAATTTCCCATAGAAAACCATTAAAATGATGATAATCCGTTCTCCCAGGTCCCATAAAACATAATTTTCTACTAAATTAGCCTTAAAACTATACAAAATATACCTTATTTTTTTGTATAATAAATGTGCTATTTTATTGTAATGAAATAAATAAACTGTACTGTCTAATAAATCATTTTATTGGTGTTTAGCATTTGACTACAAATATCAGCCTGCGTATTTTCGATGCTATAAAAGTTTTTCCTGATGGCAGTTAGGAAACAAAAAAATGGTGTCACTTGTCCTTTAATGCACTGCTAAGCATGTTGCCACTGGTCATCAAATCAACATGATGGCTGCATTTTGTCCATTTCCTCTGAGTGGCCGAGTGGTGCATTTTACACAGTCAACTAATTACCGCCGTATAAACACACAAAAACAAAGACTCGTTACAATTTGCCTGGATAATTTCGCACTTGTCCATTTTCGTGCCTGAACTGCGTGTGGACAAGCAATTTGTCTGTACAAAGCGATGGTCGGACCTCTCTTTCCAAAAAAAAGAGAGAAGAGGGTGCAGGAAAAAGGTAGAGTTGGTGCAATTTAATCTTCCTGACTGAATATATGTGATTACATCTGGGACAGGGTGGGGGGCGGCGTTGTGGGGGGTAGCAGTAGGTGACAGCCAGTGAAATAAGAGGTGGGATGATAATGATTTGCAGTCGGACTGAAGCGGAGCGGGAATGAGATCCGCTGTTGTTCTTCATTTGGGTCAGCGCTCTGATTGCTGCATATCAAATCAGACCCAGAACGAGAGCTTGTTTTTTTGTTTTTCTTTATAGGGTTGAAGCGGGCTTATAAGGAACATTATCCACAGGAGTGGTCCATCGATGAAAAGGTTTCTTCAGCCGTCATCTGTATTTCTTTGAAGGTGTCGCTTCTTATCCAAGAAGCTTCGTCAGCAAACTAAAGTCTGACTGGTAGTTTCGGCCCTATATATATTTATATCCCTACTGTCCAGGCGTGCTATGATTGATCCCTGCTCTCAGGTTGGGGGAGCAGAGGACTACTCCCTGCGGCTCCACTGATTACTTCTATTGTCCTGACTAACGACTGGCCTGATTGCCCTATTTGCTCTGGTATCACCTCATCAACATAACTAAGCCTATGTTGCCTAAGCAGGCTGTTGTACGAACGATCCAAATTGAGCCTCACCCCACCATGTCGGTTTAGTGAAGGATTTTGCTGTTTCATGAAAATAGCCTTTCAAAGCATCTATTTTCTTTGGCTAAGATTTTAACCTCATAGTCGTCAAATGAGTAGTTGCTAGCTTTTAGGTGCAAATGTACTGCCGATTGAGGCCCACTAGTATCCCTGCGATGTTGATAGTCTTTTTTTTTGAGAATTTGTTTAGTCTCCCCAATGTATTGCTCTTTACAATTTTCATTCTTACAATGTATTGAATAAACGACATGACTTTGTTTTTCATTTGCCAGCCTATCCTTTTGATATATAGGGCCGAAACTACCAGTAAGACTTTAGTTTGCTGACGAAGCTTCTTGGATAAGAAGCGAAACGTCCGACACCTTCAAAGAAGCACAGATGATGGCTGAAGAAACCTTTTTCATCAATGTAAGGTACAGCTACTCCTCTTCTTTTTGTATCTTCAGATTTTTTTGCTTTCATTCTCTATTCTTTCCTTTTGACATGTTTTTGTTTTTCATTTGGCAGCCTATCTTTTGGATGCACTAATTTTTGCCTTAAAGTGTTCATCGGTTTGAAATAAGTTGGAATTTTGTGTTGCCAAAGACTCTTTGTAGTTTTTTCAGAAACTCCTGCAATGTAAGGTACTGCTACTCCTCTCCTTTTTGTATCTTCGGAATTTTTGCTTTCATTCCCGATTCTTTCCTTTTGACATTTGTTAAAAGACCACTGATTTTTGAATTTTTTGGATGAAATTGACCTAGGTGACCGTGTGATCTGCGACGAGGAGTTTTAAGGAGAGAAGGAAATAAAAGACGACATCCTCATTCCAAGTAAACATCTGCCCAAGTTGCGCACGCAAATCCTGACAGCGAGCTGGTTGAGCTTTGCGTGCAAACAAATGGATTTCCACTCGCACACAAACACTCTCAGGTGAGCTTTGAAACGTTGGGATTGAATCGGGCGAAGCAAGCCACGCTTCGGGAGAAGAAAAGTTCAAGTGGAAATGGGATTTTCTATTTTAATTAGGCAAGACGCTGGCGTGATACAAGACCCGACGAGCTTTTTTTTCCCCTTTCCTGGACGTTCTTTTGTGCATTTGCTGAAGCATCACCCCGAAACTATAAAGCCAAGAATATAGAACGCAAATTGTGGAAGGAGGAATACAGTTAAGGAAAAAGTAAAATGATATTTTCACCCCAGGGTTGAGGACTTTGAATGTAGCCATTCTGAAACCTCACTCCTGCTATTATCTCAGTTTCAAGTCCACTTTTTATTGTTTTTTTAAAAGAAGTTGAATTGGGAAATGGGTTGACATTTAGTGTTCAAATGTAACACTAGTTCGTCTCTAAACTTATTAGCAACAGTGGTCCTCACTCCTCTGGAGTTATCCGGACCTCACAAAACCATTGAAACAGGAATGTGTGTGTGCCAAATTTTTCACACGGTGAGTCCCCACAATGTTGAAAAAACGTGTGTGTGTGTGTGTGTGTGCGCGTACGTGTGTGTGCGTGTGTGGAAAAAGTGTGTGCACGCACGCCAAATGTGTGTGTGTGTTGCGTTTGTTTGTGCGCGTGCATATGTGTGTGTGCCGAATCTTTCACACAGCAAGTCCCCACTATATCACAAACGTGTGTGTGTGTGTGTGTGTGTGTGTGTGTGTGTGTGTGTGTTAACGTATAAATGAGAGGCAGCCACAGTTGAAGTACGACAACGGGAGGTTGAAGAGAAAAACAAAAGAAAAGCAAAAGAAAACAAGAGGCGTACAAAAAGCTGAAGCTCCCTTCAGATTGAATTTGTTGAGGCGTGGCACTGACACACATCACAAACAGCGATGGCTGCGCGTGGAGCCACTCTGAGTCTTTCCGACCATTGCACAAAGTGGAAAAAGATGGAATTTCCCTTACAGATATCGCAGCCTGGTGTGCGTGTGCATGTGCATATGTGTGTGTGTGATAAGCATATTTGTGTGTACATCAGCATTCGTGCAGTCCTGTGAGTGCGATTAGATAGTATTTACTCTGTGCTGCAATGTGTGATTAAGTGTGCTTTCAAGCAATGCTTTCACGCTACACTGCGTCGCTCACTGCAAGAACAAAACTCACATGGGTGAAGAAAAAAATATATATATATATATATATATATATATATATATATATATATATACAGTGATGAAAATGTTTCTTCAGCCGTCATCTGTACTTCTTTGAAGGTTTCGGACGTTTCGCTTCTTATCCAAGAACTTTTGTCAGCAAACTAAAGTCTTACTGGTAGTTTCGGCCCTATATAGTTATTTCCCACTGTCCATAGGCTTAGTTATGCTGATGAGGTTATACCAGGGCAAATTGGGCAATCAGGCCAGTCGCCAGTCAGGCAGTCGTCAGTCTCCTCTGCTCCCCCCCAACCTGAGAGCAGGGACCAATCATAGCAGAGTCCGGCACCGCCACGTCTGGACAGTAGGGATATATATAGGGCCGATACTACCGGTAAGACTTTAGTTTGCTGACGAAGCTTCTTGGATAAGAAGCGACACCTTCAAAGAAATACAGATGACGGCTGAAGAAACCTTTTCATCGATGGACGATTCCTGTACGACTGAGAGCTTACACAGACGTAGTTCGGAAGCTTTAGCTTATTAAATGTATGTTTCGACGGAGGAACCAAAGCACACGGTCGAAAAGCGCCACTAGTTTTCCACACCCAATTTGAGTGCAGACATGGTTTGTTATGCGTATTCGATCCATTTTCTGTACCCGCAGTCTGTGCAAGTCCATGTGAACAGATGCTTATTTTTATTTGTGACACATTTAATGTTTATGGAGCACAAAAACAAGCACCAAGTATGTGGCAATGCCTCCATTGTAACGTTTTGTTGGCGCTGATGCAACAAAATGCAGCTTATGAAAACATAAAACACATTCCTATAAAATACTGACAATCGTTTACGATTAAATGCGGGATGAGGATAAAATGTTGTCGCCAATCTTTGTGACGCGGTGGCCGACTTCATCGTCTTGTTTTCGCCGCCAGGAAGGAAGAACCGCTTCATGACTTCATGAAACCCCACAAGAAGAACCTCCCAGAAAGACGGACTGGCTAACCTTTGTTGATTCCATCTTGCAATAGCGGCTGTGTCTCGCCAAAGGTAAAAATAATACATTTCATTTATAAGCACCTTTCAAAACCCTCAAGGATACTTTACAGTCACATTCTTTTTTTTTTTTTTTTTTTTTTGTGCGGGTGAGCAGCGGCAGCCATTCGCGCCAGCGTTCACTCTACCCGGAAGTAAGACAGCAGCAAAGTTATGAAAGGAAGTGGAATGATTGGTTGAATAAACAACATTAATAAATGAATAAATACAGTAAATACATGAATGAAAAACAAGCATAAATGAAAAGGTTCCTTCAGCCGTCATCTGTACTTCTTTGAAGGTGTCGGATGTTTCGCTTCTTATCCAAGATGCTTCGTCAGTGAACTAAAGATAGCTAGCTAGGTACATACATAGCTAATAGATAGCAACACGAGCATGCATTCACTCAACCCGGAATGACTCAAATAGATCGAAAGTTAGCTTGCTAACTAATAGCTAATAGATAGCAAATAGTTTTCAATTAGATCGCTAGCTAGCGAGAAATGATAAAATGTGATTAAGCAGGGACTGTCTGACTATACAGCAGAATGCCTTTTTTTGTTTTTAAAAGAACTCTGACATATGAAAATATGACATATCACGATAGCTAGCTAGCTAGCTAGCTAGATTTTTAAGGCATTATTTTATCTGTCTTAATGTTTTTCATGACACAAAAAGACTCGTGAAGAAATTTATAAGTGGGAATGATTAATTTGATACAAAAAAAAATCATGGAGTCATAACTGGGTCACAGCAATTAGTCCAAGAAATGGCCGTCATCCTTTTATGCTCATTTTATTCAGCAAATTTGAGAGATTTTTTTATTTTATTTTATTGTGGAACAACTATTGCATCATCCATCCTTGGCTTTGCTTTATTTTTCTTTTTTCTTTTTGTGCCTCATCAATCAGGTCCAATTCATTCATTGTCCTCTGGGTCGCTCCCCGCTGGCTTTTTGTGTTTTTTTTTTTTTTTTTTCATCGGGGGAAAGGATATGAGTTGCAGTGATTTCTTGATTGCTCCAGTGGCTGTGAGAGGCCTATAAATCTATCATCAAATGTCTTATTAAACACGCACACACACACACACACACACACACACACACACACACACACACACACACACACACACACACACACACACACACACACACACACACACACACACACACTGGATAAGCATTTAAGTTGGCCTTTCAGAGGTAACCGCTAACACCCACAAGCAGAGGGGAAGGCTTAAAGGACAACCGACACCATTTTTTTGTTTCCTAACTGACCTCAGAAAAACGTTTTATAATGTAGCGTCCCAGAGAATGCAGAAGATGGCGCCCAAGCTCCGTTGGAAATGGTCTGATGTGTAATAATAGTTTCATTTATTATAATAATAATAATAATAATAAATTTCATTTCGAAGTGCCTTTCAAAACTCTCAAGGTCACTATACAGCATACGCTTTTCTGCGGGTGAGCAGCGGCAGCTACACGTGCCAGCGTTCGCTCAACCTGGAAGTAACTCAAATACATAGAACGCTAGCTAGATAGCTAATAGATAATAGATGGCTAGCCTGCTAGCTAGATAGTGAATAGCTAGCTAGCTAACCAGTCAGATAGCTAGCCAGCCAGATAGCTAATAGATAGCCATTAGCTAGCAAATAAAGATACAAAATATAATAAATATATTTTTAATATTTTAATTTTATATAATAAAAATAAAATAAAAAAATGAATAAAACAGTGTCTAAAATAACGGCCGCGTTTCAATGCTCTGATCTTACCATGAAATGGCCATCCTTTTTCCTTCATTTCTAAACACTAGCTAACTAGCTTTAGTTGTTCAAAATGGAGGTTCGAATAGTAATCACTGAATTTACAAAAAATTATGTGTGCGCTCATTTTTCTTCATATTTCTCCACACGAGCTGTCCTGTGCTGATATCATGCAACTTTTCCATGATGCGAACACAAAATGATGAGCAAAAACAAATGAAATAGTCTTCATCCTTGTGGTTATTTTATCAAATTCGTTTTTTTTTTTCTGGTGATGTCCGCCTTGGCTGTGAGGGAAGATACAAAAAAAAAGAAGAAGGGCCATATGCTTTTCCTGATAAGCGCAAGTTCTTCTCTCAGGAATAAGCCATCACAAATCAGTCATGTGTCTTTCACACCCCCAAACGCAGGCTTTTGCATTGACCAATACAACTTTTGCACTGAAAGTAGCCAAAACAAATATGCTCCAACAACCGTCATGGCGGAGATAAACTGCACACCTCCACGCCAGAGAAATCACACTAAAACAGCAAAAGTGAGGGTCGATAAAGAATATACAGTCATACCTTGGCTTACGAACTTAATTGGTTCCCAGACAGGGTGTGTAAGGCAAACAGTGTGTATCCCAAAAATTAATTTCCCATCGGAAACCATTGAAATGAGAATGATCCGTTCCCAGGTCGCCATAAAACATAATTTTCTACTTTTCTAAGCCTTAAAACCACACAGAATATACCTTATTGTATGTATAATAAATGTGCTATAGTATTATGATTAAAGAAATAAACTGTACTGTACAATAAAGTCATTTTATTTACCTTTGTGATGGTCGTTGATGGAATGGAGAGGCCGCTTTCATCAGCATTAAACACTTGATGAGGAACGTAACCTTCTTCTTCCACCATCTTGACGAATCATTCCTTGTAAGCTTTGGCAGCTCTATCATCAGAACTGGCTGCCTCACCATGACGAATGACACGATGAATCCCCGTACGATGCTTAAAGTTTTCGAACCATCCGTGCCTAGCCTTGAAATCATCAATGCATGACGAACTTCCAGGTCTCCTCTTGACGATATCCGAGTGAAGTTGCCGTGCTTTCTCTGCGATAATTTTACCTAGTTCCTCATCAATTGTGTTTTGTTTAGCTGGCTTGATAGTTTTTTTGCATCAAGTGTACAGATGGCTTGTGCGGGTTGTTTGCGGAGCCTGATTGATTGGCTATTTTAACCTTGCAGTCTACACTCTGCCTTTGAACTATCAAAGTTGAAACTCTCTCACCTGTCTAAACCGCATCCCCTCACTGCTGCGTTCTTGACCAATCACGTGGCTTTAACCGAAGCCTAAGGGCGGGGAATACACATTCCCCGCCCAAAACAGTCGGCTCCCATTTTGTTGTTAGAAGAACGGGCTCGTTCGCGAACGACAAATCACCCATTGAGGTAGCTCCGTGTACGAAAAAAGTTCGTATGCCAAGGCAAAATGTATGTTGATAAATGTAACGTTCGTAAACCGAAAAGTACGTCAACCAAGGAGTTGGTAAACCGAGGTATCACTCACTGTATATTTTCTCCATCGCCTGCTCGTTGGTCAAAAACTTCAGTTGATGCTGCGAAAACGTTTGACAGACGTAATGTGAATAGCAGACATGCTAATATGAAGGGAATTAGATGTTGATCTGCTCTTATCAAGGCAAGTCTGCTAGCAACGGTGTTAAACAGATGGAAATCATATTCCAGACGTGCACGTAGACGTACACGTACTGCCCATATGTCAAAGCTATTAAGACACATACAACCGTGAGAAACCTTTTTTGTTAGGCCAGTTCAGAGACTTTGGCTTTGGTAGCCTAAAGCGCTAACCGTAAAAAAAAAAAAATGCACTTTGCCAAACGAACCGAAATTCAGACATTTCCAAACCGAATGATTTCTAAATCGAAATAATGTATTCTGATTTCCAAATCTTCCTTCAAACGTTTGATTTATTAAATAAAGCAAACGTTTGATTGGAAACAAAAGACTTTATCAACATGGCAGCGATAATACTAGTGGGGCTCAATCGGCAGTACATATGCACCTAAAAAGCTAGCAACCAATCATTTGACGACAATGAGGTTAAAATCTTAGCCAAAGAAAATAGATGCTTTGAAAGGGGAGTCAAAGAAGCCAGCAATATGAAATGTAAAAATGGAGAAATGGACAAACACAAAGACCAAAAAACAAACAAACAAACAAAACAACAACCCGAGGCGGAAAAAAGAGATTGCACGTTCCCCAAAAAAAGAATGGAGGCGCTCACAGTGTGTGGCCCTTCCTCCCTGGAGGAAGCTCAGTCACTGAAGGCTCAGCCATTTATCCTGTCCCATTACTGCCGACACTACTGTGAAATTGTCCAATAAATCAGTGTCTTTGAGCGGCACAGCTCCCCCTACTGACCGAGCCACCTGTCGTACGCCATGTCAATTTCCACTCTGGCTCGCCCGATCCGATTTCGAGCGACCTCCAGAGCAAAGAAGCAACTTACTTTGGCGTTGAGCTGACATGACGTCGCCTGATGATTTGGCGTAATGGGAAATAGCCGCTGACGGTGTTACGTCACGTGTACACTGTGAAGCAAAACTAAAATAGACAGTGAGACCTCATCTCACGAATATATTTGGTAGCCAGAAAGTGTGTATGTCAGGCATAAAGTTCGTTTTCCAAACATTTTTTTCCCATAAGAAACCATTAAAATGAAAATAATCCGTTCCAAGGCTCACATAATTTTCGACGAAATAAGCCTTGAAACTACACAAAATATACCTTATTTTATGTATAATAAATGTGCTATAGTATTGTAAATAAAGAAATAAACTGTACCCAGAAAGTGCGTAAGGTGAAAAATGTGTATTCCAAACATTAATTTCCCATTAGAAACCATTCAAATGAGAATAATCTGTTCCCGGTTCTTCATAAAACATAATTTTCTATGAAATAAAGCTTAAAACTACACAAAATATACCTTATTTAATGTACAATAAATGTGCTATTGGATTGCAAATAATACTTACATCTGTACATAGTACACCTGTACTTTTAAGGATATATATAGGGCCGAAACTACCAGTAAAACTTTAGTTTTCTGCCAAAGCTTCTTGGATAAGAAGCGAAACAACTTCAAAAAAGTACAGATGATGGCTGAAGAAACCTTTTCATCGATGTACTTACATGATAAAGTCGTTTTGTTGACCTTTGTGATGGTCGTTGATGGACTTGCCTCTTGATGATATCCGAGTAAAGTTGCCGTGCTTTCTCGGCAATAATACCCTCACCCACACTGTCCCCTGCTAGCTGCTTTTCATTAATCCAAATCAACAGAAGTTTTTCAACCTCAAGACCCAGTTCTATTTTTCATTTCACACTCTCTTACCGGCTTTAATTGTACAAGCACTAACGTCCATAAACCAACAGAAATGAGACATTTTAATGAACAGATCCATTTGTAACCTGGCAAATGAGGTCTTCCTGCAAAGGGGTTTACCAGGTCCTAAATTCCTCCCAAGGGCCAGATCTCCTACCTAAGTTGGAAAATGTCCACAAAGATGGACTCGGATTTGACACAAGAAAAGTTGAATTGCGGCAACTTTGTTTGCCGTCAACTCCTCGGAAGTCTTGAACAAATGCTAACTTCCCTTTTCTGTCCTTCAGACTTTTTCCCTTGCGATCTTTTGGTATTCCACAAACCTTTTAATGGCTGTTTGGTCCAAATCAGTCACACTTGCGCACGCCGACACACTTCTCCCCAGTCTTCCCATCCCTAATATACTTTCTTCTCTTCCTCTCTTTTTCTTCACACTACATTCTTTCCACATAATTCCTTCCTACTTTTTTTTTTCCTCGGTGTCCAGAAACTGGTTGCTTCACCATCTCGCGTGGTGTCCTGAGTAACAAGCTACTATTTCCTTTCTTATCCATCCTTCACCTCTATTTACTCTTTGAATCCATCCAATCGGATGCTTCTTGTAATCCCCCTTTGGCTTCTTCACCGACTCTTCTACCGCTGACTTTCAACCCCTCCCGACGTCCTCTTATTCATTTTCCTTCCATTGCTTCTCTGTTTCTTCTGGTCTCCACCGTAACCCGAATGCTGTCATCCACCCCCACATTTCCACCTTCCCTGTCTGGAAATCACCCCCGTTGTCCCTTTGCCAAATGAGATTTGGAGGCCAGGATCGGTGTTCTTCCCACTCAGACTGAAGTCAGTGACTGTAACCTGGCTAATGAGCTCTTCCTGTGCAGGATGTTCAAGTTGTAAATAAGTGCGGTGATAAAGGAGTATCCCAAGTCCTAAATTGTGTGCAATCCGCTATTTTATTATTTATCATTTTACTTATGGTTTTATTGTTGTGTGCTTTGTTTTTATTGTAAAGTGTCCTTGGGTCTTTTGGAAGGCGCTTGAACCACAATAACAGTCATTATTTTTTACTTTAAATTACTCCTGTGACGAAGGAGTTTTCCAAGTCCTAAATTCTCTCCAAGGCCAGATTTTCCAGGTTTGGTTATACAGTAAAGTCTCGTTATATCGATATCGGATATATCGATAGTCCCGGTTATATCGATATTTTTTCGGACTCCCTTGAATATCGATATAACGAGACTTTACTGTATTTCCAGGTTATGAATAATGTCAGTACAAAACCACCAGCAGGTGGCGTTTATTTTTTTTCTCAAGACAATAATATTTAAAGCCTGTAAAGTCAGCAATTGCAGGAGCCATGATCTTAGATTTTTTTACCATCCTAAATTTTGAACACATAAATGATGAAATACTGTACGCACACACACACACACACACACACACACACACACACACACACACACGCGCACACGCACACGCACACACACACCTCAACTCAGGGTAGTGATAAAGAGCTACTTAAGGGCTTCTGAGATTTCCTTCTCGAGCAATTGTTTACGGGCTGCGAGCACACACACCAGTTGTGCCGGCCCCCTTTGTGTATTCTTAGCAAACAAAGCCAAGCGTGGAGTAAACAGAGCCCTGCAAAGAGATACACCCGCCTTGCTGATTTTTATGTACTCAACGCGTGTTCTGCTACATGTGTTCGCTTTAACAAGAGGAATTTGGAACATGGTTTGATCGCCATGTTTTTACGCCCGAATGCCGTGATGAACAGCACTAACAACTGTAAAACAACAGAACATAGACATTTAATGGGTTGTCCGTTTCATGAACTGATACATTTGTGACCTCTGCCTGTCAAGGAGTTTACCAAGTCCTAAGTTAGTCCAAGGCCAGATCTCCAACATGAAGATGACAGTTTAACAGGCTGTGTCTTTTCACCTCAGATTGACCCCAGATTTTCTGTGCTTCCATTGTGGGCCTTGTGACAGACGTGCAACCTCTGTAGCCCTCTGCCAAGCTATTTTTTTGAGAGTATATGCAAAGTGAAGTGAAACATTAGTAAAAAACATTTTTCTTGATTTCAATACCATGTCCCATGGAACAAGCACCAACAACAATAAACCAACAGAAATTAGACATTTTAATAGGTTGTCTTTCCATGAATTGATGGATTTGTAACCTGGCTAATGAGCACTTCCTGTGAAAGAGTTGACCAAGTCCTAAATCTAGATTTCCTACTGTCATGAACATGACAGTTTAACAGGCTGCGTCTGTTAACTTCAGATTGACCCCAGATTTTCTGTGCTTCCATTGTGGGCCTTGTGTTCGGCGGCCAATTCACCTTGAAACTGCAACTGTGAACCACTTCCCCCTCGGTTGCGTTTGATATCACTTTGTCTGTTTCTGTGACACGGTATTTTGTTCGCTCCTGTGAGAAAAATACCAAGTACATTAGAGTGTAATAAGGCCATCTAGTGTCTCACAGCTACGAGGAAAATGAACGGCTTGTGCAGGGTGGCCTTTCAAGTCATTACTCAAAAGGAGACATTGAGAAAGTGAAAGAAATGTATGTGGTGCATTAGGGTGGTATACTTTCAGCGTCACATCATGTGGACAGTGTATTACCGAACAAAAACGTACACAACATGCATTATGTGAGCTGATAAGAGCTAAAAAACAGACGCAATTAGCTAAATTTGGCTATCAGTGGCAGGAAATAATTGAGTGCATATGTATCAGGCATTTGTCATTGGATTGGATCGGATTAGCCTTTAATAGTCTCGCAGTGGAGAAATTTACATTCGACAGCAGCAAGTTATGGAAGGAAGAGGAAAGGAAAGGAAGAAGTAGAAAAATGAAATACAGGAGCTGCTGTGAAGGCAGCCACTCTCGCAAAAAGAACAAAAATAAAAGAAATAAAATGACAACACAAAGATACATTCATTCAATCTAAGGCAATTTCTGCACCCTCTTTGTTGCATGAAGCAGTTCTAGATGAAACAGAATCAAAATGTCCTTTTCGCCAGTGGATCAGGAACGTCATGGTGGAATGCGCACGTCTGCTACACGCTAAATGTTGAACTTAAAAACGAAGCTCTAGCGTCCATTGATGTCAAGAGATTGTCTCAAATCTTCTGTCCCACGTCAATCCGCTTCAATTCCAAGCCGCGACAGTTCCGCATACTGCACCACCTTTCCGCTGAAGAAAACGGGGCTGTGAAAATACTGCCCAGGTTAGACGCAAAAAAAGCACAATGGCCCCAGAGCTAGTCTATTACATTGCGAAAAAAATGTATATACAGGTAACATCCGACTTACGACCACCCGTACTTACGACCACGACCTCCAGACCCTATTTTTACAATTGTAATTCTACGCCTGGCACCGCAACGCGCTAGCAGGCCGGCAACGCGGAACTCGGTCGTAAGTCGGATGTTACCTGTATATATATAGTTTTTTTTAATTTTTTATATCAATGACGGTTGTGGTGAATGAAATATTTTTGGGTATTGATTGTGGGGCACTGTGGCGATACATAATGTCATGAAAATGAAATATTCATGCACTTGCCTTTGGCCCACCTACCTTTTATGAAAACACACCTTAATGCCTCTCCTCCCACCACCATGAATCCCCGAATGATTTGAAATGATTTACGGCGGGCTCCACCCTCCACACTCACAGCCACCGCTGGAACAACTCTCCGATATTAAAATGCCACCCCCCCCCCCATCTCCTTCCTCGCAGTAGCCTTAAGTGGCCTGGTGAGCCAGCCTAAACCACCCATAAAGCTCTTTTAGTACGGGTTGGCTTTCCAACTCGCTTAAAGGACAACCGAAGCCTCCGGACAAGTTGTGTCCATAATTTGTAAAATCACTTCAAATGACTTCTACTGAGCGTATTTGACAAAGATTCCACCGCATATTGCTATATTGTACCTTTTAAGACTCACGCTCAATATTCAGGAAGTCTTTTTTTCGAGTTGGTGACGGTTCCTGACGTGACGTCACGTCAGGAACGCCCCTGACTGAGAAAGTGTCACACAATGCATTTTGGGTACTTTGTTTGGTCTGAAAACTTCGTGTTGATGGCGAAATTAGAAGGAAAACACATAAATAACGCCATGGTGAGTCGTGTATTGCACCAAGACTACTATTTGACACTAGTTGACACAAATTCCCAGCGGACAAATCAGCCCATTTCCAACAGAGCTTGGGCGCCATCTTGTGCATTTTCTGGGCGCTACATTGAAGTCCATACCCCTCAAAATGGTGTTTTGCATTTGATGAAAAATACGTCTGTGTAAGCTCTCAGTGGTACAGGAGTGGTCCATCGATGAAAAGGTTTCTTCAGCCGTCATCGTCTCCGTCACCAACACCTTCTTTGACGTTTCGCTTCTTATCCAAGAAGCTTCGTCAGCAAACTAAAGTCTTACTGGTAGTTTCGGCCCTATATCTATATATCCCTACTGTCCAGACATGGCGGTGCCGGACACTGCTATGATAGGTCCCTGCTTTCAGGTTGGGGGGAGCAGATGACTACTCCCTGCGGCTCCACTGATTGTTCCTATTGTCCTGACTGCCCATAGGACTAATAATGCTGATGAGGTTATACCGGAGGTAGTGGGGCAATCAGGCCAGTCGTCCGACACCTTCAAAGAAATGCAGATGACGGCTGAAGAAACCTTTTCATTGTTTGACTAAAAATATCAGCCTGCGTGTTTTTAGATGCTATCAAACGTTTTTCTGAAATAATTGTGTCGGTTGTCCTTTAACTGTCTGATAGTCCATCGTGCTTTTCTTTTTTAGCATCGTCCCGACTGACTCCGCCCATTTAATGATACAGATATATTTGTGTCCTTTGCTGGCAAATGCACATTAAGATGTAGGTCGCGATGAGGCTAAGTGCTTTAGCGCACACACACACACACACACACACACACACACACACACACACACACACACACACACACACACACACACACACACACACACACACACACACACAAATGGGGACAGTGGCAGAGATGTAAGTGATGGTGGCTAGCGACCAAAGGATCCATATAGATGACATCACCCTCAGAAATAAAAAAGAAAGTGGCCTTAGCAAGCGAGCAGCTCGGAATGTCAATGTAAAAGGACGCCACGACGCACGACTGAATTTCCATCTTGACCAAGTCATCCCCCCTTTTGGCCGCCATTCGGCAACGTCATAACTCTTTGAATTCCGTGGCTTTCATCATTGGCTCTTGACATTTGTCCTTTTTCTTACCCTTTTCTCAAACGCTGTCGCACTGAACGGCCCACGTCAATCTTTTAACTCATTCACGACACAATCTTGAGTTTTATCATCATAATCATAATAATAATACATTTCATTTCTAAGCGCCTTTCAAAACTCTCAAGGTCACTTTACAGTCACAGGATCAGTTTTTCTGTGGGTGAGCAGCGGCAGTCACACATGCGCCACCGTCCACTCAACCCGGAATAACTCAAAAACATAAAATGCTAGCTACCAAGCTAGCCAATAGATAGCTAGACAACTAATAGATAGCTATCTAGCTAGCTAGATAACGGATGTTTCCTGACTCAAATAGATGGGTAGCTAGCTATATAGCTAACAGATAGCATATGAGGAACGTAGCCTTCTTGTTTCACCATCTTGAGGAATGATTCCTTGTGGGTGCTTTCTCTGCCATAATTTTACCTTGTTCCTCATCAATTGTGTTCTGTTTAGCTGGGTTGAAAACAAAACAAAATGGTGACCTCCATTGTGAAAGAACCGAGGATGCCAATCACTCCTAAAATGAAATTCAAAGTGGATTTAGCCGATGCCAGAAAAAAGTCCGAGTGCACCTTCGAGTTGCGTTTTTTTTTTTGTAGATTACCAAAGTTGCGAGGTGTGTTTGTTCTCCCTTCTCCATCCTCCTTCATCTGGCCAACGTCCCCCTGGCGTGGCCGCTCGGCTCCTTCCATCCATCCATCTTGTTCCTTCCAAGCGTATCTGCTCGCCTCCACGCGTCTTTCCCTCTGCGGCTCTTTGAGCGACAACTCTTTGAGGGCTCCGCTGATGTAAATACTGTCATGGGGGTTTGTGACACCAAAGACCAAAGACGTTAAAAGATGGCCGTGGAGGCTGGAAATGAATGAACGTTATAATTAGTTTTATGGAAGAAAAACAAACTCCTTGGTCTGTGAGCATAACAGGAAATAGAAATTCCACTGAGATGTTTTTTTCCACCTTTTGTTGTACTTAAAATCACTCATTTGTTATTGTGAAAGTTTAATTGCATGTGTGCGAGAATGCACGGCAGAATGCGTTAGCTGTTTTGTGTGTGTGTGTGTGTGTGTGTGTGTGTGTGTGTGTGTGTGTGTGTGTGTGTACACACAAGCATAAACAATATTCAAACATCCTCAGAGGAGACTTTTCGGTAGTAGCAGTTAATTAAGCAATTATTGATCATAGCATCTCATAGTCATGCCGGTCGGTGTGTTGTAAAGAGGATTTTCAATTTCTCATCAGTTTAAGATTTTCCAAGAACAGGATAGAAATACCGTGATACCTTGGCTTACAAACTGAATTGCTTCCCAGACACAGTGTGTAAGGCAAAAAGTGTGTTTCCCAAAAATTTATTTCTCATAAAACATAATTTTCTAAGCCTTAAAAGTACACAAAATATAACCTATTTTATGTATAATAAATGTGCTATGGTATTATAATGAAAGAAATAAGCTGTACTGTCTAATAAAGTGGTTTCATTGACCTTTGTTGATGGTTTGATGGAATGGAGTGGTCGCTTTCATTAGCATTCAACACTTGAGGACAAACATTTTTGTCATAACATATGTAGTATTCTCTCCAGTTGTACATTTCTTTATAGAGCATATATTTTATTAAATGTTTATTTTTCGGTACAAACCAATACAGGTTACTTAGAAAAGCCTTAAACATACATCTTAAACATACTTGTATCCACCTTAAACACATAATCCATACAAAATATAATCACTGAAGCAACTTACAAACACATTCACATTACGAACGCCTGTTTGGATTGTATCTCGTTCGTAAGTTGGGGAGCCACTGACCCATAGTTTCCGCTGTATAAGGCGCATCTGTGTATAGTGCGCAGGGTCATCTATTATACAGCGGAAAATCCGGTCATTCAAATGTTGAATTGATCATGTAATGTTTCCACTTTGTGGTAGCAGTTCACGGAAGGCAGTTTTAGTTCTCTGATGAGAATCGTCAAAGTAAAGATGTTGACTTTCCCCTGATAGCAACTCCATCCGACACCTTTAGGCGATAAAGGAGAATTTGACAACGCGCAGGATGTATTTTGGGGTAAACACAGAGACCCTAAGGACCTGCTCCGGGTCCTTTTTCAACAGCTCCAAGAATCCTGTTTGCACTGCGCACGTAATAAGAATAACAAATGGCGAGTAAACCAAGCGATGACATGAGGAAATTGAGCCGCCATTCGCGAGACAAGGACGTTAAAACTCAAGCACTCTGAATCAAATGACATTTTACAGAAAACTTCCCATTTGTCAAAATACGTACTACTATTTAAATAAATGAGACAATAGAGTGTGCGAGTACGCTGTTGTGAGATTTTGACACCTTGTAAATGCTATTGGTTAAGCGAGCGTGTAGATAAATAAGGATGTGCACTAAACTGGAGACAGCGAGTAAATGGAAATTCTGCCAGTTTTTGGGATGACGCACTTTTTGAAGCAGGAAAGGAAAAATGCAATTGGAGATGCTCAAATTGTTGGGTTAAATCTTGTTCTTTTCTTCTGGTTCAGTTCTTCATTTGTGTAGTCTAAATATTCAATCAACAGGAAGCAAGGCGATATACAAAAAAGAATATTTATTTCTCAGGCAGCTAAAGAATGGTGGCACCAGACGGGGGGGACTTTTGAATGGATTTCGACTTACGACCGTTTGGTCGGAACAGAACTCAGTCATTAAGTCGGTCGGATGTTACGTGTACTTCTTTTCAAACACAAAAAGTTGACTTGTTAAAAACAACAGAAGAAAAGTGTACTTGGATCATTAACGTTACCCCGATGTGAGAGGTAATGGTGGAAGAATGCCAACGGATCTTCCCATTAGTCTTTATGAGCAGGAGAGGGAAAATGTGGACGGGCGAGATCGAGGGCAAGGGTCAGGCTCACGCGGTGAGCAAAACAAAAGACCCCCAAAAAATGCATGCTGTCCAGCTTCCCTGAGACAAGCTATCTCCATCCATCATACGTCCACCTACTGGCGCATATCAGCTGCAGGCGAATTCATCCCTTTCGATTTCAACCACTCGTGTCCAAGCTGCTCTAACATCATGCTGACACACGCTTAGCGGCGACAGCATTCGCCACACCTGCACACATCCAGTCAATCTAAAAAGTACAAATAGATTGTTTCTTCCGCCAATGTGAAAGGATCCATTTGTTATCCTGAGATGTGTTGCCAAAGACAACGATATCAGATAGATAGTTTGATAGAAAGATAGCTTGATAGCTAGACAGAAAGATAGCTAGCTAGCTTTATAGAAAGATGGCTTGATAGCTAGATAGAAAGATGGCTAGCTAGCTAGTTAGAAAGATAGCTAGATAGCTAGATAGAAAGTTAGCTAGCTAGCTAAATAGAAAGGTAACTAACTAGATAGGTAGATACAGTAGCTAGCTCGGTAGATAAAGTAGCGAGCTAGATAGGTTGAAAGTTAACTACCTGGCTAGATAGATGTAGCTAGCTCGGTAGAGACAGCAGCTAGCTCGGTAGACACAGCTGCTAGCTCGGTAGATATAGTAGCTAGCTCGGTAGATACATATGGACATAGATATGTATATGAATATATTTTGATATACAGATTCAATACACTATATACATATATAAATTGATAAAAAAAATCAATAAATAAAATAATAAATACATTGATGCTCATGATCGGCGTCCCTGACTGAACGGGTTCTTTCCCTCGCTTCTGGACTCCTGAGGGGCACTGGTTATAATTCTGAAAGTGTTTTGGGGGGGGGGGGGGGATAAAATTGTGCCGAGTGTTCTGCTTCTGTGCAGGTGGACACCTGAATCCAAATGAAATGCTTCACTAGGCCGGATTATAGGCCAATGTGCCTCGTTGCTCTCACTGTTACCTGGTAGCAAGTTGACTTCTGGGGAAAAGGGGACAAAATGGCTCCAAGATCAAGGGAAATTGTCTTAGGGTGCAATCGAACAACCCTTGTAAAGACCGAGGTCATTCAAAAAATATATACAGTGATATATGGTTTATGGTTTACGAACTTTTCAGTTTACGAACGTTAAATTTATGAAAATTTTACCTTGGCATACAAACTATTTTTCGGGATACACACGGAGCGCTACACTGAGTGATGTGTCGTTCGCGAACGAGCCCGTTCTACTTACAAGAAAATGGCAGCCCACTTGTTTTTGTCCTCTATTCCCCGCCCCCAGTCTTCGGTTAAAGCCACGTGTTTAAAAATTGAAAGAGACAGGCAGACGACAGAGAGAAACTGAGAAAATGGATAGAAAACAGTGACATTTGGACATGTTTCAACTTTGATAGATCAAAAGCAGAGTGTAGACTGCAAGGTTAAAATATCCCATCAATCAGGCTACACAAATAACCCGCACAAGCCATCTGTACACTTGATGCAAAAATCTATCAACAAACCTAAACAGAACACAATAGATGAGGAACAATGTAAAATGATGGCAGAGAAAGCACCTCCAAGGGATCATTCCTCAAGATGGTGAAAGAAGAAGGCTACGTTCCTCATCAAGTTTTTAATGCTGATGAAAGTGGCCACTCCATTCCATCAAGCCATTAACGACCATCACAAAGGTCAATAAAATGACTTTATTATACAGTACAGTTTATTTCTTTAATTATAATACCAAAGGACATTTATTATACATAAAATAAGGTATATTTTGTGCAGTTTTAAGGCTTATTTAGTAGAAAATGATGATTTATGGTGACCTGCGATCGGATTATTCTCATTTCAATGGTTTCCTATGGGAAATTAATTTTTGGGATACACACTTTTCGCCTTACACACTCTGTCTGGGAACCAATTAAGTTTGTAAGCCAATGTATGACTGTATAAGGCAAACCGCTCTATAAGGCGGGGTTACACACTACTTTTTTTACAGGAGGGAAATGGAGTCAATGGCTGCACATAAGGCGCACCTGCGTATGAGGTGCACTGTCATCTTTTGAAGCAAATAAAGGCTTTTGGGTTCGCCTTATACAACGGAAAATATGGTACCTCAAATCTCTGTTTCTCTCTCTCTCTCTCCTCACATCCTTCCTCCTTTGTCCCTCCCTCTCCCCCCTCTCCCACTCTCTCCCCCTTCATACTAGTTGAGAGGCTTTGGTCTGCAGCAGCGCCAGTCAGCGGCGCACACCGCGGCGCACACCGCTAATCCCCGGAAGAAAACGGGATCGACGAACATCGGAACGGATCTCAATCAGACACTTTTCGGTTCCTTGCCATCAGCGCTATTGATTGGCTCTCCCACAGGTGAGATTGCGGCGTACTCTTGCGCGTCACAGTTGAGGAAGGGCTATCGTGCATGCTGACAGGTGGTCTTGAAATTTGAACTTGGGATATTATAGAGCAATTAGAAATTGCCACTTGGGACACAAACGGTTGGAGTTAAGCTTCGTTGAACGCTGCACATTCCTGCTTTTGAGTGGACAAGTAGACACTTGAATGTTGTTGTTATTGTTGGTCAGGTATAGTGATACCTTGGCTTACGAACTTAATTGGTTCCCAGACAGAGTGTGTAAGGCGAAAAGTGTGTATCCCAAAAAATAATTTCTCATAGGAAACCATTAAAATGAGTATAATCCGTACCCAGGTCCCCATAAAATATAATTGTATAATTTTCTAGGCCTTAAAACTACACAAAATATACCTTATTCTATATATAATGTGCTATGGCATTATAATTAAAGAAATAAACTGTACAGTATAATAAAGTGGTTTTATTGACGTTTTTGATGGTCGTTGATGGCTTGATGGAATGGAGTGGCCGCGTTCATCAGCATTAAACACTTGATGAGGAACGTAGCCCTTCATTTTTTTTAAAATATGTTTTATCCATGCTTGATGCTTTAAAAGACACTTAGTCTATACACAGTGTACAAAAGTTGATTTGCTGTAGCCACCAATTTTACTGGAAATATTTTGAAACAGTCAATGGCAAACAGCAGTGACTCATTATACAAATAATGTCATCCCTCATATTACACAGACATGAATCATATCTCAGTCAAAATACGGGTACACTAAAAATCTACACACACCTTTGCAGCCTTTTCTAATGAAGGCAGTTTTGGTGTGCAGCATCTTGTGTTATGCAAATGACCATTGCTGTCCTTCACTGCATGGAGTGCAAAATGGACACGAAAAAAATTGGCGCAGCTCTTTTGGGCCCTCAATAAAAATGTTAATCAGTCAAAAAAAAAATAACTTCAAGTGCTTAAAGTAGACTTGTCAATTTGCATGTGGATCTGCGTGTGTGTGTGTTTGTATGACTAGTATTGTGAGGACTACTAACATTTTATACCATACGTAGTGAGGACATTTTTGACAAGTGAGGACCTCACAAGTTTTTTCATTCTTCTAGAGGGTCTATATATGCATCTGTTAAAGTTTCAGAGAGGTCCTCACAAATTCACCCAAAATAATTTTTGGGGGTGTATTTTCATTTCACTTGGATACACACTCTTTTTACTCACTATGTGTGTTTATATGTGTGTACGTGGTTAATGAGAGGAAAAAGTTCATACCATAAAAAGTAAAACGATATTTTAACCAAATTCACTACAGGGGTGTTTGTGTGCCATTCAGAAACGTTTCAAGTCCACTTTTTATTTTTTTGTTTTTAAAGAAGTTGAAGTGGGAAATGGGCTGACATTTGGTCTTCAAATGGAACATTAGTTCTTCTCTAAACGTGTGTGTGGAGTGTGCGTTGTGTGTGTGTGTGTGTGTGTGTGTGTGTGTGTGTGTGTGTGTGTGTGTGTGTGTGTGTGTGTGTGTGTGTGTGTGTGTGTGTGTGTGTGTGTGCGCGTGCTTATGCTTGAGCATAAGTTCCCCTCAGATATCAGTGGCTGTCATGTTCAGTAAATAGCCATTCATCACACAAAGCATTCACTGATGGAAGCCACAAGATCCAATCCATTATCCATACCCTGGTTTTGTGTGTGTGTGTGTGTGTGTGTGTGTTTGTGTGTTTGTGTTTTGTCATAATTTATTGTCGCGTTTAAGGAATGTTGGCGCAAGGGAGTGTACATGCGTTTCAAAAGCAGAGGAGAGTCGTTGCAATCATACATTTCAATCATGTCATCCAAGAGCTTGTGTATTAGAATAAGTGGAGGGAATATGTGCTCATCCATTAAGTACAGGAAACCAATGGTGGGCCGTGCATGTCACCCTTAGGCCTTCAGTAGTGCTATGTCTGAATCAAACCGCTGAGACTGTCAAAAACGAAAAAGTGTTGTGATTTACGACACGTCCTGTACTGTAATAGAAGGTACAGTTAGCAGTGTCTGAAACTCATGACAAAAAGTTAGCGGACACCCGGGCAGACAACTCTGAAAAGTTGCCTACTCGGCCATAAAGTTGCCTGCCCCGTTTTTCATTGTTGTTGAAAAGTATAAAGGTATGGTAAATATCGTATCGTATGGTAAATACGAACGTTCATTTGGCAATTTGCATACTCAGCACGGCAGCCAATCAGAAGCCTATTTCGTGCTTCGGACTATGCCGTGACTGTAAAGTGTACTTGAGAGTTTTGAAAGGCGCTTAGAAAGAGGAGTCCACGTGGCTTGTAGCGGTTTGCTTGTAGCTTTTGCTTTATTGAATAAAACTAACGTTTGATTTGAAAAAACTCTATTTTTTTTCTTGAAGAAGTTGTCGGCCACTGAGCCGAGACGTTTTGAAAGTTGCACGCCCGACGTAAACGTTGCAAACGTGAACTGCAAACGTTCCGGGCAGACGTTATTTCAAACACTGCAGTTAGCCAGGAAATAACTTGAAATAGTGTCATAAAACTGTTCGAGTTTTACCATCAACATGTGGGTTCATGATATGGGATCAAAAGCGCGCTAACGGTACTGTGTGCTAGCTCTGGTCAGTATGCGCTTATCACTAGTGCCTAGTGATCAGCGCAGTTTTCGCAATCATAGCTTGCAAGAACAGGGGTACCAAAAACTGGTACCCCTTTTGGGTTGCCAACTCGAAATCCGATTGGTTAAAGCAACAGTTTGATCAACATTTGATGCGACAGGGCCTGCAGAACTGATTGTGAAGGCGTCGAGGTTAATTTCTGACTCTGGTAACAGATGATGACTGAAATGAGAAATTAAAAAAAAACACATCTGGAAGCAGTGCAACAGGAATGAAATGAAGCTGAAAGACAAATTGGAATTATTTCATAATAATTCATGGACAAAATGTAATTAACATCAATCTGATATTTTTAGGCCCGCAGAGAAGGCTTTGCAGGCCTTGACGGTCCACCACTGTATGAAACTGATACAATGATACGGATTGTTCTCCTCACAGACTGAGAACGTGTACCAAAGTAGAGGTTTTGATAGATGAAAATTTGAATGGACGCTGACACGTCCCTGAAACACTTCATGGTTGAATTTCCACAATTCTTCCCCCAATTTTCTGCCATTCTGGATGCCCAATTCGCCGTGAAGTACACGGCACTTTGTCCCATGATTATCACGATCAGTATCAGTGTCTCTGGCTGAAGGAGATTCTCATTTCTGTCTTGAGGGGTGGGAGTATCTGTCTCGCCAGTGGTGTGAGGAGTGAGAGATGGGCCAAGACGATTGATATTGCGTCGCTAGAAGTATGCAGACCGGGTTAAGTTATTTATATGGAATTGGAAAGATAGCTTTGCTCAAGGTGGATTTAGTATCAACGAGGAGAATTTCAGATGACGGCTGAAGAAACCTTCTCATCGATCTCATTATAAAAGTTTCTGCTTTTGTTTCCTCTCTTCTGAGCACTAAAACTGATCTTATCTCCTGTTTTTTTCCATCCAAAGCGGGTGAGTCATCATAACTTCCCTTCGACAAAAGCGATTAACTCAACAAGTTTTAAGAAAAGTAGGGGAGAATATGTGTGAAAACTGTGCCAAAAGTTTTCCATTCCGGGACTGTTCAATATTTCTGTCACGCCTCATTTTTACTTTCATCAGCAGGTGACCTGAAAGCGCTTGGCGAGGAGAAGAACAAATGGAAAAGGAGCCAGGAGAAAGAGGATGAGCGAGACAGAGAGCAAGACCCGGGAGATTCCTCGGGCAGAATGGAAGTCGTCCTTCTGCCGCTTTGACGATTTGAAAGGAACAAAGGCGACAAAGTCCGCATCCTCCGTGTTTAGCCCTGTGTGGCCTCTTACTAGTTATCTCCGTCAGGAGTCGCGGTCTTAATCTGAAACACCAAATAAATCCCCTTTTAATCCCTTCCTCCCTCGTAGCTTTCCGCTAATTGGCAAAGCCCAATTGTCATGGAGAAGACGTACTCACTCACGGCGCACTACGACGAATTCCAGGAAGTGAAATACGGCGGACGCTACAGCAGCGACATCCTTAGTAACGGCATGACCCTCCACTTGGGCGGCAGTCTGGACCGTCACATGACGCGAGGGCGGGGTGGCACCTGGTCAAATGCTCGTAACAAAGACGCCGGCGGCGCTAGCAATGGCGTCGGCGGGTTCCCGCGATGGAGCCGGAGGGAGATTTGCCTCCTTTCGGCTTTGGTCTTCGCGGCGGGCATGTGTGTGATTATGGGAAGCATGCTAACGTTGAAATATATTTCGCTGGAGGCCCAGCAGGACCCGCAGTGCAGGCAGGACTGCCAGCGGAGACGCGTACTCTTACGGGCAGCGCGTTTCGTCCAGGCTAACGTAGACCCTACCATCCAACCCTGCCAGGATTTTTACTCCTTTGCCTGCGGCGGTTGGTTGAGGCGTCACGCCATCCCAGAGGACAAGCTCAGTTACGGAATCATTACGGCCATCGGGGAACACAATGAAGAAAAACTCCAGCGTATCCTCCTGGAGCCCGTTCGGAGGCGTGAACCTGACTCTGCGGAGCGTAAAGTCAAGGAGTTTTACAGATCTTGCGTCAACATCCAGGAGATCGACCAATTGGGGTCCGGCCCCATGATGGAGGTGATTGACAGCTGCGGAGGGTGGGATCAGGCCGGGGTCCCTCCGGGGGCTGCCGGCTGGGAGAAAGAGGGTGTCCTTCAAAGACCAGATTTCAACGAACTGCTTTATAGGACGCAGGGCGTGTACAGCACTGCTGTCTTCTTCTCGCTCACCGTCAACGTGGATGACAAAAACTCGTCTCAGAATGCAATCCGGGTGAGGAACGTGTCCACGCGGACCCGCATTTGTGTGTTTGAAGAGTAATTCAGGGTCAACAACAAAAAACGGGCTTCAACTCTAATTAGGCCCCGTTTCTTAGTGTTTTGCCCGAATGAAATGGAACTTTGGTTATAACTAGTTTGTTACATTGAAAATATCGCATCGGAACACTTGAGTCAATTTTTATTTCAAATTGTCCTTTTCCATTGTGGCCTTTTTGACTTTATCAGCACAGTAACTTGTTCTGTCAATCAAAGTTAGTGAGATTGGACGTCTGAGTGTGGTCGCCAGCGTTACTATTTGTTAGCATCAATGCTGGACGGTTACGTGCAATTGTGCTGCAGGCCTCAGAAGGCCTTCCAATGACGATCCAAACAATTTTCAGCCTCCCTGAGTCCATCTGAAGCTAAATCCTCTCCTGCAGACATGCCGTCCGTCTCATGGCCCTCAAGTGACTCAGCCTTCGTGATAAGCTAAGTCGCAACGCTTGAATTGATAGCGCGAGTGCTGCCGCTCATTTCCATGGAAAGGAACATCCAATCACTTAACTGGCTGCAAGTCATGTGATTTGATTGACGGACCAAGTCGTTGTATGGCGTAATGAAAAAGGCCATTGAAGAGAACGACATTAGTAAATGAAAATGGACTTGTCATGAATAAATCAATCAAGAAATTGATCAAATCTTGGAAAATCCATCAATCCACCCATCCTTTCATTTTCTCATATATATATATACCGTGATTGTAAAGTGTCCTTGAGAGTTTTGAAAGGTGCTTAGAAATGAAATTTATTATTATTATTATAAAATTGGTGAAAATAAAACATATTACAGTTTGTTTTTTATAGTACATATTTTACAAATTACCTGCTCTGTTATTACGTATTTATCCATTTATGCTGTAAAATAGTTAAAAAGTGCTTTAAAAAATTGTTTTCTAGACTTGGAACGGATAAAAAAAAATGACATTGATTATCATGGAAAGTGCTGTTTTGGTTTTTGAAAATTTGGTTTTCGGAAATTATGATTAAAAAAAAACAAGTATCCATTGGAAGATGATATATTAGCTTGTCATATTAGCTTGTAATATTGTTTTGTGTGTTTGCAATACATGTAGATCGATCAAGAGGGACTCACGCTGCCTGAGAGAAGTCTTTACTTGAGTCAAGATGAGGACAGCGTCAAGGTTTTATTGATTAGGACCCTGCGCCATTTACTTCCGCCACTTTTCCTTCCATGTCTTGCTTCCCATTGGCAGTGTTTGAAATAACGTCTGCCCGGAGGCCCGGGGCGTACAACTTTTACGTCGGGCGTGCAACTTTCAAAACGTCTCGGCCTGGGTAGCTGACAACTTCGTCAAGAAATAAAATAAAAGATATATATACATATTTTTTCAATTCAAACGTTTGTTTTAGTCAATAAAGCAAAAGCTATGGAAGATGATATATTAGCTTGTCATATTAGCTTGTAATATTGTTTTGTGTGTTTGCAATACATGTAGATCGATCAAGAGGGACTCACGCTGCCTGAGAGAAGTCTTTACTTGAGTCAAGATGAGGACAGCGTCAAGGTTTTATTGATTAGGACCCTGCGCCATTTACTTCCGCCACTTTTCCTTCCATGTCTTGCTTCCCATTGGCAGTGTTTGAAATAACGTCTGCCCGGAGGCCCGGGGCGTACAACTTTTACGTCAGGCGTGCAACTTTCAAAACAAGCAAACCGCTACAAGCCATGTGGACTCCTCTTTCTAAGCGCCTTTCAAAACTCTCAAGTACACTTTACCGTCACGGCGCTTAGAAATGAAATGTATTATATATTTATATAACATGATAATCACAAAGTTGCCATCTTGCTTTTTATTTATCTAGCTGTCCAGCTGTATATCTATCTATCTAGCTATCTGGCTTTCTAGCTAGCTAGCTACCTAGCTATCTATCTAGCTGACTATCTATTAGCGGTGAGTCCATGTGGTTTCTAGCAGACAACGCAACGCAAACATTGCATTGAGCACCATGACGACAAACTGGAGCAAAATCTTCAGTAAGGGATATTTACCATAGATTTTAGTAATAAATAAATAAATATATAGCCTATAGCATATAGCATAAATTAAGCAAATTTGCTAGGTACTTCCTTAATTTCAAAAAAATCCTTTATACTTGGGGGGAAAAAAGTTTTTTTTTGCGATTAGTCGTCTCATTGTGTTTCAAGTTGTGAAAAATGGGGCCGGCAACTTTATGGCTGGACAGACAACTTTTCAGAGTTGTCTGCCCGGGTCTTCGTTAACTTTTTGTCATGAGTTTCAGACACTGCTAACAATACCTTCTAGTACAGTACAGGACATGTCATAAATCACCCCACTGTTTTTTTAACAGTCTCAGCTGCGGATTGATTCAGACATAGCACTACTGAAGGCCTAAGGGTGACATGCACGGCCTGCCATTGGTTTCATGTACTTCAAGGCAACTTTATGGTCGCGCAGGCAACTTTTCTGATTTTGTCTACCCTGGTGTCCGCTAACTTTTTGTCATGTGTTTCAGACACTGCCATTGGACATCGTCCTATTTTCCAGCGCCATTTACGCTTATTTTTTTTTTTGCCTTCCTTGACCTTTGACCTATTTGTCTTTTCTTCCCTGATTTTTTTCACCCCCATTTGTTCTATTCACTTGATTGGCTCATCTGCATGAATCCCTCCTGCTTTTGTCCCCCTCCGGTGTCCCACTGTGCTTTTGTCATCAGTTGCACCTCTGGCCGCATGTCAAGCCAGCACCAGCTGTTATTGATTACCCCTCGATGCCCCCCTCCCTTCTCTTCTCGATCAATACTGAAGTCATTGTGCCTTTTCAGATCTTGGCGGCATACAAGGCCCTGATGGAGCGCTTGCTAAGCATGCTGGGAGCTCACAACGCCACACAAAAGTCCAAGGAGATTATACAACTGGAGACTCGTCTCGCCAATGTGAGCTGACTTTGTGTCATAATAATCATAATAATAATAATAATAATAATAATAATAATACATTTCATTTCTAAGCGCCTTTCAAAAGTCTCAAGGACACTTTACAGTCACTGGATAAAGTTTTTCTGTGGGTGAGCAGCGGCAGCCACGCGCGCCAGCGTTCACTCAGCCCGGAAGCAACTCAAGTAGATAGAAAGTTAGCTAGATAATAGCTAGCTAGATAGCTAGCTATCTATATAGCTAATAGATAATAATTTATTTTGCTGAATGAGCAAACGTTTACTGAGAATCTCAATGATGTACCACATGATCGTACTAAATTAGTCACATTTATCAAACCATATTTTTTTAGGAATAAACATGATGTTATCGATGAAAATGTTTCTTCAGCCGTCATCTGGACTTCTTTGGATGTTTCGGATGTTTCGCCTCTTATCTAAGAAGCTTCGTCAGCAAACTAAAGTCTTACTGGTAGTTTCGGTGTATATATATATATATATATATATATATATATATATATATATATATATATATATATATATATATATATATATATATATATATATATATATATATATGTCCAGACATCACGGTGGCGAACTCTGCTCTGATAGGTCCCTGCTCTCAGATTAGGAGGAGCAGAGGACTACTCCCTGCGGCTCCACTGATTGTTCCTATTGTCCTGATTAACGACTGGCCTGATTGCCCTATTTACTCTGGTATCACCTCATCAGCATTACTAATCCGATATTGCCTAAGAAGGCTGTTGTACGAACGATCCAAACCTGATTAGGCAACATAGGATTAGTAATGCTGATGAGGTGATACCAGAGCAAATAGGGCAATCAGGCCAGTCGTCAGGGATATATCTATATATATAGGGCCGAAACTACCAGTAAGACTTTATTTCGCTGACGAAGCTTCTTGGATAAGAAGCGAAACGTCCGACACCTTCAAACAAAGAAGTACAGATGACGGCTGAAGAAACCTTTTCATCGATGGACCACTCCTGTACGACTGAGAGCTTACACAGAAACATTATGTTATCAAAGCACTCCTAGTGTAGTCAAAGCATATGTTTGCGCGTGCGCAACGTTCACTAAAATCTCTTTCCAGATCACCATGTCAGAATATGATGACCAAAGAAAGGACGTCAGCACGATGTATAACCGCATTACACTCAGGCAGCTGCAGCGAACTGCTCCTGGTGTGAGTACTGTACACACACACACACACACACACACACACACACACACACACACACACACACACACACACACACACACACACACACACACACACACACACACACACACACACAAAACCCAAGCGAATCACAAAAAATGTCCGCCCTGCAGGACTTAAGATTGAGCTTTGAATGCAAGAAGGAGGAAAGAATATAAGCGGACATTGACGGGTGTTAGACATGATGGCAGGAGGAGGAGGAAAGGTAAATTGGATTTCCAGCGAGGAGAAGGAGGATGATGATGAGGAGGAGGAGGCACTACCCCCACCCGAAGCAGTGAGCACGCTGACAGAAGATCCTCAAGATGTTCTGTGGTTAGAAAGGACAGACACATGCGGGGGAAATTAAAGATAAAAAAAAAATTCTACCCTAACTAAAGAGATTACTACCAGACGATGTGCAAAAAAATGTGTCCACTCCAGTGCCAGGGTTTTTGTCATTGTCACTCAAATTGCAGGACCTACAAAATATTGACTTTTAGGACTACATAAACATTCAATGCGGCGTAAGAAATCTTAGACTCTCTTCTTTCATCCGAAAAAAAAGTTTTTCCTAAATGATATGGGTCTGGAGTTATATGAGTTTGAAATAAGGGTAATGTAGCGCCCAGAAAATGCACAAGATGGCGCCCAAGCTCCGTTGGAAATGGGCTGATTTGTCTCAACTAGTATCAAATAGTAGTCTTGGTGCAACACACAACCATTCACCATCAGGTTATTTATGTGTTTTCCTTCTAATTTCTCCATCAACACGAAGTTTTCCGACCAAACAAAGTACCCAAAATGCAATTGGATCTGGGGGGGGGGGGGCGGGGTTGATTAATTTAGAATGCAAATTTTGTTGACATGATGCGAAATTAAGAGGATTTACTCACTGATTCGTCAAAACGAATTAGCGCAAGGCAGCTGCTCTGAAGCGCTTGATCTTTTCTTTTTGTTTTGGTTTGGTCTTTGCTTGAAACTCTTTCCACCCAGAAGCGACTCTCAAACCAGAGTCAGTCATTTGTCAAACAAGCTAACACCGTCTCATTCATTTCATCAAATCTTCCAATCAAAATGTCATTTTTAGTTGATTTAAAACTACAGTCATACCTCAGTTTACGAACACTTTAATTTACGAACTTTTTGCCTTACGAACATTAAATTTGCCAGAATATAATCTTGGCATACGAACTCGTTTTCATCGGACGAACCAAACCACACAGCGCCACGGTAGCTGGCGGGCTAGTTTTTGTCACTCCCCCTTTCAGTGCAGATGTGGTTTACTATCGAGTGGAGTACTTTTACTATAATAATAATAATAATAATTAAAAAAATATAATAAAAATAATAGCCAGCTAGCCAATCGATAGCCAGCAGCCAGCCAGCCAGCTAGCTAATAGATAGCTACCTAGATAGCTCGTACCACGCTCAGTCGACCATTGATACCATCCATTGACAACTACCATAACAAAGATAAATAAAATGACTTTATTATACAGTACAGTTTATTTATTTAATTACAGTACCACATTTATTATACATAAGGTCTAATTTGTGTAGTTTTAGGGCTTATTTAGTGGAAAAGTATGTTTTATGTGGACCTGGGAACGGATTATTCTCATTTTTAATGGTTTCTTATAGGAAATAAATATTTGGCAAACGAACTTTTGCCTTACACGCATTTTCTGGGAACTACTTGTGTTCGTAAGTTGAGGTATCACTGTATTAAGTCATTGGTGTTACTCCCTGGTGCTTTCTGCTATCTTTGTGACTGCTTTATTTTTCCTGTATATCCATGTTAAGCGCTTTTTTACCGCCTCAGCTATTGTTAAAGTGCTATATAAATCAATATGTATTATATTAAAAGTATTACATTGATCAAAGTCAATCAAATAATTCAATTGTGATAGAAATAAAATTTTATGCTCATCTTTCAATCGCAGCTTCACTGGAAACGATTACTGGATAAAATCTTCCAGGACAACTTTTCAGAAGACAAGGAGATCGTGGTGCTCGCCACGGATTACATCCAAAAAGTGTCCGACATCATTAAGACCACATCAAAAAGGTAACGACTGAGTGGAGAAACAAAAAGAAACTTTTGATTCTCCTTTCATCATAAAAAAGAGAGGTAATTCCTAAGTTATATGGGTCTGGAATTATATGAGTTTGAAATGAGGGTGGATGTCCAAAATACAATGCAATACATACATATTGGTTTATATAGCTCTTTATATCTTTATGCATCTTTCCCTACATTACATCACAAAAGGTTGAGTGAAGGCCGAGCTAGCTATCTGTTCGCTATCTATTAGCTAGCTAGCTTTCGACTCGAGTTACTTAGCTATCAGCTGTTTATTAGCTAGTTAGCTTTCTATCTGAGTTACTTCCGGGTTCAGTGAAGATCTAGCTAGCTAGCTAGCTTTCTACCCGAGTTACTTAGCTATCTATTAGCTATCTATTAGCTATCTAGCTTTCTAGCTGAGTTACTTCCGGGTTGAGTGAAGGCCTAGCTAGATATCTGTTTGCTATCTATTAGCTAGCTAGCTTTCTAGCCGAGTTACTTCCGGGTTGAGTGAACACTGGCCCATGTGGCTGCCGCTGCTCACCCACAAAAAAAAACTTATCCTGTGACGGTAAAGTGATAAGTTATAAATGAAATGTATTATTATTATTATTATTAGTATTATTATTATAATAAAAACAACTGGAGCTGGAACAAAGCGCGAACATGGAAAGAGGGGAAATGCTGCCCCCTTGTGGATAAGAAAAAAAAAACTTTGCCAGAGGCCACGGCCAGCGCTTTATCTGCACCCAAGCACGAATAAACAAAACCCGAAGAAATTGGGGAATGGCGCTCTGTCCTCTTTTCAATTCCCGAATCAATTGGTTGAATGGCAGTGAATGAGTTAAGCACGTCGATGCGCAGCCGTTCCAGTTTGAATTACCTTCTAGTTCAACATCAGCTGATTATTAATTATTGATCGAGCCACACTGTTCCCACACTCGCACACACGCAGACATTGTTTTTTCCCCCTTTTTTGCTGTTGACAAGCGCCGGGCCTGCACCACGTCAACGTGTCCGTTGGAGCCACTGACAGTTTGCCAATAGTCACGACGCTCCACATAACAAACAGCTCGAGCTGCAGCGCATGACTGACTTGACTTGACTGCTGGCTTTATTACTTCTTTGTCACCAATGGGAAAACAATGGCTTGATGTCATACATGTCATACACTACACCCACATACAGAGATGCATGTAGCAGCCACGGACAGTAAACTCCAGCTCCAGTATGGCCTACGGCGTATCCCATGAAACAAACATAATAACATAAAAAGCGACTCATTTTGTGATATTTGCTGCACAGTATTATCTTCCTCGATATTTATATATATATATATATATTTATATTTATATATCGACCCTCATTCCTTCATTTTCCCTCACAGTTTAACCCTTTCGATACCATCATCTATAGCTTTCTATCTGTGTATTTAATAGTGACATTCAGTGTATTAGGTAACTAACTATCTCTAGCTAGCTAGCTATTAGCTATCGAGCTATCAAGGCGGCTAGCTATCTAGCTATCTGTTGATGATCTATTAGCTGCTAAGAAGACGAAGTTTTCGCCTTACACACACTTTCTGGGAACCAATTAAGTTCATAAGCTGAGGTATCTGGCGAGCTAGCTATCTAGGTAGCTATCGATTAGCTAGCTGGCTGGCCGGCTAGCCGGGTATCTGTTGGCTATCGATTGGCTAGCTAGCTAGATGTCGATCTATTTGAGTTACTTCCGGGTTGAGTGAACGTTGGCGCGTGTAGCTGCCGATGCTCACCCACAGAGGAAGTTCTTGTTCTTGTTCTTGTTCTTCTTATTATTATTATAATAACAACTAGACTTGGTCCGACACAGATAGCAACGTACACATATAACGAGTTAACATCAATGAGACGATATAATATGGTGTAGCACTGAGCCATGAAATAGCAAAGGCATTAAAAATGGCCCACATTTGGCATTCCAACTTGAGTCCCTCCCGCCCTTGAGAGTGACGACGAACAGAAGGAGCAGACGGAGGCAGGAGACAACGGTGAGTGGGGGGACAAATGGGGGGGGTGAGCAATTCTGCTGTTGTCATTATGCTTTCTCCTTCATTGGAGGTTTGCTCATCTGGCTAATGGGATCGGCTGCAGTCACCGGGAGTGGGCCGAGGAGAGCGAAAGGGACGACATGAACGTTGGTGGAGGGGAACAGATGGCTTGAGTTTGGGTTTGAGACTTGTGCAAAAACGTGCCAGGGTTTTTGTCATTGTCACTCAAATTACAGGACCCGTGTAATATTCAAGAACAAACTGACGCCTCCGGGCAAGTTGCGTCCATAATTTGTAAAATGACTTCAAATGACTTTTACTGAGCGTATCTCACAAAGATTCCACCGCATAGAGCGAGATTTGACCTTTTAAGGCTCACGATGAATATACAGGAAGTCTTCTTTTTGAGTTGGTGACGATTCCTTACGTGACGTCACGTCAGAAACGCCCCTGAAGAAGAATGAGAAGAAGGGGGAGAAGAAGGAGGAGGAGAAGAAGAACAAGAATAGTTGTATTAAGTTCATCCTGTCTGTCATACTTGATATCTAATTTTAAATAATAATTAATAATAATAATAATAATAATAATAATAACACATTTCATTTCTAAGCGCCTTTCAAAACTCTCAAGGTCACTTTACAGTTACGGGATCAGTGTTTTTCTGTGGGTGAGCAGTGGCAGCCACACGCGCCAGCGTTCACTCAACCCCAAAGTAACTGAAATAGATAGAAATCTAGCTAGCTAGCTAAGGGAGTTATTTAGCTTCCGAGTCTCTAGTCAACATTTTGAATGGATTTTGACTTGCGACTATTTTGACTTACTGTACAACGGAAAATATGGTAGTTGAATGGTTTTCTCATGTTTCTGTCAGATCACACTCTGCACTGTTGTATTGTATTGTATTGTATTGTATTGCAAATGTATGAACACTTTTAGCCTGAAATGCCGTGCTATTGTAAGTTTGGAGTATAGGAGGCTCTCAATCCCATCCATTACCCTTCAGGGTCATTAGCTTTGTTAATGGGAGGACAGTGTCTTTTCGTCTCCTAACGAGGCTCATTAAAATCCATTCAGCTAATGAGCGCTCATTCCTTCACTAATTAAGGCCCAATGCTTGATGTGTACATTCTGCTTTTTACTCCATTACGGACAACGTCCAACTAAGGACGCAGGTCACAAAAAAAGGTGATCTGTTTCCTGTTTCCTGTTTCCTGTTTCCTGTAGGGTTCTTCACAACTACATGCTGTGGCGCATCGTGGCGGCGCTGAGTGAACATCTGTCGACGGCCTTCCGAAGCACCATCCATGAGTTTTCCCGGGAGATTGACGGCACCGAGCAGCAGCTGGAGCTGGGCAGACTCTGCCTCACCCAGGCCAACAAACACTTTGGCATGGCCCTGGGTGCACTCTTTGTCCAGCAGCATTTCTCCTCACAGAGTAAGGCAAAGGTACGAACGTACGAAAGTGACTTCATATGAACAAGGAATGGATACTCGTTGTGGCATGTGTTTTTTTTTTTTTTTTTTTTTTTTGGTTGGTAAGATGCAAAATGTCCTTTTCACCAGTGGATCAGGGACGTCATGGCAAAAACTGTGCATGTCTGCTACAAGCTAAATGTTGAAAGCAAACATGAAGCTGTAGCACCCATTGACAAACTGAGCTTGTCTTACATCTAACCATGTAAATCCGCTTCAATTCCCAGCAGCGACCGTTGTGAATAAATTGTATTGAGTTTTGATTTATATTGTACACAAAAGGAACATTTGTTTCCCCTTTTTCTCCCAGTGGAGACCTCCGTTCTCCTGAGTCACATCCTCCCTCTTCTTGATGAACCTTTTATCAGGTCTTTCCATCATCACAAAGAAACCCAAGTTGACTGTTTGGGCATCTGCTAAATGCATTATGTTCCCGTCCTACGCCTAAACCTGAACAGGAAAGAAACTAAGTGCAAAAAAAACGGTTTTCAAAGAACTTGTAATGTAATGTGATCACCCTCCAGGTGCAGGAATTGGTGGAGGATATCAAGCATTCCTTGGACCTGCGACTGCAGGAGCTCGACTGGATGGATGAAGCCACAAAGGACGCCGCCAGAGCAAAGGTCTGTGTAAGCTCTCAGTCGTACAGGAGTGGTCCATCGATGAAAAGGTTTCTTCAGCCGTCATCCGTACTTCTTTCAAGGTGTCGGACGTTTCGCTTCTTATACAAGAAGCTTCTTCAGCAAACTAAAGTCTTACTGGTAGTTTCGGCCCTATATATATATCCCTACTGTCCCTATCATAGCAGAGTCCGGCACCGCCATGTCTGGACAGTTGGGATATATATATAGGGCCGAAACTACCAGCAAATTTTTAGTTTGCTGATAAAGCCTTTTGGATAAGAAGCGAAACGTCCGACACCTTGAAAGAAGTACAGATGACGGCTGAAGAAACCTTTTCATCGACGCCAGAGCAAAGGTTTCAAACGTCATTTTCTCCATCTCACGCTATGCAAGATGGCGTCGGATTTGGATTTGTTTAGTTTTCCACTTCTCTTTCATTGTCGGCTTTGACTGATTGCTAGGTGCAACACTGATAGAATACCACGTCAAGGACTTGACTTTGAGCATACGGGATCTCTCAGCGCTGCTGGTTTCGGGTCTGAGAAGTTGTAATCCTTTTCTAAGGTCTTTCCCATTATAAAGAGCTTCCCTTGTAATCCTATTTTACTTGCTTTGCTTGATTAGTTGACGCCAGTGCCCGACTCCACATGCAAATGTAAGATGAGGGCAAATGGATTTGTTTTTCTACTTTCCTTCCGTCCCTCATAATCCTCTCCGACGGCTCTTTTTCTCAGCTGAAGTACATGATGGTCATGACGGGATATCCAGACTTCCTAGTCAAACCTGAGCTCATAGATCGGGAATATGGGGTGAGTCATGAATTTTCGTTTTCTCAGCTTTGCTTTGCGCACTTGAAAAAAGATTTTTCTTCAGGAGTTCCCATCCGGAGAAACTTTGTCTGTGTAAGGTCTCAGTCGTACAGGAGTGATCCATCGATGAGAAGGTTTCTTCAACCGTCATCTGTACTTCTTTCAAGGTGTCGGACGTTTCGCTTCCTATCCAAGAGGCTTCGTCAGCGAACGAAAATTTTTGCTGGTAGTTTTGGCCCTATATATATATCCCTACTATCCAGATGTGGCGGTGCTAGACTCTGCTATGATAGGTCCCTGCGCTCAGGTTGGGGGGAGCAGAGGACTATTCCATGAGGCTACACTGATTAATTCCATTGTTCCGACTGATTACTTCTATTGTCCTGCCTGACTATGGGGTCTACGACTGGCCTGATTCCCCCATTTGCATTGGTATCACCTCATCAGCATAACTAAGCCTATGTTTTTTTCTTCCAGTTTGATGTGGATGAAAAAACCTATTTCAAGAACATCCTCAACACCATCAAATTCAACATTAAAATGTCGATCAAGAAGATTCACGAAGAAGTTGACAAGACAGTGTGAGTTTCCACCTTTCGAAAATGGTTTTATTGTTCTATTTGCTA
Organism: Hippocampus bargibanti; assembly: GCF_051943395.1. NCBI lineage: Eukaryota > Metazoa > Chordata > Actinopteri > Syngnathiformes > Syngnathidae > Hippocampus > Hippocampus bargibanti. The sequence continues at coordinate 20,858,427 of NC_142747.1, read as the reverse complement.
TCTAACTGGCTACCTGGCTGGCTGTCTATCTGATATCCTTTTGCTATCTATTAGCTAGCTACCTTGCTGGCTATTTGCTATCCAGTTGCTATTTAATTGCTATCTAGCTAGATACCTAGCTGGCTATCTATTTGCTATCTAATTGCTATCTAGCCAGCTGCCTAGCTCACTCTCTATTTGCTATCCATTTGCTATCTATTTTCTATCTATTAGCTAGCTACCTGGCTGGCTATCTATTTACGAACCATTTGCTATATATATGCTGTCTAGCTAGCTACCTAGCTGGCTATCCATTTGCTAACTATTTGCCATCTATTAGCTAGCTACCTGGCTGGCTATCTATTTGCTATCCAATTTTTATCTATTAGCTGTCTGGCTAGCCAGCTATATGGCTATCTAGCTAGCTATCTAGCTGGCTATCTATTACTACATAGCTATCTAACTGTCTAAATGAAATTATTATGATTATTATCTATTAGCTATAGAACTAGCTAGCTAGCTATTGGTTAGCAAACTTTCTATCTATTATTATTATTTTGATGCTTACAAAGCCTACACAGAGCCACCAGTCTTTTTTTCTTGAACAAGGGCATCGCTCACTTTCAGAGTTAGTCATTTGTTGGCAATCGATTGGTCTGGCTTCAAGTGGATTAGCGTCGAGGAACCGTCCTTGTTTTCAAGTGCAGAGAGCGGCGACTGTTGGATTGCAGCCACAGAACGCTTCTCACCGTGGCCCTTTTTTCCAGAGAATATTTTGCCATGATTGTTACAGTGATATCTCAGTTTACCAACTTAATTGTGTGTGTGTTAGGCCAAAAGTTAGTCTGCCAAACATTTATTTCCCATAAGAAACCATTAAAATGAGAATAATCCGTTCTCAGCTCGCCATAAAACAACACAAAATATACCTTATTTTAAGGTAACGTATTGTAATTAAAGAAATATACTGTACTATATAATATATTTTTTTAACTTGCAGTTGAATTCATTAACTGTACATTAACTGTAATTGGTTCACAGAAAGTGTGTGTAAGGCGAAAAGTGTGTCTTCCAAACATTAATTTCCCATAGGAAACCATAAAAATGAGAATAATCCGTTCCTAGGTCCCCATAAATCATAATTTGCTACTATGCTCGCGAATTTAATGTTTGAAAAGTTTGTGAGCTAAAGCATTCGTATTCCTTCTGTAGATGTGTGTGTCGCTAACTTGGTTTTGGTTGGTCTCCACAGATGGATTCTCCCTCCCCAGGCGCTAAATGCCTACTACCTTCCTAACAAGAACCAAATAGGTGAGTGATTTACCTCACATACTTTGTTAATCGTGTTTATTTATTAATGGAAATGCGCCCACGGATTTATTCGAGAAAAAATATGACGTAGAGCGGTATTCCCAAATGTGTTCGAGTTTTGTTTTTTCATGCTTGCGTGCCAATAAAGCGCTGGCCGTGGCCTCTGGCAATGTTTTTTTCTTTTCCACAAGGGGCAGCATTTCCCTTGTGCATTTCCATGTTAGCGCTTTGTTCCAGCTTCAGCTGTTGTTAAAGCGCTATATAAACCAATATGTATGAATTATATTGTATTTTGAACAACCACCCTCATTTCAAGCTCAGATAACTCCAGACCCATATAACTTAGGAATTAACTATTTTTTTCTGATGAAAGAAGGAAGTCTAAGGTTTCTTACACTAATTTGAATGTTTATGTCGTTTTTGTACTGTCGCCCCCATTTCAAGCTCAGATAACTCCAGATCCACATAACTTAGGAATTAACTTTTTTTTCTGAGAAGAGAAGTAGATCTAAGCTTTCTTACGCAGCATTGAATGTTTACGTCGTCCTAAAACTCAATATTCTGTGGGTCCTGGAGTTGTAGTGAAAATGACAAAAACCCTGGCACTGGCAAGGACACCTTTTTTGCACACGATCTGGCAGTGAATGAGTTAATCATGTTGTGTGTGTGTATATTGTTTTTCAGTTTTCCCCGCAGGCATCCTTCAACCCACTTTGTACAATCCCGAATTCCCACAGTAAGTGTCTCTGTCCTCCTGTGTGTCCTTCATCCCACAGGTATGACAACAGTGCCTCAAAAATTAAGGTGGTGACATCTCCATTATTCTTCCCAAAAGACGCCCCCCCCCCCCCCACCTACCTCCCATTCCCCTGATTTGATCCATTTAATGAGTGACAAAGAGCTCAATTAGCGAACAATGGCTCTCGGAATGGAACGGGTTTTTATTGCTCGTTCCCCTTTCCGAGTTGAAGTGAATTGCACAGAAATTGACAGATGAGAGGATTCCTCTTTGTCTCCTCTGTCTTTGCTCATCTTTGCGTCAACGCCAGTATTTTATTTGTCTGTGTAAGCTCTCAGTGGTACAGAAGTGGTCCATCGATGAAAAGGTTTCTTCATCCGTCATCTGTACTTCTTTCAAGGTGTCGGACGTTTCGCTTCTTATCCAAAAGGCTTCGTCAGCGAACTAAAGTCTTACTGGTAGTTTCGGCCCTTATATTTCCCTACTGCCCTCACTACGTATGGTATAAAATGTTAGTGGTCCTCACAAGACTAGGCATACAAACAACACACACCCACACACGAAACGGAAACTCAGATAACTCCAGACCCATATAACTTTGGAATTAACTCTTTTTTATGATGAAAATGTAAGGTTTCTAACACTGTATTGAATGTTGATGTAGTCCTAAAACTCAAATTCTGTGGTTCCTGGAATTGGAGTGACAATGACAAAAACCTTGGCACTGTAGAGGACACATTTTTTGCGCATGGTCTGGCAGTGAACGAGTTCGAAAAAATGGTTTTGTGAAACTTTTTCTTAGCTTTGACATATGGTCGTATGCTTGTTTCTAAGTTGCCTCCATGTTACGTTTTCATGTAGTTCAAGCGCAGAGGAAGAAGAAAAAAAACCCTATTTGGAGCTTAATAGAGCAATAAAGCATTACAAAGCAAAGCGACGGAGCAGAGACGGCAGCTAAAATGTCATTAACTTCTTCAATTAGAACAATGACATCCTCGTCAAGCTACAACTTCATTTGCAAACCCTTCTGGCGTGCATTCAAGTCAGCGAGATTTAGTTTATTATTATATTGTATTTTTCTTTACTGGGTGTGCTTTTGAAAAGCGATGCAAATTAATGTTGGATACGATAGAACAAATTAACTCATTCATCACCAGACGTGAAAAAAAAAAAATCTGTCAAGCACCTTTCACTCTGAAGCTCACTTTACAGTCACAGGTTAAGTTTTTTTGATGGTTAGCAGCAGCAGCCAGACGCGCCAGCGTTCACTCAACCCGGAAGTAACTCAAATAGAGAGAAAGCACCTACAAGGGGGTGAAAGAAGAAGGTTACGTTCCTCATCAAGTGTTTAATGCTGATGAGACCGGCCACTCCAATCCATCAAGCCATCAACGGCCATCACAAAGGTCAATAAAACTACTTTATTATACAGTACAGTTTATTTATTTAATTATAATACTATAGCACATTTATTATACATAAGATAAGGTATATTTTGTGTAGTTTTAAGGCTTAGAAAAGTAGAAAATGATGTTTTATGGTGGACCTGGGAACGGATTATCCTCATTTTAATGGTTTTCTATGGGAAATTAATTTTTGGGATACACACTTTTGGCCTTACACACGCTGTCTGGGAACCAATTAAGTTCGCAAGCCAAGGTATGACTGTATAAGCAATAACATCATCACAAAGATCGTAGAAAGCACCAGGGAGTCACATCCAACAACTATTGATCACTGAAAAGTATTACAATCAATGCCATTGTCTAAATTGTTTATCGGATGGAGGCAAAAATACTTTAGTGTTTCTTTACCGCCCGCCAGGTCTTTGAACTATGGGGGAATAGGAGCGATCATTGGCCATGAACTCACTCATGGATACGACGACTGGGGTAAGAATATTTTTCTCAACGCGCAGTATTCAAGAAAGGAGGTGCGACGGAAGCCAAATGTATGATTCTCACATGCCTATTCAACATCCATCCCCATAACCGCAGGTGGACAGTATGATCGCCATGGCAACCTGCAACAGTGGTGGACTGAGGAGAGCTACAGGAAGTTCCAGAAGAAGGCTGAATGTATCGTGAAGCTCTACGATAATTTCACAGTTTACAATCAGAGGGTGAGTGATACATCGGTTTACAAACCCTCTTTGCTTACGAACGTTTCGGTTTACGAATGTTACATGTGTGAAAATATTACCTTGGCATATGAACTTTTGTTCGGGATACACACGGAGCTGCCACAATGAGTGATGTGTCGTTCGCCAACGAGCCCGTTCTTCAAACAACAAAATGGCAGCCGACTGTTTCTGTCCTCTATTCCCTGCCCCCAGTCTTCGGTTAAAGCTACGTGATTGGTCAACAACGCAGCAGTGAGGGGGGAGGGGGTTACAGGTGAAGAGAGAGTGAAGCCGTTCTCCGAAAAGAAAATGGCTGCCGACTTTCTTTCTCTGTTTGTAGGTTAACGGCCGTCTGACACTTGGAGAGAACATAGCAGATATGGGAGGACTCAAGCTGTCATACTATGTGAGCGACCACACTCATTCTGATGAAATCGTCATACAAATGCATCAACGTTGACTGAGCAGATGCAATTTATGCTACATTTATATGAAATGAATGAATGAAAAAATGCAGAGGAATAGTTGATTCACCAGATCATAAAATCTGTTCCTGATCTCAACCAAACCTTCAGGTTTTGGTGGGCTTCAGACAATTTTTACATTTCAAATTGGGGCTATAACACAATTTTGTACTGTGATTAACAGCGGTCATGTGATTAAAATGGCTGCCGCTACTCACCCGCACAAAAAAAAAATCATGTGACTGTATTATTATTATTAGCTAGATAGCTAACTTTCTATCTATTTGAGTTACTTCTGGGTTGAGTGAAGGCTGGCGCATGTGGCTGCCACTGCTCACCCACAGAAAAAGTTATCCTGTGACTGTTAAGTGACCGTGAGAGTTTTGAAATCAAATGTATTATTATTATTAATATTAATTTCCTGATACGTATATCGAAACATCTGCATTATTTTGATTGACATTTCCTCTCTCCAGGCATATCAAAAGTGGGTGAGGGAACACGGCCCAGAGAGGCCCCTCCCGGGCCTGAAATACACACATGAGCAACTGTTCTTCATTGCCTTTGCGCAGGTACAAATACTTTTCTTATTTTCATCTTTCATATTTTTATCTTTGTTTGTTTCAAAGGTACACATGAACCGTATACTCGCAGTTGAACTCATATTCATTGTACAGTGTGATGCCTCAGCTTACGAATTTAATTGGTTCCCAGAAAGTGTGTTTAAGACAAAGTTTGCCTGCCGAACATTTATTTCCAATCAGAAACCATTAAAAATGGAATAATCCGTTCCCAGGTCCCCATAAAACATCATTTTCTACTAAATAAGCCTTAAAACTACACAAAATAGAACCTTATTTTAGGTATAATAAATGTGCTATTGTATTGCAATTAAAGAAATAAACTGTACTATATAACAAAGTTGTTTTATTGACCTGAAAGAAAGTGGGTGTGGAAAACTAATCCGCCAGCCACCGTGGCGCTGCGTGGTTTGCTTTGTCCGCCTCAAAACTATATGCTGGCAAATGCAATGTTCGTGAGGCAAAAAGTTTGTGAGCTAAAGCGTTCGTAAGCCGAGGTATCACTGTCTTTCATTTGCCTCTTTCTTGATTTCAGAACTGGTGTATGAAAAGAAGATCGCAGTCGACCTATTTGCAGTTGTTAACGGATAAACACGCACCGGAACACTACAGGTAAATTACATACACCAAATACCCGCAAACAAATTCTTTGAAAGACATAAATATCTTGCATATGAGCATATTGTATAGTGATACTTTAGCTTACGAACTTAATTGGTTCCCAGACAGAGTGTGGCAAAAAGTGTGTATCCCAAAAATTAATTTCCCATAGGAAACCATTAAAATAAGAATAATCCGTTCCCAGGTCCCCATAAAACATCATTTTCTAGTAAATAAGCCTTAAAGCTACTCAAAATATACGTTATTTAGGTATAATAAATGTGCTATGGTATTGTAATTCAAGAAATAAACTATACTGTATAATAAAGTCGTTTTATTTATCTTTGTGATGGTCGTTGATGGCTTGATGGAATGGAGTGGCCGGTTTCCTGAGCATTAAATACTTGATGAGGAACGTAACCTTCTTCTTGTACCATCTTGAGGAATGATCCCTTGTAGGTGCTTTCTCTGCCATAATTTTACCTTGTTCCTCATCAATTGTGTTCTGTTTTAGCTGGATTGGTAGCCTTTTCGCATCAAGTGTACAGATTGCTTGTGTGGGTTATTTGTGGAGCCTGATTGATGGGATATTTTAACCTTGCTGTCTACACTCTGCCTTTGAACTAAAATGTTCATAAATTTAACGTTTGTAAACTGAAAAGTTTGTAAGCCAAGGGGTTCGTAAACCGAGGTATGACTGTATATCTTTTCCCAATGTACTAATCTAGTTTTCTTTTTTTTTTTTTTTTGGTACTATTTAGAGTGATCGGCAGCGTTTCCCAGTTCAATGAGTTTTCCCGCGTTTTCCATTGTGGGAAGGGAACTCCCATGAACCCTGTGGATAAATGTTCTGTCTGGTGACCTCACCGGAAATGATCATCACAAGCAGATGTCATACATGTACATGATCATGTAAGTCAATCATTTCACACTCATTAGAGCAAACGCAGTGAATGGGGATCATCACGCAATCCATAATTTGAAAAGAAGCATAATTTTCAGTCAGCCACATATCACAAATATATACAGTAAAGTCTCGTTATATCGATATTCTCGGGAGTCAGGAAAAATATCGATTAAAAAATCATCTATTTTTGTATTTGTTTGTGCTTGTGTTTGTGTAATGGCCAAACTCGAGCACGGCAGCCAATCAGAAGCCTGTTTCGTGCTTCGGACTATACCGTGACTGTAAAGTGTACTTGAGAGTTTTGAAAGACGCTTAGAAAGAGGAATCTACATGGCTTGTCGTGGTTTGCTTGTAGATTTTGCTTTATTGAATTAAACAAACGTTTGATTTGAAATGTTTGCTTTTGTTTGTTTGTTTGTTTGTTTGTTTGTTTGTTTGTTTGTTTTAAGAAGAAGTTGTCGTCCATCGAGACGTTTTGAAAGTTGTACGCCCGACGTAAAAGTTGTACGCCCCGGGCCTCCGGGCAGACGTAATTTCAAACACTGTTTATAGCATGTATGGTATCATTTGAATGGTGCTCCGGCCATTTTAATGGTCTACCGAGGCCATATGTGGCCCAACATGTGAAATAAGTTTGACACCCCTTGCTGTACAGTGTACGTGGATCATTCATGACCGACTGTGTAGCGACAATATTACTTCACATGTGATTGCGATGGCTTTTCCTATCCATGGTTGCTGTTCGGTGTTTGAATTAAAAACAAAATTCAAACAAATACTTGTACCGGGTGTGTGTTTGTGTGGCTTTATGGTCATTATCAGTGTGTTAACAGCGTTTGTGTGCTCCCAAGCTAATGGTGGGACTTCGCTATCGGGCCGACTGGATTTACCGAGTGAATCTCTTTGTGACTGGGCCTACCGTATATTTATTCATACAGTGACACCTTGGCTTACAAACTTAATTGCTTCCCGGACAGAGTGTGTAAGGTGAAAAGTGTGTATTCCAAACATTAATTTTCCATAGGAAACCATTAAAATGAGAATAATCCGTTCCCAGGTCCCCGTAAAAACGTAATTTTCTACTAAATAAGTTTAATGTTTCTGTCAATAATTCCACGTTCAAAAAAAACAACAAGAACAAAAAAACCCTGATGTTCAGTTTTTATTAGCAGAGAACTTTGCAGTTGAGAGCAGATGTATCACACTCATTGATTTTTCCGTGTGATCCAACTGCAACTGTTAACTTTTATTTTGAAAAAAATAACTGGTAGCAAATGTGACAGATTTGTGACTTTATGGTTTAAATGTGGCAACGTGATGAACGTTTTGTTGTCATTTTTCGACGTCAGATTATGGAAGGGGAACGAGCTTGTCCAAATTTTGAAATCTTGCAAAAATCTGTCCTTTAATTATTTGGAGAGAGCTTCTGTTGAATAAATCCAAAATGTCTGGTGCTTTTAATCACCAAGTCCAATCTAACACAAAAACCAAGAAATGCAGTAAACTTCCACTTGATTGGTTATTGATTGATTTAGTAAATTTACTGTGGGTGCAGTTTTTCATCCATGCATACATTCTCTGTGCCATTTATTCTTATTCTGGGGCAGCAAGGGTGCTTGATTCCGATCCCTGGAAACTGATGTCAAATGACCATGTATAGTATGTATAGTAAGGCGTTTTTAGCCGAAAAAACGACCATGTATAGTAAGCCGTTTTTAGCCGAAAAAACGACCATGTATAGTAAGGCGTTTTTAGCCGAAAAAAACGACCATGTATAGTAAGGCGTTTTTAGCCGAAAAAAACCACCATGTATAGTAAGGCGTTTTTAGCCGAAAAAAACGACCATGTATAGTAAGGCGTTTTTAGCCGAAAAAAACGACCATGTATAGTAAGGCGTTTTTTGCCGAAAAAAGACCATGTATAGTAAGGCGTTTTTAGCTGAAAAAAGACCATGTATAGTAAGGCGTTTTTAGCCGAAAAAACGACCATGTATAGTAAGGCGTTTTTAGCCGAAAAAAACGACCATGTATAGTAAGGCGTTTTTATCCGAAAAAAACGACCATGTATAGTAAGCCGTTTTTAGCCGAAAAAAACGACCATGTATAGTAAGGCGTTTTTAGCCGAAAAAAACGACCATGTATAGTAAGGCGTTTTTAGCCGAAAAAACGACCATGTATAGTAAGCCGTTTTTAGCCGAAAAAACGACCATGTATAGTAAGGCGTTTTTAGCCGAAAAAAACGACCATGTATAGTAAGGCGTTTTTAGCCGAAAAAAACGACCATGTATAGTAAGGCGTTTTTAGCCGAAAAAAACGACCATGTATAGTAAGGCGTTTTTAGCCGAAAAAAACGACCATGTATAGTAAGGCGGTTTTTAGCCGAAAAAAGACCATGTATAGTAAGGCGTTTTTGGCCGAAAAAAACGACCATGTATAGTAAGGCGGTTTTAGCCAAAAAAACGACCATGTATAGTAAGGCGTTTTTAGCCGAAAAAACGACCATGTATAGTAAAGCATTTTTGGCCGAAAAAAACGACCATGTATAGTTAGGCGTTTTTAGTCCAAATAAACGACCATGTATAGTAAGGCGTTTTTTAGCCGAAAAAAACGACCATGTATAGTAAGGCGTTTTTAGCCGAAAAAAACGACCATGTATAGTAAGGCGTTTTTAGCCGAAAAAAACGACCATGTATAGTAAGGCATTTTTAGCCGAAAAAAACGACCATGTATAGTAAGGCATTTTTAGCCAAAAAAAACGACCATGTATAGTAAGGCATTTTTAGCCGAAAAAAACGACCATGTATAGTAAGGCGTTTTTAGCCGAAAAAAACGACCATGTATAGTAAGGCGTTTTTAGTCCAAATAAAACGACCATGTATAGTAAGGCGTTTTTTATCCGAAAAAAGACCATGTATAGTAAGGCGTTTTTAGCCGAAAAAAACGACCATGTATAGTAAGGCGTTTTTAGTCCAAATAAACGACCATGTATAGTAAGGCGTTTTTTAGCCGAAAAACACATCCATGTATAGTAAGGCGTTTTTGCCCGAAAAAAACGACCATGTATAGTAAGGCGTTTTTCGCCCGAAAAAGACGACCATGTATAGTAAGGCGTTTTTAGCCGAAAAAAACGACCATGTATAGTAAGGCGTTTTTAGCCGAAAAAAACGACCATGTATAGTAAGGCGTTTTTAGCCGAAAAAACGACCATGTATAGTAAGGCGTTTTTGGCCGAAAAAAACGACCATGTATAGTAAGGCGTTTTTAGTCCAAATAAACGACCATGTATAGTAAGGCGTTTTTAGCCGAAAAAAACCACCATGTATAGTAAGGCGTTTTTAGCCGAAAAAAACGACCATGTATAGTAAGGCGTTTTTGGCCGAAAAAAACGACCATGTATAGCAAGGCGTTTTTAGCCGAAAAAACGACCATGTATAGTAAGGCATTTTTGGCCGAAAAAAACGACCATGTATAGCAAGGCGTTTTTAGGCGAAAAAAACGACCATGTATAGCAAGGCGTTTTTAGCCGAAAAAACGACCATGTATAGTAAGGCGTTTTTAGTCCAAATAAACGACCATGTATAGTAAGGCGTTTTTTAGCCGAAAAAAGACCATGTATAGTAAGGCGTTTTTAGTCCAAATAAACGACCATGTATAGTAAGGCGTTTTTTAGCCGAAAAAAGACCATGTATAGTAAGGCGTTTTTAGTCCAAATAAACGACCATGTTAGTAAGGCATTTTTAGCCAAAAAAACGACAATGTATAGTAAGGCGTTTTTAGTCCAAATAAACGACCTTGTATATACTAAGGTGTTCTCAAGGCTTGTGAATGGGTCTGTAGCTCAGTGGTAGAGTGTATGCTTTGCATGTATGAGGTACTGGGTTCAATCCCCACCTTCTCTATTATTGTGTGTGGGACTATCCAAGGCTTTTTTTTATTCTTGTTGAAAAACGACCATGTATAGTAAGGCGTTTTTAGTCCAAATAAACGACCATGTTAGTAAGGCATTTTTAGCCAAAAAACGACCATGTATAGTTAGCCGTTTTAGTCCAAATAAACGACCATGTATAGTAAGGTGTTTTTAGCCCAAAAAACGACCATGTATAGCAAGGCGTTTTTAGCCGAAAAAACGACCATGTATAGTAAGGCGTTTTTAGCCGAAAAAAATGACCATGTATAGTATGGCGTTTTTATCCGAAAAAACGACCATGTATAGTAAGGCATTTTTGGCCGAAAAAAACGACCATGTATAGTAAGGCATTTTTAGCCCCAAAAACGACCATGTTAAGCAAGGCGTTTTTAGCCAAAAAAATGACCATGTATAGTAAGGCGTTTTTAGCCGAAAAAACGACCATGTATAGTAAGGCGTTTTTAGCCGAAAAAAACGACCATGTATAGCAAGGCGTTTTTAGCCGAAAAAACGACCATGTATAGTAAGGCATTTTTGGCCGAAAAAAACGACCATGTATAGCAAGGCGTTTTTAGCCGAAAAAAACGACCATGTATAGCAAGGCGTTTTTAGCCGAAAAAACGACCATGTATAGTAAGGCGTTTTTAGCCGAAAAAAACGACCATGTATAGTAAGGCGTTTTTATTCGAAAAAACGACCATGTATAGTAAGGCATTTTTGGCCGAAAAAAACGACCATGTATAGTAAGGCATTTTTAGCCCAAAAAACGACCATGTATAGCAAGGCGTTTTTAGCCGAAAAAACGACCATGTATAGTAAGGCGTTTTTAGCCGAAAAAAACGACCATGTATAGCAAGGCGTTTTTAGCCGAAAAAAACGACCATGTATAGTAAGGCGTTTTTGGCCGAAAAAAACGACCATGTATAGTAAGGCGTTTTTAGTCCAAATAAACGACCATGTATAGTAAGGCGTTTTTAGCCGAAAAAAACCACCATGTATAGTAAGGCGTTTTTAGCCGAAAAAACGACCATGTATAGTAAGGCGTTTTTGGCCGAAAAAAACGACCATGTATAGCAAGGCGTTTTTAGCCGAAAAAACGACCATGTATAGTAAGGCATTTTTGGCCGAAAAAAACGACCATGTATAGTAAGGCGTTTTTATTCGAAAAAACGACCATGTATAGTAAGGCATTTTTGGCCGAAAAAAACCACCATGTATAGTAAGGCGTTTTTAGCCGAAAAAACGACCATGTATAGTAAGGCGTTTTTGGCCGAAAAAAACGACCATGTATAGCAAGGCGTTTTTAGCCGAAAAAACGACCATGTATAGTAAGGCATTTTTGGCCGAAAAAAACGACCATGTATAGCAAGGCGTTTTTAGCCGAAAAAAACGACCATGTATAGCAAGGCGTTTTTGGCCGAAAAAAACCACCATGTATAGTAAGGCGTTTTTAGTCCAAATAAACGACCATGTATAGTAAGGCGTTTTTAGCCGAAAAAAACCACCATGTATAGTAAGGCGTTTTTAGCCGAAAAAAACGACCATGTATAGTAAGGCGTTTTTGGCCGAAAAAAACGACCATGTATAGCAAGGCGTTTTTAGCCGAAAAAACGACCATGTATAGTAAGGCATTTTTGGCCGAAAAAAACGACCATGTATAGCAAGGCGTTTTTAGCCGAAAAAAACGACCATGTATAGCAAGGCGTTTTTAGCCGAAAAAACGACCATGTATAGTAAGGCGTTTTTAGTCCAAATAAACGACCATGTATAGTAAGGCGTTTTTAGCCGAAAAAAACCACCATGTATAGTAAGGCGTTTTTAGCCGAAAAAACGACCATGTATAGTAAGGCGTTTTTGGACGAAAAAACGACCATGTATAGTAAGGCGTTTTTAGTCCAAATAAACGACCTTGTATATACTAAGGTGTTTTCAAGGCTTGTGAATGGGTCTGTAGCTCAGTGGTAGAGTGTATGCTTTGCATGTATGAGGTCCTGGGTTCAATCCCCACCTTCTCTATTTTTGTGTGTGGGACTATCCAAGGCTTTTTCTATTCTTGTTGAAAAACGACCATGTATAGCAAGGCGTTTTTAGCCGAAAAAAACGACCATGTATAGTAAGGCGTTTTTAGCAGAAAAAAACGACCATGTATAGTAAGGCGTTTTTAGCCGAAAAAAACGACCATGTATAGTAAGGCGTTTTTAGCCGAAAAAAACGACCATGTATAGTAAGGCGTTTTTATCCGAAAAAACGACCATGTATAGTAAGGCGTTTTTATCCGAAAAAACGACCATGTATAGTAAGGCGTTTTTATCCGAAAAAAACGACCATGTATAGTAAGGCATTTTTGGCCGAAAAAAACGACCATGTATAGTAAGGCGTTTTTGGCCGAAAAAACGACCATGTATAGTAAGGCATTTTTAGCCGAAAAAAACGACCATGTATAGTAAGGCGTTTTTAGTCCAAATAAACGACCATGTATAGTAAGGCATTTTTAGCCGAAAAAACGACCATGTATAGTAAGGCGTTTTTAGGCGCAAAAAAACGACCATGTATAGTAAGGCGTTTTTATCCGAAAAAAACCACCATGTATAGTAAGGCGTTTTTAGGCAGAAAAAAACGACCATGTATAGTAAGGCGTTTTTAGCCGAAAAAAAACGAGCATGTATAGTAAGGCATTTTTAGCCGAAAAAACGACCATGTATAGTAAGGCGTTTTTAGCAGAAAAAAACGACCATGTATAGTAAGGCGTTTTTAGCCGAAAAAAACGACCATGTATAGTAAGGCGTTTTTAGCCGAAAAAAACGACCATGTATAGTAAGGCGTTTTTAGCCGAAAAAAACGACCATGTATAGTAAGGCGTTTTTATCCGAAAAAAACGACCATGTATAGTAAGGCGTTTTTATCCGAAAAAACGACCATGTATAGTAAGGCATTTTTGGCCGAAAAAAACGACCATGTATAGTAAGGCGTTTTTAGCAGAAAAAAACGACCATGTATAGTAAGGCGTTTTTAGCCGAAAAAAACGACCATGTATAGTAAGGCGTTTTTAGCCGAAAAAAACGACCATGTATAGTAAGGCGTTTTTATCCGAAAAAAACGACCATGTATAGTAAGGCGTTTTTATCCGAAAAAACGACCATGTATAGTAAGGCGTTTTTATCCGAAAAAACGACCATGTATAGTAAGGCATTTTTGGCCGAAAAAAAACGACCATGTATAGTAAGGCGTTTTTGGCCGAAAAAAACGACCATGTATAGTAAGGCATTTTTAGCCGAAAAAACGACCATGTATAGTAAGGCGTTTTTAGTCCAAATAAACGACCATGTATAGTAAGGCATTTTTAGCCGAAAAAAACGACCATGTATAGTAAGGCGTTTTTAGGCGCAAAAAAACGACCATGTATAGTAAGGCGTTTTTATCCGAAAAAAACCACCATGTATAGTAAGGCGTTTTTAGGCAGAAAAAAACGACCATGTATAGTAAGGCGTTTTTAGCCGAAAAAAAACGAGCATGTATAGTAAGGCATTTTTAGCCGAAAAAACGACCATGTATAGTAAGGCGTTTTTAGCCGAAAAAAACGACCATGTATAGTAAGGCGTTTTTAGCCGAAAAAAACGACCATGTATAGTAAGGCGTTTTTCGCCGGAAAAAAACGACCATGTATAGTAAGGCATTTTTAGCCGAAAAAACGACCATGGATAGTAGTTTTTAGCCGGGAAAAAAACGACCATGTATAGTAAGGCATTTTTAGCCGAAAAAAACGACCATGTATAGTAAGGCGTTTTTATGCGCAAAAAAACGACCATGTATAGTTAGGCGTTTTTAGTCCAAATAAATGACCATGTATAGTTAGGCGTTTTTAGCCAAAAAAACGACCATGTATAGTAAGGCGTTTTTAGCCGAAAAAAAACGACCATGTATAGTAAGGCATTTTTAGCCGAAAAAACGACCATGTATAGTAAGGCGTTTTTAGGCGCAAAAAAACGACCATGTATAGTAAGGCGTTTTTAACCGAAAAAAACGACCATGTATCGTAAGGCGTTTTTAGGCCAAAAAAAAACCGACCATGTATAGTAAGGCATTTTTAGCCGAAAAAATGACCATGTATAGTAAGGCGTTTTTAGCCGGAAAAAAATGACCATGTATAGTAAGGCGTTTTTAGGCGAAAAAAAACGACCATGTATAGTTAGGCGTTTTTAGTCCAAATAAATGACCATGTATAGTAAGGCATTTTTAGCCGAAAAAACGACCATGTATAGTAAGGCGTTTTTAGGCGGAAAAAAACGACCATGTATAGTAAGGCGTTTTTAGCCGAAAAAAAACGACCGTGTATAGTAAGGCATTTTTAGCCGAAAAAACGACCATGTATAGTAAGGCGTTTTTAGCCGAAAAAAACGACCATGTAAGTAAGGCGTTTTTAGCCGAAAAAAACGACCATGTATAGTAAGGCGTTTTTCGCCGGAAAAAAACGACCATGTATAGTAAGGCGTTTTTAGCCGAAAAAAACGACCATGTATAGTAAGGCATTTTTAGCCGAAAAAACGACCATGTATAGTAAGGCGTTTTTAGCCAAAAAAACGACCATGTATAGTAAGGCGTTTTTAGGCGAAAAAAAAAAAACGACCATGTATAGTAAGGCATTTTTAGCCGAAAAAATGACCATGTATAGTAAGGCGTTTTTAGCCGGAAAAAAACGACCATGTGTAGTAAGGCGTTTTTAGCCGAAAACAACGACCATGTATAGTAAGGCGTTTTTAGGTGGAAAAAAACGACCATGTATAGTAAGGCGTTTTTAGGCGGAAAAAAACGGCTATGTATAGTAAGGTGTTTTTAGCCGAAAAAAAACGACCATGTATATAAGGCGTTTTTAGCCGAAAAAACGACCATGTATATAAGTAAGGCGTTTTTTGCCTAAAAAAACGACCATGTATAGTAAGACGTTTTGTGCCCAAAAAATGACCATGTATAGTAAGGCGTTTTTAGCCGAAAAAAACGACCATGTATAGTAAGGCGTTTTTAGGCGGAAAAAAACGGCTATGTATAGTAAGGTGTTTTTAGCCGAAAAAAAACGACCATGTATATAAGGCGTTTTTAGCCGAAAAAACGACCATGTATAGTAAGGCGTTTTTAGACGAAAAAAAACGACCATGTATAGTAAGGCATTTTTAGCCGAAAAAACGACCATGTATAGTAAGGCGTTTTTAGGCGCAAAAAAACGACCATGTATAGTAAGGCGTTTTTGGCCGAAAAAAACATCCATGTATAGTAAGGCATTTTTGGCCGAAAAAAACGACGATGTATAGTAAGGCGTTTTTAGATGAAAAAACGTCCATGTATAGTAAGGCGTTTTTAGCCGAAAAAAACTACCATGTATAGTAAGGCATTTTTAGCCGAAAATAACGACCATTTATAGTAAGTCGTTTTTAGACGAAAAAACGTCCATGTATAGTAAGGAATATTTAGCCGAAAAAAATGACCATGTATAGTAAGGCATTTTTAGACGAAAAAATGACCATGTATAGTAAGGCATTTTTAGCCGAAAATAGCGTCGTGTGTAGTAAGGCATTTTTGTCCAAAAAAAACGTCCATGTATAGTAAGGCGGTTTTAGCCCAAAAAAGACGACGATGTATAGTAAGGTTTTTTTTAGCCCAGAAAACGACCATGTATCGTCAGGCTTTTTTAGCCGGGAATAAAGACCATGGACAGTAAGGCGTTTTTAGCTGAAAAAACGTCCATGACCAAAATATAGTTTTGATACTACCACACTGTACAAAGCTAACAATGACAAACTCCCACTTTATTGTGAGGCAACGTCACTCGAAAAAACAATTACGACTCAAATTGTCATCCGTTTAAATCGAAATTGTTTCATTGCTGGAAATACATGTACCGTTCGTCGCTTTTGTTGGACAACGGCGCTCTCTGGTGGTGGTAGCGAAAACAACCGAGTCAACTCGTTTCATGGCTGGAAATACCGCATACCTGTCAACCTCCACAACTACATGCCCTGAAAAACTGTCGTATTTTCCCTTCCAAAATACAAAATAATCGTACACCATATTTGTTTTTTTCAAACGTGTTTATTTATGTACATGTTATATTGTACATGTGTTTCGTGATATCATTCTGTACATATTCATAATAAATGATGAAATTACCTGATGACTGATGCAATGGGAAATGCCTACGCGGCCGACGCTTACGCGCAGTAGCATCAAATCGCTAGCTTCGTTTGCAACGAGAAAAAAAAAACGATACCGAGATAGAGGCTCGCGATATAGAACTTTGGACTAGAAGTTGTGTATGACGATGGGCTTCCTGAGTTGGCTGCAGATGACCTCATCGACGTAAAGGAGTCCGGCCTTGATCTCAATGTTGAGTTTGAGCTCCAGTTGGCAACGGACCAGACCTCGTTGCTGCTCTTCGGACTGTTCCACCGTTTCATGCAACCTGACGACGGATGAAATTAGGAAGGAGTTACAAATAAAGCGATCGGGGAACATCGTGGTAATACAGGGCTAGCATATTTAAAGGACAACCGACACCATTTTTTTGTTTCATAACTGACATCAGAAAAACATTTGATAGCATCTAAAATGGCCAAAACACGCAGGCTGAATGAGTTCAAGTGTCAAAACTGCCAGAAAATGAGCTCGGAACTATCATGTATCGAAAGCATCATGATTTTATTTAGTGAAAAAAAAAAATAGCGACATTTAAAAAAAATCTATTGTTTGGTTATTATGTTTTTTAATGATTATTAATTCTAGCTATATGGGTAGCTAGCTGGCTATCTATTAGCTATATAGCTAGACATAGCTATAACATATAACATAGCTAGCTAGCTATTTGAGTCAGGAAACATATTAGCGATGTATTCGCTAGCTGATGGCTGGGAGTATATCCAAGGGTGACATGCACGGCCCGCCGTGGCATTTAAGTGATGTGGTGTGATGACACGTACTTGGTGATTTGCGAGGCGAGCTGTCCGACCTCGGTGAGAAGCTGCGATTGCGCTGGATCATGGCATTGCTCCTTTGGAGGTCTGTGCTGACGCAAGTCCAACCTTGCCCGAGCCAAACTCAGGAAATGTTCATTCTCGGTGACCGCCACCAGGAGATCGGCTCGGTTTTTCTGCTGACTGGAAAACTCCGATAGAACCTAGCACCCCAACAACAGGGCGGTCAAAACGAAATATTGGTTGGAAGGATTTGTTTTACAGTCATAATAAGAGTAATACATTTGATTTCAAAGCGCCTTTCAAAACTCTCAAGGTCACAGGATAAGTTTTTCTGTGGTGAGTAGCGACAGCCACAGGCGCCAGCGTTCACTCAATCCGGAAGTAACTCAAATATGTAGATAGAAAGCTAGATAGCTAGCTAATAGCTAGACAGATAGCTATTCAGCTAATCGATTACTAGCTAAATACCCAGCTCTAATAGCTAGAGCTCGAAAGCTAGCTAGATTGCTAATAGATAGCTAGTGAGATATTTAATAATAATAATAATAATAATAATAATAATAATAATAATAATAATAATTTTATTTTAAGCGCCTTTCAAAGCTCTCAAGGACACTTTACAGTCACGGCATAGGTACTATAATAAATAGAATACAATCACAAATAGAATAAAATCAAATAAAATACAGTTAGAAATAGAAACAAGAAGAGAGCTACACATAAAATGCTAACAGATAGCTATCCATATAGCCAGCTAATTTTATTTTATCTATTTTTTTTTGTATGTTATTGTTATGTCATAATCATTTGTCCATACAAAGGAAACAAGTAACTAATATGTGGCCTGCCCAAATAGAATTTTCACACGCTTGGTTTTGAGAATCTATTTGCTGTCTATTAGCTAGCTGGCTAGATAGCTATTAGAGCTGGATATTTAGCTAGCAATCGATTAGCTGGATAGCTATCTGTCTAGCTAGCTAGCTTTCTATCTATTTGAGTTATTCCGGGTTGAGTGAAAGCTGGTACGTGTGGCTACCGCTGCTCACCCACAGAAAAAAACTTATCCTGTGACTGTAAAGTGACCTTAAACGAAAACATGAAACCTTGCCTTGGTGAGTTGGTCCTCCATTCGGCTTTTGACGGTCTTGAGCTGCTTGATATTGAATTGAAAGGCTGCTGATGTCACCTGGAATTGCTTTTTCATATCAGAGGCAGTTTGGGCCAGCAGAGATTCCACTAGGGCCTTCAGGGACACTGAGTTTTTCTTCTGCTGCTCCGCCTTCGCGATGTTGAAATCGGAGTGGTTACCCCACTGTATCGGTGTCACCGATGAACTGAAAGAGGAAGACATTCGATTTCAACTTGTCAAGGGAATTTAGATGTACAGGTAACGTCCGACTTACGACCAGTTCGACTTACGACCAGCTCGACTTACGACCACCCGTACTTATGACCACGACTTCCAGACCCTATTTTTAAAATTTTAATTCTATGCCTGGCACCGCAACGTGTTAGCAGGCCGGCAACGCGTACGACAATTTTGGCCAGCCAGCTAGCATCTCACGCTCGCACAGCAATCGACCGCGTGATGGCACGAGAGAGGGGGAGTTAGCAAGTCATTTAGCCTCCGAGTCTCTATTCAACATTTTGAATGGATTTCAACTTACGACCATTTTAACTTATGACCGTTTGGTCGGAACGGAACTCCGTCGTAAGTCGGATGTTACCTGTACACATATATAATATCAGCCTGCGTGTTTTGGCTATTTTAGATGCTATAAAACGTTTTTCTGATGTCAGTTAGGAAACACAAAAATGGTGTCGCTTGTCCTTTAATGCCGCTAACCCCCCAAAAAAACAAGATGGCCGATCACCTGGAAGTAACTGCCTTGCCATTTAAAGTTTGCTCCGTTTTGTTGAGGGAATGTGGGGTCATTGAAGCGCAGGACGAATCTAAGTTTTGCGCCTCGTATTTCTCCTTGAGATCCTGTTCAAGTTGGAATTTCGCCGATTGATTTAGTCTGGAGGGGGGAGCATAAAAAAATAGATGGTATCATTTCCTGAATAAAAAAATGGACTGACAGCTATGTTATCATCCAACTCCTGCCTTACCGGATTTGTTCAGTGATCTGCTTGACGACGCGCTCCATGAGAGCCATGACTCCTTTGGTCAGCTCAGCTTCCCTGAACAACTCCATGAATACTTCATCGTTCACCTTCTCGGGGGGCTTGTTTCTGCATTCCACAGTTCAAAAAAGAGCTAGAAGTACTTGCTATACTTCATATCATTCACTTTTGACATGTACTAGCACTATTTGTATCCATTTGCTATCTAGCACATGTAGCTGGCTATTTATTAGCTATATGGCTATCAAGCTAGCTATGAAGCTGGCTATTTATTAGCTATATGGCTGTCTAGCTAGTTAGCTAACTGTCCAGCAGGCTATCTATTAGCTATATGTTAGCTAGCTGGCTATTATTATTATTATTATTATTTTTTTTATTATTATTATTCAGCAGTGAGTGACCATGGACTGTACTGTGTGTGTGTACTAGTTTTATCTGCTCATTCATCGAACCCTTCTTCCAATGACTGTACCTACTAAGTGCAGACTAGACTGAGGGGTGGACCTCTGTGGCGGAGGATCCACCAAACCCCTGAGACCGCCTCACCGAATCCCTCGGGTTCGATCCAACCCAGGTTAAGAACCACTGGTGTACACAGACGTGATGTGATGTGGGTTAGATTCACCTTTCTTCTATACAGAGAAGAGTGACTTGGAGAGGTTCCTTGCAGGACTCTGCGGCTTTGGTCACTCTGTTCTGTAGTGCGATAAGTTGCTCTGTCTCCAAAATGTTTTCCTCCAACTTCAGCTCCAGTTCCTTCTTGACAAAGTCAATGTCCTGGACGCGTTGATCTGTACAGCAGCAATCAGTGCCTCATAAAGCAAGCGTAACAGTTTGTCCGTGTGACTCCTGTGACTGTGAAGTGCTTACCAAGCCTCTCGGTGTCATCATCCTCCAGGCGCTTGCAAGATTTGCTACAATCCTCGATCAATCTGGTGCATTCTCCTCGGAAGAGCTTGGAGTGGTTCCGTATGACATTAATATTCTCCAAAGTTGATCCATCGATCAGGTGGATATTCTTTCCTCGGGTAGACATCTTGAAAGAGCGTGTCACTAATTATATCAATAACAACAAATCAGTGTTAGTCAGTGTCCGGTTGGTCACTTGCCGGAATGAAGTGAGCAATTGATTCCTTCTTGTAATTTAGCGCATATTCACAATAGTCTTGGAAAATTGAAATGGTATTGATCCTGGTTAATAGTTTCAGCTAACAATAACATTCCTATTTCAATATTGCGTGAATTTGCTATCTATTTGCTGTCTATTAGCTGTCGAGCTGGCTATCTAGCTATTTGACTGCTATCTAGTTGGCTATCTAGCTGGCTACCTAGCTAGCTATCTAGTATGACATGCTTTTATGGGTCGAATAAAACGATGTGGCGGGTCTTGACTGTAACATAAGTGCCTTATACAGATTCAGAAACATTTTCTAGGTACGCTACAGTTCGCTAAATTCCACCGCCATTGTTTCTGTGCAGTGAACCGAGCGCACTCTGTACTCGCAGTCGTATATCATTGCATTTTTGTGAAGTACTTAACGGTTTTTGGTGGGATTTTCCAAGCTATGCTAAGCTATGCTTTCCAAGCTAAGTTTCCCTCCATGCTGGTTCTTGAAATTTCCCAATACGACAACGAGAAACGGGTGGAAAAAATGGATTGAAGTTTACGCACTTTTTGCTAACATTACAGTTTATAAAGGTGAATAAGTTGTATTTTTATAACTCATACAAGTGGTAGAAGATATATTTTTCTCCATAACAACCAAGTTTCAATAAAAAAAAAAAGCATTAGCGTATATATTTTTAGAGTTCGCAATTTTCTTTCCTAGTATTCGGTGACAGCCATTTTGGATTTCTGACGAAAATCTGCCTACATTCGATCGTTGATATTTGCTCATTTATGTTTTGAATCTTTTCTTGGGTTTTCTGCTCTTGTTTATAATTTCAAAATCTTTCCAATGGTACCTTACTCGTTAAGATCTGCCCAAAAATAAGAAAGCTATGACTATACAGTTCCATTTTGGCTCGTTAAGATCTGCCCAAAAATAAGAAAGCTATGATCGTTTAAACTGTAATAAGAACTCGGTCACAGATTTTCATTGTTTTAACTGTGTAATTACAGACAGAAAATCCAATCATAGTTCGAAAATTAAAAATTCCATTATTTCCTTATTATTTGTCATAGAACAATAATCTATACTTCATTTGAAAGCTATTTAAATGAAATGAAAAATTTAGTATGGTATTGGAAAAAGTGTGATGAATTATTATTGACATTTTTTGTCACATCGCTACATTTTCGTCGTCTTTCTCGCTTGCTGATCACTCGATAATGGTGTGTTGCAGTGCCCCATGTAAACCAGACATGACTAAGATACTCGAGGACTTTATCATGAATATATTTGCAAATACGCCCATTTATATTCTTTCTTCTCACACTTGTGGCTACGAAGACATAAAAAAATAATGCGTTAATGGCGATTTACTTGAAACGCTGGACACATTTTGTCCGATTTACAAGGTTACCTCAACCTCAACGCAACTTTTGTTTTCGGCTAAAAGCTAAGCTTCGCTGTTTGTTTGCTCGATTTTTAAGACTAACTGCGAGTTTTAAAAATGTTATTGTTACATATAATAGAACATAATTTAGTTATAATTCATACCTTGGCCCCTCTTGGTTGCAGGGAAAGAAATTACGCGTACGCCTTCGCCGAAGCCGCTGAAATGAATGTGGTTACTATGGCAACCGATAACAAACGTCAAAAGACATTTGTAATAAGACTTTTCAATCTTTCTTTTTTAATTTACATTATATTTATAAGCGCCTTTATAGCAAGGAGACTTTACAGTCAAATGATAAGAATTTTCTCTGCGGGTGAGCAGTGGCAGCCAATGATGCATGCACAACAAAATAGTCGATATCCAATAAGAGAAAACACAAAAGATGGTGACATTGGTATTATTATTATATTATTATGATTATTAACTGTATTTTCAAAGATTGAAATGTTTGGTCTTTGTTGGATAGCACATTATTAATAATAATACATATTTCAATGCGAGAGATACAACAAAACACAAGTTTGGCTGTCTGGGTTTGAGCAAGCAATAAAATGCATTCATATTTTTTTAACTATATAAAAAATGTCTTAATTACAGTGTAAGACCATGAAAAACACCATTTTGGTCAAATAGTCATCTGAGTGATACATGATAAAAGGTACGAAATAAGACATATTTGACCTTTTTCGAACCAACTTATATTATTCTTAAAAAAACATATGTGCAATATCCTTTTTTTAACCAGCAGTTGAATTCATCTTAACCTATTTACGCCAAGCATTAACGTATTTGTATAAACAGTTGTATATACATTTATAAATAGGATAGTCCGGTGTGCCTTATATGTGGAAAAAGTATGAAAATACAGCATTCATTGGGGGTGCGCCTTATACACTGGAAAATGCGTTACTTTTTTTAAAAAAAAAAAAAGCTTATTTGATACAAAATGTATTGAAAGTATCTTCAAAGTGTATTTGTTGGGATGTGGTCAACCAGATTGATGAGTCAGTCGTGAATGTTCTCAGCTGCAACGATTCGATCGAGAATATTGATCTTGTCGTGCAGTAAGCCCTCCTCCATGGCCACTTTGGATTGATGGACCTGCGAAAGAAAGAGAGAGAGAGAGAGAGAGAGAGAGAGAAACTTATTATAACGGGAACCCTGCCGCACACCAAATATACATTCACTCAACCCGGAAGTACCTCAAATAGAAAGAAAGCTAGCTAACTAGCCAATAGACAGCTAATGGCTAGATAGATAGATAGCAAGCCAGCTAGATAGCCAATCAATAGATAGCAGGCCAGGGAGCTAGATAGCAAATATATATAGCAAATAGCTAGCTAGCATCAAAAAAGGAACTTCAGCTCTTGTCTTTTGCGAAGTCCGTACAAGCGTCACTGGAAGAAGGCTGAACCTCCGTGCGAAAGATCTTGCGCTACTTTGAAACACACAAACTATACATAATAGGCATGTCGGTGGCATCGCACTCACCCTGAACGGTTCACTGATTCCAATCATACATTGCAGTGTATTACAGTAGTACGCCAGCAGGCACTCTCCTCCTCGCACTGGAATCTCCTCTTTACTCACATACACCTAAAAAAACAACAGCCCGCGCCCCCCAACAATGACCACATGCAACTATTTGTATCAAAATGGCCATTTAATTCCATTCGCTGGTATTTCCCACCTTGATGACGTCTTCATGGATGAACACTTGATCATCTTTAACCCAAGCGTATGTGATGTAATCCGACACGCTGGTAAACCCAACCTGCATTTCACCATTGCAAAATCAAGATGCGGTTCAAGTGAAAGACGGTACAGTGATAACCCAGTTTACCAACTTAATTGGTTCCCAGAAAGTGTGTGTAAGACGAAAAGTGTGTATTACAAACATTAAATTTCCATAAGAAACCATTAAAATTAGAATAATCCGTTCCAAGGTCCCCATAAAACATAATTGTCTCCTCTAAATAAGCCTTAGAACAAAATATACCTTATATTATATATAATAAATGTGCTATTGTATTGTCATTAAAGAAATAAACTGTACCGTATAATAAAGTCATTTTATTGACCTCTGTGATGGTCTTTGATTGTTTGATCGAATGGAATGGCAAAAGGTGGGAGGGAGAGTCACATTCCATAAGGACTGCAGGAAGGAGGGTAGCATATCTTTCAGAGGCTTATTCCCAGGGAACACTAGCCTGTGGTGGGGTCTTTTTCTGTCCCATAATAGCAAAAGTACTCTATTCGATAACAAACCACGCCTGCACTCAAAGAAAGTGGGTGTGGAAAACTAGCCTGGCAGCTACAATGGCGCTGTTCGGCCGTGTGGTTTGGTGTTCTTCCGCTGAAAACTAGTCCGCCAGCCATTGTGGCGCTCCGTGTGTTTCCCGAAAACTAGTTTGTACGCTAAGATTATATTCTCGCAAATTTAATGTTCGTAAGGTGAAAAGTTGGTTAGCTAAAGCGTTAGTAAGCCGAGGTATCACTGTATAATCGTTTGAAAAGCTAACCTTATACAATCCAATCCAGTCCCACGTACTGGAAGGGAACGGCTGCAGGACTCTGTAAAGCAACGTGGCGTCCATGTCGGAGCTCCATTCACCTTCGGCCTGCAGGTGCACCAGTGGAGTCGTGTACATCTTCTTCAGCTGAAGGAGCAACGTGAAAAGGCGATACTTAGTGGCATAGCAGCACTGTTTTTGATTGGGAGGAATGTCGGTGACATTTGACTATCGTCGCTGGACAGCTCTGGGGCCATTGTGCTTTTTTGCAGCTGTTAGTGGGCAGCATTTTCACGGTCCCGCTTTGTTCAGTGAGAAGGCCAGTAAAAATGGACCTGTCGCAGCTTGGAATTGAAGCGGATTTAAGTGGGACGAACGCAAGTTAAATATCCAGAACACAGTTGATTCGATCCTGTAGATGCTCCACCCAATTTTAGGACTTCGGTGAATATAAGCTAACGACTAGCAAAACCGCAATCTCATATCTCCCTCCGTGCACTGTTATATTAAAGGACAACAGACACCATTTTTTTGTTTCCTAACTGACATCAGAAAAACGTTTTATAGCATCTAAAATACCCAAAACACGCAGGCTGATATTTCTAGTCAAATGCAAAACACCAATAAAAATGAGTTAAAGTGTCCCAAAACTGCCACAAAATGAGCTCGGAACTGGGCAGTCTCAGAAGGTCCCACCCCCTTGTTTGTGACGTCACGCCAGGACGTCTTGCCTTGCTCTAGAATCAAAACAATGGCTTCAGATTGGGAGAAGATGCTTTCTTGTTATTCGTCCAGTTATGAATATGATTCAAATAGTTCTGAAGCGGAAAGCATAAATGTTTGCAATCGATTAAAGAAGTCCTTCCGTATCAAGTCGAGCCGTCAATGACAGCAATGTAGCGTACCAGCCCAAGCTCCGTTGGAAATGGGCTGATTTGTCTGCTAGGAATTTGTGTCAACTACTATGAAATAGTAGTGTCGCTTTCTCGGTCAGGGGCGTTCCCTCTGTGACGTCACATCAGGTATCGTCACCAACTCGAAAACGAGACTTCCTGAATATTCAGCGCGAGTCTTAAAAGGTAAAATATAGCTATGTGCGGTGGAATCTTTGTCAAATACGCTCAGTAGAAGTCATTTTACAAATTATGGACGCAACTTGTCTGGAGGTGTCGGTTGTCCTTTAAAGTTCGGTGGATTGACAGCATTGTAAGGGAAGTTACCTTCAGTGTAAAAATACCCATGACAGGTTTGTGGTCACTTGCGTTGTACTCCATGTCGCTAGTGTACAAATCTTGTCTGATATCCAACGGGTATTCTTCAGCTTCCAATGGCGCTTTGACGTTGTGTCCATCTGGTGCGTCGCCGTGTTTATCTTGGATTGAAGCCGCCACAGATCGGAGCCGCCACAGAATCCGGTCCGTCCAAGCGGGTTTGCGCTTCTTACTGCTGATACGTAGCGGACAAAGAAACAGAGTACAGAAAACAAGACCTGGTGATGAAGATACTCTTCATTTCTACTAGAACATTCCACTTTTAAGATGAATGAAAGACCCACAACGGAATCATGTTAATGCTGTCAAGGAAGAAAAGTTCTGTCGCTCATTCACACATAAGAAGGTTTTATTTTGGCGGGTCCTGTGAGTTACTACTACTACTACGCACTCTGGTGTGTAACTGGCAACATATTGTTTTACTGGAAGACCACTAAACTGTCCTGCCTGTTGCTAAACATTGTTGGCATGCTGTAGATAAATAGTGTCAAAGTCAAGGCCCAGGGGCCAAATCTGGTCCGCCACCTCATTTTATTCGGCCCGCAAAAGCAAATCTAGCATGCTTAAAGGACAACCGACACCATTTTTTGGTTTCCTAACTGACATCAGAAAAACGTTTGATAGCATCTAAAATAGCCAAAACACGCAGGCTGATATTTTGAGTCAAATGCAAAACACCAATAAAAATGACTTCAAGTGTCCCAAAATGACTTCAAAATGACCCCGTAAATGGCAAGTAGAGCCTGCGAAGGTGACAAAGAGGAGCAGATCATATCGCCACATTAGTATTGTAGGATTACAAATGCAGGACATATTTTTAATTTTATGATTAAAAATGACTTTTTGTCTTCTACCTGCTGTCGTACGTGTCGGTGTTGACGTCAAACTTGTACGTGGGCTGAAAGTCCAGGGGCCCTTCCTCAAATTCTTGCAGAAATTTCTCTTTTGCCTTCATCGCGATCAGCTGAAAGGATCAATCATACAAAACATTCCGTCACGTACCAAAAACTCAGATTTAGGCTCAACTAACAAAGTAAGCGTTAGTTAGTCGGGTGGAAATTTGCATAAATTGATTTATCCAACCTGGTCTTTGTTCCACAGCAACTTGTAGTTTTGATTGCTGATGCACGTTTGAACAAAGTCCAATCCGTGATCCTGGATTCGAAAGTTGAGATCGCCCAACCAGAAGACGAGCCTTGAAGGTAAAAGGCAGCGGAATAAGAGACAAAAAGAACATTTCAGGGCACACAAGAAGAAATGCTCAAATCAAATCAATCTTGTGTTCTTCCATCACGGTTTGGTTCGGTGCCAAAAAAAATCATTGGCACACTGCAAGAATCAAAACAAGGGTGCGGAAAATCTTACTGGACCCTCCGCACCCTGCCCACCACCTTTTCCAGTGATGTTTTATAGGGAATAGCTTGATAACATGGACAGGGAAAAGGGGGGAAAATCCATGTATTCCAATGTAATCCAATGTATTTTAAAGTCAGGCACAAGTATAAGCAAAAAGCCTGCAAAGCCTTCTCTGCAGGCCTAAAAATATCTGAATCATGGACTGATGTTAAAATGGCACCATTTGAAATTTGGGTTCAGACTTTAGCAAGTACGATGGAATTTCCCAAGTTTGATTTAGCTTTCGCGGGCCGAATAAAATGTGGTAGCGGGCCAGGTTTGGCCCTCGGGCCTTGACTTGGACACCGGTAGTTTTTCGGAGGTTTACTCACCTGTGATCCAGAATTTTGCCAGCCTTTTCGCAGTTGAAATTCTGTGTGTTCAAAATGTGCTCAAATTCCACCACTCGCTCGTTAGCGCGTTGCATATGTGCAAGCAGGTGGCAATTGAGGAAACACATCATGTGACCATAGAGAGAAAGACGAATGGACACGCCTCCTTTGTTACCCTTGGGACACACACACACACAACAAAACGCTGAAGGAACCTTCTCATCCACTTCTAGCTTAGGATGTTTTTTTATTGTCATTTTTTGCATTTATATTTACAACGCTGATAACACTTTACCCAATATCCGAAGATGCCGGTGCGCGTGTATGTGGTCTGGACGTCACGAATGAACGGGAGATGCTCCAGTTTGGAGAAAAGCAGCAACAGCAGGCCTTGCATTCTGATCGAGGACACCTAAAATAATAAAAAATAATAATAAGTTTCATTTCTAAGTGTCTTTCAAAACTCTCAAGGTCACTTTACAGTCAGACGATAAGTTTTTCTGTGGGTAAGCAGCGGCAGCCACACGTGCCAGCGTCCACTCAACCCCGAAGTAACTTAAATAGATAGAAAGCTAGCTTACTAGCTAATGGATCACAAATAAATAGCTAATAGATCGCCAGATAGCCAACAGCTAGCCAGCTAGCTTGGTAGCTAATGGATCGCAAATAAATAGCCAATATATAGCCAGATAGTCCAGAGCTAGCCAGCTAGACAGCTTTCAGCCAGTCAGCTAATAGCTAGCTTGTTAGCTAATGGATAGCAAATAAATAGTGAATACATAGCCGGATAGCCAACAGCTAGCCAGCTTACAGCCAGCCAGCGAGACAGCTTGAATATAAACATCCAGTCGCTGTAGCACAGAAGTCCACAAAAACTATGAGTACAGCGTTTTTTTTGTGTACCTTCACGTATTGTCTTGGTGCCAAGGCGGTGATCAGCACAGAAGTCCAAGGGTCACCCGCTACAACATCTGACATGAATCGCAAGGGGCCGGAGAACACCTCCTGCAGGCTTACATCAACATGAATCATTGTGCGCATCCTCACACTCACAATCAAAAGCATCTTTAGTGTATCAGCAATTTGGGAATGGCAGTAAATTACTTAGAAAAATACGTAAACTGCATTTATACTTGACATATTTCAGACAGAGACTTCAGCAGTACATCGATGTATATTTCTTATTTGGGTGTCCGATCAAGCGCTGGCCATGGCCTCCGGCCATGTTTCTTCCCTCCCACAAGGGGGCAGCATGTCCCTTTTTTCCAAGTTAGTGCTCTGTTCCTGCTTCAGGTGTTGTGAAAGCACTATATAAACCAATATCTATGTATTGCATTGTATTTTGGACAGCCACCCTCATTTCAAGCTCATATAACTCCAGACCCATATCATTTAGGAATTAACATTTTTTTGCTCCAATTTAAAGTGGACATTTAGTGCCTCGTGTAGAAACTGATGGAATCCATTTCCATTCACGATGCCATCTTACCCAATGACGTAGAGGTCTGCATCCACTGGAGAATGGAAATGGAGAAGTGAGCTCAGGTCATCTGGGGGGTCAGCTGTCGCTACATTCCATGTCACAATGTGCAGCCTGAGGGGGGAAAAAGATTACTTCAAAGGAAGTGTGTCAATTTCAGCGTGGCAAGGAAAGAAAAGAATTCAGTGAACAATCGATAAAAATGACGACTCTAGCAGACTGCTCCTAACACATACTCACCAGTAAATATTAGCTATCTGTTAGCTATCTGGCTAGCTAGCTGGCTATCTAAGCGAATAGCTAGCTATCTTAGTTTTTTTTTATATATATTTTTAATTTTTATTATTATTATTATTATTATATATATATATATTATTATTATTATTATTATAAATGCAGTCTAGTGATGCTTTTCCATCAAAATACTAAGTTACCTAAAATCATGGAGTCATGGATTGTTAATTCTAATGGGATGCATCCATTGCCTAATCCGAATGACACTTTGACATCTCTGAGACGAATAACCGTAAGCATTGATTAGCTTGGCGATAATATTGGTGTGGATGTGAGCAGTGTCAGCTGTTTTCTTGGAAGAGCGCCACCAGAAAAATTCTGAAAGCAAGCATTGTGCACTATTTTGTATTTTGTCAACAGCATTCAGACATTTTTGTGCCTTTTGTAGAGTCAAATAAGCAAACAAAGGGCCACTGGTTCATGTGCCTTAAAAGCCTCCATTGTTTGCCCGTTTAATCTCATTCGTGACTCCTTCAGATTTAGAAGTGTTTGTCAACATTTAAAGTTCAACTCCCATTCAGTGTTTGAAATAACGTCTGCCCAGATTATTTTCAAATCGAACGTGTGTTTTATTCAATAAAGCAAAAGCTACAAGCAAACCGCTACAAGCCACGTGGACTCCTCTTTCTAAGCGCCTTTCAAAACTCTCAAGTACACTTTACAGTCACGGTATAGTCCGTGTATCGAGTGTATAGAGTATAGAGTAGCGTATAGTTCGTTTAGCAATTTGCATACTTAGCACGGCAGCCAATGAGAAGCCTGTTTCGTGCTTGGGACTATACCGTGACTGTAAAGTGTACTTGAGAGTTTTGAAAGGTGTACAGGTGACGGCTGAAGAAACCTTTTCATCGATGGATGAAACCATCCTGTACCACTGAGAGCTTACACAGACGAGGGATCACTGTACATCTTACTTCTAGCACAAATGAAAATAGGAAGAGTTTTTTTTTACCTAAATTTGTCTCTTTCGTCGTCTCCTCTTGGCAAACCCCGATTCCACTCCATCGATGTCATATCTGAAAGTTACCTTTTGAAGCTCAGCATTACAGCAACTGGAAAAGAAAAACATAAAACAGCACCACACAATTCAAATAGGTTCGATGTAGAATTTATACAATAGGCAATATTGCATATGATTTACGGATAATAAACGAATACGATGATAATGATTTAATGTTAAAGATGTAAACATAGCGTTCGGAAAAAAAACAGAGAAGGCTACATGCATCAAACGGTTTCACCGCATTTCAGTTCACGATCAAAAGCAACGAGAGCAAGCTTTGGGAAGATAATTCAGGTCATTTTAACATTCGATGATGACAAAAAAACAATCTTAACATAATACCTGAGGATGTCTTGAAGCGTTTGTTTTCATAGTAAGCCATCAAGTACGTATTGACAGTACAAGCACTTCTACTCGAGTTCAATGGGACCTCCCCTATTGCGGAAGAAGTTTCATTACCTTCAAAATAAAAGTATGTGAGTAGTGAAACTTCGGCGGCCAATTTCTTTGTTTTTACGATGCACGTGATCTGGCGGTGAGCACGACAGCTTTACAGTGCAAAGGTTGTGAGTTCGAATCCTGTTTCTGCCTCCCTTTGTGGAGTTTGCATGTTCTCGTGGGTTTTCTCCGGGTGCTCCGATTATCTCCCACAATTCAAAAACATGCACGGCAGGGCTGATTGAAAGACTCTAAATGTCTACTGCGGTCAAGCCAGCCTCCACTACGCGAAATTGAAGTGAAGAGAGCCGCCACATCGGTTGACAACACTGTGCATTACGGTAGTCTGCCGCCAGCGAGCGGAGTAGGCCGCCTTCGAAATAAAAGCGTATATAATAAGTGCATGCACTGCAGTGGTTTGGATTGAAATAAACAAATGTAAAATAAGCGGTTTCTGGGCTGCCGAGTAACGATGAAGTTCACTCAAGATGAATAACAACTCTCATAACAGTGCCAACAAGCGTTCTCAAGTGGTTACGAGAATACATTAGTTGAGACGCTTTCATTTTGAAAGTGGCCAAGGAAGATCGCCAGCGACAGATTACCGTAATGCAGTCTTGAAAATATCAATGGTGGCCCACTGAAAGGACAACCGACACCATTTTTTTTTTGTTTCCTAACTGTCAGAAAAACGTTTTATAGCATCTAAAATACCAAAAACATGCAGGCTGATATGTTTATTCAAATGCAAAACACAAATAAAAATGACTTCAAGTGTCCCAAAACTACTTCGGAAATGGCGTTTCAGAAGGTCCCGCCCCCTTTTCGTGACGTCTCGTCACGACGTCCTGCCTTGTTCTAGAAACAAAACAATGGCTTCAGATTGGGAGAAGATGCTTTCTTGTTACTCATCCAGTTATGAAGATGATTCAAATAGTTCTGGAGAGGAAAGCATAAATGTTTGCCATCGATTCAAGAAGTCCTTCCGTCTCATTTTGAGGCGTCAGGACTCCAATGCAGCGTCCCAGAAAATGCACAAGATGGCGCACAATCTCCGTTGGAAATGGGCTTATTTGTCGGCTGGGAGTTTGTGTCAACTAGTATCAAATAGTAGTTTTGGTGCAACACACAACGATTCACCATGGCGTTATTTATGCGTTTTCCTTCTAATTTCGCCATCAACACGGATCAATATGATGTTTTCAGACCAAACATGGAGGCGTCGGTTGTGCATCAGCAGCAAGAGATATTTACGATAAATTAAGCAAGGGAGCATTTGTGGTAGGTACATCCTTAATTCAAAAAAAATCCTTAATACTTTGCAACTTTTTTTTTTTTTTTTTGCGATTAGTCGTCTTATTGTGTTTTAAATTGTGAAAAATGGGGCAGGCAACTTTATGGCCGGGCAGGCAACTTTTCAGAGTTGTCTGCCGTGGTGTCCGCTAACTGTTTCTCATGAGTTTCAGACACTGCCATATGCAAGATGCGTTCCTTGAAATGTCCATGTAAGGTTCAATCACCGACAGGAGCCATCAAGTAAACCTAATCCACAAAAAAATATATTTTCTTTGTACAAAATATCATGTGGTCATTTTCCCGACAAGTTTTTCTTGAGCAAGTGAAGCGAAAGAAGATGAAAAGGAATGACAAGTGTGTGTACATTTGACAGACAGTGATACCTTGGCTTACGAACTAAATTGGTTCCCAGACAGAGTGTGTAAGGCGAAAAGTGTGTATCCCAAAAATTAATTTCCCATAGGAAACCATTAAAATGAGAATAATCCGTTCCCAGGTCCCCATAAAACATACTTTTCTAGTAAATAAGCCTTAAAAGTACACAAAATAGACCTTATTTTATGTATAATAAATGTGCTATGGTATTATAATTAAATAAACTGTATTGTATCATAACGTTGTTTTATTTAACTTTGTGATGGTTGTTGATGGCTTGATGGAACGGAGTGGCCGCTTTCATCAGCATTAAACACTTGATGAGGAACATAACCTTCTTCCACCATCTTGAGGAATGATCCCATTGTCTGCAATAATTTTACCTAGTTCCTCATCAATTGTGTTCAATTTAGCTGGGTTGATAGCTTTTTGCATCAAGTGTACAGATGGCTTGTGCGGGTTATTTGTGGAGCCTGATTGATGGGATATTTTAACCTTCCAGTCTACACTCTGCTTTTGAACTACAACAGTTGAAACGAGTCGAAATTGCACTGTTTTCTATCCATTTTGTCACTCTCTCTCTGTCGTCTGCCTGTCTCTTTAATGTTTAACCACCCCCCCCCCCTCACTGCTGCATTCTTGACCAATCATGTGGCTTTAACTGAAGACTGGGGGCGGCGAATAGAGGACAAAAACAGTCGGCCACCATTTCCTTGTTCGGAGAACGGGCTCGTTTGCAAACGACACATCACTCATTGTGACAGCTATGTGTGTATCCAGAAAAATAGTTTGTATGCCAAGGTAAAATTTTCTAAATGTAACGTTCGTAAACCAGAAAGTTGGTAAGCCAAGGGGTTTCGTAAACCGAGGTATCACTGTACATACACTGGGAGACACCCAAAAATGGATTACATGAAATCTGATACCATTTTATCCAACGGACAAGAATATGTTATGAAATCTTTACAAACTCGAGTGATTATGACATTAGCACCTGCAATAAAACTAAAATAAAATAAAAGTTCCAGTGTACAAAACATCAGTTAGCTCACCAAGCCATGACATCAACATTTTCCTCCACCTCTAAAATGATCCTAAGAAAATGGAAATACAGTATTTAATATCAAGGAGTTTTAAAAGAACCTATAAACTGGGGGTGCTGATACAGCGCTGGCCATGGCTTCTGGCAATGTTTGTTTTCTTTTCCACAAGGGGGCAGCATTTCCCTTTTTTTCCATGTTTGCGCTTTGTTCCAGCTTCAGCTGTTGTTAAAGCACGATGTAAACCCATATGTATGTAGTATTACATTGTATTCTTCTGCCCCCATTTCAAGCTCAGATAACCCCAGACCCGTATAATTTAGGAATTAACTGTTTTTCTCATGAAAGAAGATAGTCTAAAGTTTCTAACGCTGTACAGAATGTTTATGTAGTCCTAAAACTCAATCGTCTGTGGGTCCTGGAATTCAAGTGACAGTGACAAAAACCGAAAAGTCAATATTCTGTGGGTACTAGAATTCAAATGGCAATAACCCTGGCACTGCAGTGGAGACATTTTTGCACATCGTCTGGCAATGAATGAGTTAGAAGAGGAAAAAAAAAGTTCGCCAACTTTTGGAGACGATACAACAATAAAATAGGAAGGTATCAATCGATCGGAATTCAGACATGACTAATCGCTGACAGGATAACTGCTGTATGTTGCTTTATGGCGGTAAAGTAATCTAGTAGCCCCCCCCCCCAACAAAAAAACAGCTTTAGAATGTATGATAATCTGCTTCTATAAAGGAAGTGTAGCCTTCTCGGATCAGAAAGTGGAGTGAGTGCTTGATCCAACGTTTTCATGAAGATCGGCATCTGAAAAGCACATATTTGATTAGTAGTAGTCCATACATTTCAATGTGAAATATATGGATGTTTTTCGTAGACAACCCGGATGTAGAAAATGGCTTACCGCCTTTCATTCATCAATGGACATGCCTTGAGGTTCACCATTTAGCCTCATCTGTGGAAGAGGCAGATTGTCATCATGCATCAAAAAACTCAAACACTTTTCGAGGAGGTTCCAGAGGACAAAACATGCCTTCATTCCTCCCACATTCCAAAAACGTGCATGGCAGGCTTTCTATCTATTTGAGTTATTAGCTAGCTAGCTTTATATCGATTTGAGTTATTATACAGCTAGCTAGCGGTCTATCTATTTGAGTTATTAGCTAGCTAGCTTTATATCGATTTGCGTTATTAGCCTGCTCGCTAGCTTTTTGTCGATTTGAGTTATTAGCTAGCTAGCTTTATATCGATCTGAGTTATTATACAGCTAGCTAGCGGTCTATCTATTTGAGTTATTCTCTACCTTGCTAGCTTTTTTCCTATTTGAGTTCTTTCCGGGTTGAGCGAACACTGGCGCGTGTGGCTGCCGCTGCTCGCTCACTGAAAAACTTGTCCTGTGACTGTAAAGTGATCTTGAGAGTTTTGAAAGTCACTTAGAAATCAAATGTATTATTATTATTATTCGTGTTCTCCTCAAGTTTAGTTAGCCAAAGAGCTTTACGATGGCTAGCTAAATTGCTAATGCTTTCGATGCTAACATGACCAGTCAGTAAACAAGTGTTCAGTCACCTCATCCAACTCTTTTTTGGTCTCTTCCTCCATTTTACGGATGTCATCCATGGAAAGATCAATCCATTTGTCAATTGAGCAGAAGAGCTGTCTGTGAAAGTGGGTGAAAATGCGTCTCTCCGCCTGCACAAAAAAAGTACAGCGATACCTCAGTTTACGAACGCTTTGGCTCACAAACTTTTCGAACATTAAATTTGCGAGAATATAATCTTGGGATACCAACTAGTTTTTGGCAGACGAACAAAACCACACAGCACCACGGTGGCTGGTGAACTAGTTTTCCACACCCACTTTGAGTGCAGACGTGGTTTGCTATCAAGTGGAGTACTTTTGCTATTATGGGACCGAAAAAGACCCCGCCACAGGCTAGTGTTACGCCAAAGAGGACACAAAAAAATGACGGTTGAGCACCGAAAAACACAAATGAGGTGTGCGTTTGTTTTACTTATGGCTTTTAATAACAATAATACTTTCCATACAGGGTTGACAAACCTTTAGAATGAGGTTTTCCACCATTGACTGCAGACCTCTCCACTGAAAGTCGATGGACACGAGTTTGTAGGCGCACATATGTGGACAGTTGGGGTCGTTGAGAATATCTTTCTGCAATCACCAAAAATTATGATTGACACATTTAAAAGTGTTTTTTTTTTTTTTTTTTTTGGGGGGGGGGGTAAAAATGTCCACCTTCCATTCGGGTCCCAGAGGCCCCCTTCCAGTTTTTGTCGACTTAAATATCGCAGGATCTTGATCTTCTTTGTACTCCTGAACAGAGTATTGATGCACACGTGTCATGG
This sequence comes from Hippocampus bargibanti, assembly GCF_051943395.1. Lineage (NCBI taxonomy): Eukaryota > Metazoa > Chordata > Actinopteri > Syngnathiformes > Syngnathidae > Hippocampus > Hippocampus bargibanti. The sequence goes on along the minus strand of NC_142747.1, from coordinate 20,822,355 downwards.
CATATGATATGCAGGATATGCCAAGCAAAGCAATAAATACATCATTTTCGCTCCACATGAAATCTGTGTCGCCCCAAGTTGATTTTTTTTTCCTTTCTTACCTTGTCACCGATGGATTTTCGGTCAGCGATGTCGATGTGTATAACCTGATTGTCATCCCATTTCTCCAGTCCGTGTACCTGTGATGTGGCATTTCAAATTAAACCATACTGTGGCTGTTGTTTTGCATAATACATGGACATACAAATACATTCACATATTGTATTATAGGGGTGTCAAAACTTTTGCAAAAGGGCTCAGATTTAGTGCGTTAAAAATGTACGGGGCGAGTAACCCTGGCGGATTTTCTTTACATGTGTCGCCATTTTAGAAAATTGGGGAGGGCTCAATCAATCAATGACTCAAATACTAATTGGCTGCTCCTGATAAACTTACATTGTTGCTTTCTCCCATGTCCGGCTTGTGCCAAGTCTCAACCTTAATTTCAAATTTGGACTTCATGTATGTGTTCTGGAAATAAAAGACATATAGCATAATATCAGTCATATTCCAACGCACTCTATGAATTTGTACAGTTTAACCCAAGCGTCCCGAGATCGGCTAGTAGCGTTATGACATTTGGTTTTGTCCACAAACAGCACTGGTTTTGATTCGGAAGGAATTTGGGTGCCGTTTGACGCTCATCGTTGGACACATCGACTTTACTTCCATCCCTTTGCTGCTGTGAAATGTCAATTTCTACACTGCAAGACTAAGAAAGGCTAATCCAATCCAATCTGTCGCCATGTTCTCATCAAAATGTCTTTCATTCAAAGAACAAACCCGAATGAAGCCATTACTTACCGTGAGAACTTTATCAGGGTTGTCCACCAGAGAGAGATAAAATGCAGAGTAGAGACTTGAAGTTAATACATGTACAGTGATACCTCAGTTTATGAAACCCTTGGCTTACGAACTTTTAGGTTACAAACATTAAATTTATGAAGATTTTACCTTGGCATACAAACTATTTTTCGGGATACACACGGAGCTGCCACAATGAGTCACGTGTCGTAGAAAATGTCATAGAAAACAGTGACATTTCGACTCGTTTCAACTTTGATGGTTCAAAGGCAGAGTGCAGACTGCAAGGTTAAAATATCCCATCAATCAGGCTCCACAAACAACCCGCACAAGCCATCTGTACACTTGATGCACAAAGCCAAACAGAACACAATTGATGAGGAACAAGGTAAAATGATGGCAGAGAAAGCACCTACAAGGGATCATTCCTCAAGATGGTAAAAGAAGAAGGTTACGTTCCTCATCAAGTGTGTAATGCTGATGAAACCGGCCTCTCCATTCCATCAAGCCATCAACGACCATCACAAAGGTCAATAAAACCACTATTATACAATGCAGTTTATTTCTTTAATTATAATACCACAGCATATTTATGATACATAAAATAAGGTATATTTTGTGGAGTTTTAAGGCTCAGAAAATTAGAAAGTAGAAAATTGTTTTATGGGAACGGATTATTCTCATTTTAATGGTTTCCTATGGGAGATTAATTTTTGGGATAGACACTTTTTGCCTTACACATGCTGTCTGGGAACCAATTGAGTTCGTAAGTCAAGGTATCACTGTATTTGTTGGCACTCACTGGTTCTGCAGTAAGGATATGCATTCCAGGCCCTCTCGTGGACCTCAAGAGATCCCTTTGGAGCAAGCCGTCGCATGATGGATGGCACTTTACTGTCCAGAAAAAAATAGGATGATAATGAGTCCGTACGTACTACATATTCTACGGGGGTGACTGCTGACAGTAGTTGCAAGACCTGTTGTAAGCCCCTTTCAAAACTCTCAAGGTCACGTTACAGTCACAGGGTATGTTTTTTTTTTGTGGGTGAGCAGCGGCAGCCACACGCGCCAGCGTTCACTCAACCAGGAAGTAACTTGGCTCGAAAACTAGCTAACAGCGAGGCCTTCACTCAAACCGCAAGTAACTCAGATAGAAAGCTAGCTAGCTAATAGACAGCTAATTCGATAACTAAGAAACTCGGATAGAAAGCTAGCTAGCTAATAGATAGCGAACATTTTTTTTTTTGGATGAAAAGTATAAGGCGCAGGGTCATCTTTGGAAGAAAATCATAGCTTTTGGGGTGGGCCTTATACATGGATACTTGCAACTTGCCTGAGGGCAATAAATGTTCGGGTAGTGGCGTGCAACGTAACCTTTTGAGGTGGTAGATCTTGTGGGTAAATTGTCCCTTCTCCCCATTTTCTTCATAGGGCTCATTGACCACCACTTCCACACCTTCTCCTCCACCGGTCTCGTTCTTGCTAGCTTCTGCTACCGTATACAATTGCCCCACTTGATACTGCAAGAGAAGAGATTATCATTGACACTATGGAAGTCACATTTTCTTTTCAACGTTTGACTTCATATTCAATTTATACAGAGGTGTAACTTGTACATCATGGTTGTCCGAATCCTTGTCTCGTCAAAATTACGACTTCAATATGATTCAAATAGTTCCGAAGAGGAAAGCATAAATGTTTGCAATCGATTAAAGGAGTCCTCCCATATCAATTTGAGACGTCAATGACACCAATGTAGCGTCCCAGAAAATGCAGAAGATGGCGCCCAAGCTCCGTTGGAAATGGGCTGATTTGTCTGCTGTGAATTAGTGTCAACTAGTATCAAATAGTAGTCTTGGTGCAACACACAACAAATTCACCATCGCATTATTTGTGTTTTCCTTCTAATTTCGCCATCAACACGAAGTTTTCAGACCAAAAAAGTACACAAAATGCATTGTGTATCACTTTCTCGGTCAGGGGCGTTCCTGACGTCACGTCACATCAGGCATCATCATCAACTTAAAAACAAGACTTTACAGTCACAGGATGAGTTTTTCTGTGGGTGAGCAGCAGCAGCCACACGCGCCAGCGTTCACTCAACCCGCAATAATTCAAAAAGATAGAAAGCTAGCTAGCTTGCTAATAGAATGCTAGATAGCTAGATAATAGATACCTAGCTAACTAGATAGCTAATATGTTTCCTGACTCAAATAGCTAGCTAGTTATATTGCTAATAGCTAGCTCTCTAGCTAGCCAGATAGCCAATAGACAGAAAGCTAGCTAGCTAGCTAATAGACTGATATCTCATTTTGCCATCAAATTCAGGCCCGGTCTACTTATTCCTCGAAAAAGCAACGCCTTGAGCTATTTGGGAAAGGTGACTGGCTCCCGTTGATGATCAATCGTCGTCATTCCCCGCAAATAAAGAGGAGTTGTCTAAGCAAAAACATCGGAATGTCACGAAACGCGTGCAACCAGAATGTTTCCTTTACTCCATCAAAGACGTAATCCAAGCCTTTGTGAAATTTCGGTGCGACTGGTTTTTTTTCGGCAATTACCGAACAGGTTGATCTTGATAGGCTTGCTTGGTCTCAACATGTTGACCCAGTATGCTCTTCTTCGGTTACACTGATACCTTGGATTACGCACTTAATTGGTTCCCAGACACAGTGTCCAAGGCCAAAAGTGTGTATCCCAAAAATTGATCTCCCATAGGAAACCATTAAAATGAGAATAATCAGTTCCCAGGTCCCCAAAAAACATCATTTACTACTTTGTAATTTTCTAAGCCTTAAAACTACACACAATATTCCTTATTTTATGTAGAATAAATGTGGTATGGTGTTATAATTAAAGAAATAAACTGTACGGTATAATAAAGTGGTTTTATTGACCTTTGTGATGGTCGTTGATGGCTTGATGGAATGGAGTGGCCGCTTTCATCAGCATGAAGCACTCGATGAGGAACGTAGCCGTCTTCTTTCACCATCTCGAGGAATGATCCCTTGTAGGTGCTTTCTCTGCCATCATTTTACCTTGTTCCTCATCAATTGTGGTATGTTTAGCTGGGTTGATAGCTTTTTGCATGAAGTGTACAGATGGCTTGTGCGGGTTATTTGTGGAGCCTGATTGATAGGATATTTTAACCTTGCAGTCTAGACTCTACTTTTGAACTTTGACTCAGCGCCAGTCTTAAAACGTGAAATATAGCGATATGCGGTGGAATCTTTGTAAAATACACTCAATAGAAGTCATTTCAAGTGATTTTACAAATTATGGACACAACTTGTCTGGAGGTGTCGGTTGTCCTTAAAGGCCCACTTGCATTGATGAATTGTCTTCATCAAAATCTTTGAAAAAAATACAAATGAAAAATCCAAACAATGAAAAAGACATCAACTATTGTTCCAAACACTAACGTTGACTGTGATTTACATTCGACCTTGAAAAACTCTGCGACCAATCGTCAACGAGAAAAACATACAGGACAACACCCCATCACTTTGCACACCGTATGACTCATTTACGGAAAGAAAAAAAGGTTGGGACATTTTTTTTTACATCCTGAAATACTTCTTTGGGTGTTGAGTCCAGAAATATTGTTACTTTTATTACTCATATTTTTACAAACTATTTTTGCATCATAATTGACTGCAACAACATCAAACTAGGTCATCTTTGATCTATTAAGTATGTGAGAAAATAGTTACCTCATCCACTGACACAGGCAGGACGATTCGGCTAGAAGGAAGAAAAACAAAGCACAAACATCAGACATAATAATAATAATAATAATTATTATTATTATTATTATCCATTTCATTTCTAAGCACCTTTCAAAACTCTCAAGGTCACTTTACAGTCACGGGATGTGTTTTTCTGTGGGTGAGCAGCGGCAGCTATACGCGCCAGCGTTCACTCAACCCGGAAGTAACTCAGATAGATAGAAGCTAGCTAGCTAATAGATAGCCAAGACATACCTAGCTAGATAGCTAGTCAGTTAGATAGTGAATAGCTAGCCAGATAGCTAATAGATAGCAAATAGCTAGCAAATTCTAAAATATAGATATAGATTAGTGGCTGTCCTGAATGTTTATGTAGTCCTAAAACTCAATATTCTGCGGGTCCTGGAATTCAAGTGACATTGACAAAAACCCTGGCAATGGAGTGGACACATTTTTGGCACATCGTCTGGCAGTGAATTAGTTAATTTGGTCCATTTTTTCCTTGAAAAGTCTATCTTGAAAATGGCTTTAACAGTAAATCTGTAACCAAATCCATTTCTTTTCGGCTCGCTACCGGTAAACTGTGCTAGCTCTGGCCAGTATGCACTTATCACTCGCGATTCGTGATACTATGATTGGCTAGTGACTAGCCAATTTGGAATTATTTAATAAGAATTCATGGACAAAATATAATTCACATCAGTCCGTGATTCTGATATTTTTAGGCCAGCAGAGAAGGCTGAGCAGGCCCTGACGGCCAGCCACTGCCTAAGTGTAATAATTGAACGTGTCTGCCCTTTGGACTGCTGTCAGGTGACAGCTAACTGGACGCCAAGTCAACCAACAATGATTTTATCATGCAACTATGCAATTTACGCGACACAAAGCAAAAGCACCCCAGTATAATAATAATAATAATAATATAATAATAATACATGTCATTTCTAAGCGCCTTTCAAAACTGTCAAGGTCTCAAGGCGAAGGTACATCCAGCAAAGCTAAATCAAGCAAAGCTACATGGGGCAAGCTACACGGGGCGAGCTACAACCAGATAGCGACATCCAGCGAGCTGCATCGAGCTAAATCTAAAAAAATAAGGTACATTTGGTCGTAAATTGCTTCAGTGCGATATTTTTTATGGAAATTAGGTTTTAATTAAACACTGAATGCAGAAGTATTTACTGGATACTAAGCCTGTTCATAACGCAAAGTGTGTTTTGTGTGATTGTCTAAATTTGAGTCGATGGAATCAAAAATTAGCTTAGTAGTGAAGTTTTCTACTTCCGGTTTCGATTGCGTCGCTGTGTCACGTGGTCGAGGAACCGGCGGAAGTGTTCGGCTCTTCAACTTTGGCTCACTTGCTAACAACCATTTCATTTTAAAAGAGACCTTTTTCATTTTTTTAATTATCTTTTTTAAATTGGACTTGTTAAACGTATTGGAAAAATCCACAATATAAGCAAGCAAATGACTACATTTTGCGAAACGAGGAAAAAACAAATTTGGCGAACCCGAACTATTTCACATTAGACGTTTCCTGACAGATAAAATGACAACATAAAAATGACTCACAATTCTCGAATCAACATGTCGACGGCGTCTTTATCCGAACCAAAAGATGTCCTCTACTGTTAAAGCACCGAGCAACTTGTTCAAAGTGTGACGATTCACCGTCTGAACTTCCCCTGACACTGCTTTCTTTCGGGCAGGTTTGCAAAAAAAAAGAAATGACACGAAAGGGAGGAGCAGGAAAACACTTGCCACTCAGTTTCAGGTAACGACGTCGCCGTGTGCATTCACGTGTCCCGGCCGGAAAGAAAAAAAAGTCAAGATCTCTTGATGACACACACACACGCGCGCGCGCGCACACACACACACACACACACACACACACACACACACACACACACACACACACACACACACAGACTTACAAACGCACACAATTACACACACACACACGCGCGCGCACACACACAGACACACGCGCACTCGTGTTTTAGAGGTAGGAACTGAATTGGTGGTGTGTAACGTGAAAAGTGTGTATCCCAAAAATTAATTTCCCATAGGAAACCATTAAAATGAGAATAATATGTTCCCAGGTCCCCATAAAACCTTTTTTTGCCAAATAAGCCTTAAAACTACTCAAAATATACCTTGTTTCATGTACAATAAATGCGCGATGGTATTATCATTAAAGAAATAAACTGTACTGTATAATAAAGTCGTTTTATTCACCTTTGTGATGGTCATTGATGGGCTTGATACAATGGAGTGGTTGGTTTCATCAGCATGAAACACTTGATGAGGAACGTAGCCTTCTTCTTTCACCATCTTGAGGAATGATCCCATGTAGGTGCTTTCTCTGCCATAATTTTACCTTGTTCCTCATCAACTGTGTTCTGTTTAGCTGGGATGATAGCTTTTTGCATCAAGTGTACAGATGGCTTGTGCGGGTTATTTGTGGAGCCTGATTGATGGGATATTTTAACCTTGCAGTCTACACTCTGCCTTTGAACTAACAAGTCCAAAATTAACTGTTTTGTATCCATTTTCTCACTCTCTGTTGTCTGCCTGTCTCATTAATGTTTAAACCAGTGCTGCGTTCTTGACCAATCACGTGGCTTTAACCGACAACTCGGGGCGGGGAATAGAGGACCAAAACAAGCCGGCTGCCATTTTCTTGTTAGGAGATCGGGCTCATTCGCAAACGACACCTCACTCATTGTGTATCCCGAAAAATAGTTTGTATGCCAAGGTAAAATGTTCATAAATTCAATGTTCGTAAACCAAAAAGTTTGTAAGCCAAGGGGTTCGTAAACCGAGGTATCACTGTGCTAATCAGGTTTAGCGGGATTATGGGCGGACATTTTGGTGAAGTCCAATCGTAATCATCAAATATTTCAACAATGGCAGACCGAATGAGCGTTTCTACCATTTGAATAACGCACATTCCATACAAATGACGCTTTTTATTCTTTTCCATCAAGTTAAAACGTGATTTCAAATGACAATGTCTGGATGGGATAGAAGAATAACATAAAATATACAATGTAAAAAAGAGAATCAAAACCTCCAAATCACTAAGAAGTTCAAATGAAAAGAAAATCATTCGTTAAAATGTTCATGTCGGGGGGAATTAAAAAAAAAAGGATTACCGTATTTCCCGCTGTATAAGGCGCACCCAAAAGCCTTCATTTTCTTCAAAAGATGACAGTGCGCCTTATAAGTGTAGTAATATCGAGCCACTCCAGTGCACCTTATACAGGTAACATCCGACTTACGACCAGCTCGACTTACGACAACCCGTACTTACAACCATGACCTCCAGACTTTATTTTTTTAAATTTAAATTCTACGCTTTGCTCCGCAACGCGTAGGACACTTTTGGCCAGCCAGCCAGCCAGCATCTCACTCGCACAGCAATCGACCATGTGATGGCACCAGAGGGGGGGGGGGTTTGCATGTCATTTAGCCTCCGAGTCTCTATTCAACATTTTGAATGGATTTCAACTTACGACCATTTCGACTCACGGCCGTTTGCTCGGAACGGAACTTGGTCGTAAGTCGGATGTTACTGGTAATGATGGACAATATGAAATTTGAACCGATATTGATTCATTTAGCTTATTCCATTCAAAATTTTGAATGTATTTCGACTTACGACCCCCTGGTCGGAACGGGACTCGTTTTCAACTTACGACCATTTCGACTTACGACCGTTTGGTCGGAACGGAACTCGGGGGTAAGTCGGACGTTACCTGTGTATGGAAAAGGTTTGACAATACACCATTCATTGGGGGTGCGCCTTATACACCGGTGAGCCTTATACACCGGAAAATACGCAAATATTGATCATCACAGACATGACATGAAGCACCTGAAGGGAATCTATATGGCACCTTGATTGACAATCAGCGTACAGTTTATCAATACATCAAATCCGTCAGTCAGACTGGAAACAACCAACTCAAGCAGTCATTCTTTCAGTTCCCTTTGGAAAAGCAAAAAAAGGGTGTAACCCGTGGAATATCGCGCCACATGAATAGGTATGCGACAGTTAACTTGAGACACACCGGTCGCACCGCATTTTTTTTGTGCACGGTACAAAAGCTTGTTTGTGGATCAAAAGCTGAGCAGACTATGAAACAGAATAAGACACGTGAACCAATTCAGCTAGCTAGCTGAATAGATAGCTAACAGATAGCATCATTGTGGATGGCGATGGCGCCTTATTTGTTATTTTGGACTTCTCTACCCGATTTATCCAGATTCCAGAATAATTTCCATTGTCTCATTCTCGTTAAACGTCACACCCGTGCAAAACCAGCATAGAATTCATACATATTTCCATGTCGAATATCATATTTTTCAGTCATTTTCCATCCATTTATGAAATGTGAAAGTCTTCCAACACGCCGCGATGGACATTTTTGAGCTGAGAGACAAGTCTCGTCTTGTGTCCTGCATATGAACAATATGTAACAAGCATGCTATGAAACCTCTAGTCTTGATGGGCGTTAACATAAAAAAAAGGACCGTAATTTCTGGAATATAAGGCGCACTTTCACAAAAAAACCTTTTCCATACATAAGGTGCACCGCATTATAAGGGGCACTTCAATGAAATACATTTTTTAAACGTTGTCCATACATCAACAATATTTTCTTTTAGTTGCGCCTTATAGTGCAGAAACTACAGTATATCTTTCTGTTGCCATATTTTTTTCATTCGACATTCTTTGGCGACATGCACCAACAAAAAGTATTTGGAAATACACAACAAAGGTCCGTTCAGGAGGTTTGAGGGGGGGGGGGGGGCGTCTAAAGTGCAGCGAGATAGATAGATCGCGAGCTAGCTAGATCGATTTAATGATTGCTAGATAGCTGGATGGAGGGATGAATAGATGGGGTTTGGATGGACGGATGGATCAATGGATGGATGGAGAGATAGATAGAGTAGATAGATAGATAGATAGATAGATAGATAGATAGATAGATAGATAGATCGTGAGCTGGCTAGATTACTAGCTAGCTAGATATATCACTAGCAAGCTGGATAGATGCTAGAAAGCGAGATAGATCGCTAGCTAGCTAGATAGTTCGCTAGCTAGCTAGATCGCTAGCTAGCAAAATTGCTAGGGAGATTGCTAGCTAGCAATCTAGATTACTAGCTAGATTGATTGATTGATAGATAGCTGGATGGCTCAACGGCTGGACGGAGAGATTACTGGAGCTAGGTTGGTTGGATGGATAGTTGCATGGATGAACATAAAAGATGGAAGGCAGAGAGTTGCACTTCCATCATTTGCACTTAACAACGAGGCACTCTTATGAAGCGCCCCTGTGAGTTGACGCCAGGCTGAACACAATCGCTTTGTTTCGCCAATCGAAAATATTTGTCACTATTCTCAACCAATACGTCAATTCTGACGTTTTTGCACAGAGGATGAAGGGGAATGCATTGTTATGGCCTTTAAAGGACACCCGACACCATTTTTTTGTGTCCTAACTGACATCAGAAAAACGTTTGATAGCATCTAAAATAGCCAAATGATGATATTTTTAGTCAAATGCAAAACACCTTCAAGTGTCCTAAAACTGCCACAAAATGAGCTTGAAACAAGATTCATAAAGTCCTGTCCCCTAAAGGATACTCCTTCACAAACTGCCTTGCTCCAGAATCAAAACAATGGCTTCAGAGAGTTCAGATTCGGGAAAAATATGCTTTCTTGTTTACTCATCCAGTCATGAATATGATTCAAATAGTTCTGAAGAGGAAAGCATCAATGTTTGGAATCCTCCCGTATCAATTCTAGCCGTCTGGACTCCAATGTAGCGCCCAGAAAATGCACAAGATGGCGCCCAAGCTCCGTAGGAAATGGGCTGATTTGTCCGCTGGGAATTTGTGTCAACTAGTATCAAATAGTAGTCTTGGTGCGACACACAACGATTCACCGTCGCGTTATTTATGTAGTTTAGTTTATCGTCATCAACTCGAAAACAGGATTTCCTGGTTCTTCAACGCGAGTCTTAAAACGTAAAATATTGCAATATGCCAAATACGCTCAGTAGAAATCATTTGAAGTGATTTTACAAATTATGGACACAACGTGTCGGTTGTCCTTTAAGGATTTCTGGTAGCAGTAAGCGCTCTACCTAAAAAGTTACCAAAATAAAATCCAAATTCTAAATGTATGTTGACCGACAGTGCGCTTGCCTGGCATCTCACAGAGGAACTTATTGCTACTTCCAGCTAAGCTACGCCAACAAATGACGTAGTGGTACTTAGCATTCACGCCGTGCCGCTAACCCTGTAGCATCCATTTTCACTTTTACATTCTCTTAACTCATTCAATGCCATTCATAAATGTATTCGGGAATTGAAAATAAATTTGTTTGGGGTTCTTTTTTGTGCTTGGGTGTCGATAAAGCGCTGGCCAGACCTCTGGTGATGTTTTTTTTTTCCTTCCATAAGGGGCAGCATTTCTGAACACATTGTCGCTAACAGGCAGCAAAATCATTTTCATACATAGCGTGACGTCATATATTCCCACCCATGGATTGGCTACCAATTTTGCTCTCTTTTTTTGTCTAATGCCCTCGAGGTGATTAGCAAGAAAAGATTACAGGTAACATCCGACTCGACTTACAACCATCCATACTTACGACCACAAACACCAGACCCCTACCGATTTTTAAATGAACTGTCAACATTTCGGTATATAATACTATTCAAAAGAAACCGTTGCTTGAAAACAACAGATTGACATCGTGTGTATGTATGTAAATGTCATGTCTGCCATTTTGAATGGATTTCTACTTACGACCGTTTGACTTATGACCGTTTTGTCGGAACGGAACCCGGTCGTAACTTGGATGTTACCGGTATATGTACAGTATATGGGTAACATCCGACTTACGACCGGATCAACTTACGACCACGACCTCCCCAGACCCTATTTTTAACATTTTAATTCTACGCCCGGCATCACAACGCGCTAGCACGCCGGCAACGTGTACAACAATTTTGGCTAGCCAGCTAGCATCTCACTCTCGCACAGCAATTGACCGTGTGATGGAACCAGAGGGGAGGAGTTTGCCAGTCATTTAGCCTCCGAGTATCTATTCAACATTTTGAATGGATTTCAACTTACGACCATTTCGACTTCGGTCGGAAAGGAACTCGGTCATAAGTCGGATGTTACTGGTAATGATGCACGATATGTAATTTGAACCGATATTGATATTGAGTAATTAAAACTTTGTGTATACTTCGACTTACAACCATTTCAACTTACGACCGTTTGGTCAGAACGGGACTCTGTCGTATATCGGATGTTACCTGTACTTGATCCATGACATCACTTGACACAGCGATCGCACGAAAAAAACAAACAAACAAACAAACAAACAAACAAACAAACAAACAAACAAACAAACTCCGCAGTCTCTCAAACCAAAGTCCACATCCTGGTTCTGGATTTGCGTGGCGGCTTAAAAAGTCTCATTTCATCTTCTGTTCCAAATCTTTTTCCATTTGAGTGCGCTGTTCTATTTAGCATCTCATTTCATGGAAGAACAGCAAAAATATCGATGATAATAATAACGGTGTAGCATCAGCGCTTGTGCAGGAAATACAGTCGGAGTTCTCATAAGAGTCATGTGACCTCTTGGATTCCGGTCTTCGTCTCTTTTTTCCTCCGTGTAGTTCGTCAAGTTTCTGGACGTCATGGTGTTTTATCAGGTTTTTAAACAAAGGCTTCGATCTTGTTGCCGTTTTCCATCTTGACGAAGATCTTGGGGTCGTCGTCGCGCTCGTCCCTGAGACGCCGGAGGTGTCGGCTGTGGTAGAGCAGGTAGACGGGAAGGCAAAATCCCAGCATGCTCAGCGATAAAAGACCCACGTTCACCTGGAGATGCGGAAAGTGGCCATTGTTACACCGTTTGAGGAGTCAAAAGAAACCGTCCGCCATTTTGTATTTGAATACATACATACGAAAGAAGTCCAAGATGGCGGCCGACTAGGTAGCCGTCAGCAAGTGCTCTCACGAGTCTTGCTTTTTTCTTGTTGTTTTTATTCTTTTTTTGTCACTTTGAGTCATTGTGTGTCATGTGGAACGGATACGGATTGTTTTTCAGCAATTTTTGGCCACGACATTCATCAAGGAGGAACGGTTACGCCTTTTCGGCAGCAGAAATATGCCAGCATTGTTTTTGATTGGGAGAAATGTCAGTGCCTTTTATAATAATAATAATAATAATAATAATAATAATAATAATAATAATAATAATAATAATAATAATAATAATTGACTAATGACTAATGAATAATGAATAACGAATAGATAAATAGATAAACAGATAACACAATTGATAATTGATAAATGATAAATAAATAAATAATAAATAATACATAATAATTAATAATAATTAATAATAATAATTAATAATAATAATAATACATGTCACCCCTAAAGTGCCTTTCACAACTCTCAAGGTTACTTTACAGTCACAGGATACGTTTTTTGTGGGTGAGCAGCGGCCGCCACACGCGCCAGCGTTCACTCAAACCCGGAATAACTCAAATAAATAGAAAGCTAACTCGTTAGCTAATAGCTAGCTAGCCAGATCGCTAATAGACAGCAAATAGATAGCTAGCTGGGTACCCAGCTAGATAGCCAGCTAGATTACCAGGTAAATAGCTAATAGGCAGGAAACAGATAGCTAGCTAGGTAGCCAGATAGGTAGCCAGCTAGATAGCTAGCTAAATAGCCAGCTAGCCAGCCAGATAGCTAATAGACAGCAAATAGATTGCAAGTAGATTGCTAACTAGGTAGCCAGCAAGGTAGCCAGCTAGATAGCCAACTAGATAGCTACATAGCCAGCTCGACAGCTAATATAAAGCAAATCGATAGCAAATTCACGCAATATCCATGGAATATAGTTCAACTTTTTTTGACTGTCATGGCCGGACAGCTCTGGGGCAATTGTGATTTTTGTTGCGCCTGTCATGGGCAGCATTTTCACAGCCTCGTTTGGTTCAGCGGAAAGGTCAGTCGCGGCTTGGAAGTGAAGCGGATTTACGTGGGACAGGAGATGTGAGACAATCTCTTTTCGTCAATGGATGCTACCGCTTTGTGTTTGTTTTCAACATTTAGCTTGTAGCAGACGTCCACATTTCACCATGACGTCCCGGATCCATTGGTGAAAAGGACGCCTTGATCCTCTCCTCTTTCATGTAGAACTGCTTCATGCAACAAAGAGGGTGCGGAAAGTGCTTACGATTGACTGTGTGTGTCTTTGTGTTGTGTCACATTATTTGTTATTGTTGTTGTTGTTGTTTTGACTTTAAGATGGCGCCGCAAAAGTGGCTGCCTTTACAGCAGCTCCTGTAGTTTGTTTTTCGACACTTTTCTGCTGTGAAATGTCAATTTCTCCACTGCAAGACTAATAAAGGTGAATCCAATCCAATTTTGTTCCGAGGCTTGCTTACCCACAAAGGGTCTCCCTCCAGGGGTCCCACCATGGCCATGAATAGAGGCTGCTGGAGCAAAGCGAACAGAGCGCTGATCAAAGACTGCATGCCTGTCAGGCTGCCAAACTGAGACGACGGGTACCTGGACGAGAAGAACATTATTATTATTAATATTATTAATATTACTTTTAATTTTTATTTGTTATTTATTTATTTTTATTTTTCTATTGCTTTTACTATTATTATTATCATTATTAATTATTTATTTATTTTTATTTCATTATTATTATTAATTTATTAAAGAACATTATTATAATAATTATTATTGCTATTATTACAACAATAATAATAATAATAATAATAATAATAATAATAATAATAATAATAATTTCATTTATAAGCGCCTTTCGTATAATTGTTAAACAGTGAATGGGATCAAATGTTTCACCCAGAAGACCAAAGTTGATCATGAACAAATATACGCTTTCAATTTCTGTTTGATTTGCTTTCGCGGGCCGAATAAAATGATGTAGCGAACCAGCTTTGGCCCCCGGGCCTTGGCTTGGACACCATGTTCTTAGATATCACCTGTATTTTTTGTGTTGTGTCACATTATTAGTTATTTAGTTTTTGTTGTTGTTTTTGACTTCAAGATGGCGCCGCGAAAGCGGCTGCCTTTACAGCAGCTCCTGTATTTTGTTTTTTTTCTACTTCTTCCTGTTCTTTTCTCTTCCTTTCATCACTTTGCTGCTGCGATATACCAATTTCTCCACATTGCGCGACTAATAAAGGCTAATCTAATCCAATCCAATATGCATCACAACAATGACGGTATCACACACTTACACAGCAGCGTAGAGGCCGCCAACCGCAGAGTGGATGAAGCCTCGTACGATTGTATGCAGGATGAACGACAAAATCTGAGGAGAATAAAAAAATCTGTCACTAAACAGTGCATACCTGTCAATCTGGGATAATAGCTGCCCTTATAAATGCCCGTATAAAAGTTGTAGTATGTCGTATATGTGCAGCGTGTTCTACCGGAAACAAATTCCTTGTGTGTTCTACATACTTGGCAATAAAGATGATTCTGATTTTATATTATTTGAAAAAAAGCGCAAGCACAGGTGGAAACGCAGACAGCTAGCTTACCGCGCATGCTCACATTATGCTCCAACCGTACGCAGCGGTAAAAAAATATAGGTAACATCCGACTTACGACCGAGTTCCGTTCCGACCAAACGGTCGTAAGTCAAAATGGTCGTAAGTCGAAATCCATTCAAAGCGTTGAATAGAAACTCTTTTTCATGTGATCGCTGTGTCAAGTGATGTCATGGATCAAGTACAGGTAACATCTGATTTACCCCTGAGTTCCGTTCCGACCAAACGGGCGAAATGGGCGTAAGTCGAGATGGTCGTAAGTCGAAATACATTCAAAATTTTGAATAGAATGAGCTAAATGAAGCAATAACAATATTGGTTCGAATTACTCATGTACAAAAATACACTATATCAAATATTTTGATTTGTTTCATGTGCTATTTGCTTATCTATGTATTTATTTGTTTATTCGGTTATTTGTGTGTTTATATTTTTTATTTTCTAGGTTGAGTAAACGCTGGCACGAATGGCTGCCGCTGCTCACCCGTAGAAAAAAAAATGTTTTATCCCGCGAATGTAGAGTGTCCTTGAGAGTTTTGAAAGGCGCTTGGAAATAGAATGTATGATTATAAAAGGTCACCGCTCTCAAAGGAATATTATTCAATATGTATTCATGCCACTAGATGGCGCCAAATCACCATGAAAGATTCTCTCGAGCTTTGGATTTCAACACAATATACACGGACACAGACGGTCACATCTGGGCAAGATGGAGGACAAAAAAAGGAAGTAGATTTTCGACGTTCACTCTCCTGTTTGCGTGTGTCTACCTGAAGTGGGAGGCTGGGAATGATGCAGGTGACACCAAAGCACACCAGGAGTAAATTAGTGAAGATGAAGGCTCGGGTGGAGTTGATTATCTTCTGAATCTTTTTGTCCGGCCGACGAGGCTGTCCAGGTTCCCTGTGGGGAAGGATTTTGCAACGTTTTGATATCATGTTTCTTATTGGTGACAAGGAGGTTACATTTTCGATGATATCTCACCTGGCCGTGTATTTGTCATTTTCATCCTCGCAGTCTTTCAGTCTCCAGTCCATGACGTAGCCAATTACGGGGGAAGTAGCCAGACACAATAGCTGCAGGACGCCAAAGATGGACGTGTATGTGCTTACTGGAAGACAAACAACGATGACACTCAAGTTATAAATATCTGGCTATCTATTAACTATTTATTTGCTATCTGTTAGCTAGCTAGCAAGCTAGCTATTAGCTGTCTAGGTGAGTGGCTGTAAACTGGCTAGCTGGCTATCTATTAACTATTTGCTATCTATGAGCTAGCTAGATAGCTATTAGCTGTCTAGCTGACTGGCTGTAAACTGTCTAGCTGGCTAGCTGTTGGCTATCTGGCTATCTATTAACTATTTAATGGCTATCTATTAACTATTTGTTTGCTATCTATTATCTAGCTAGATAGCTATTAGCTGTCTAGCTGACTGGCTGTAAACTGGCTCGCTGGCTATCTATTAACAATTTATTTGCAATCTATTATCTAGCTAGCTAATAGCTATCTAGCTGTAAACTGTCTAGCTGGGTAGCTGTTGTCTATTAGCTATTTATTTGCTATCCATTAGCTAGCTAGCTAGCTTTCTATCTATTTGAGTTTGCTTGGGGTTGAGTGAACACTGGCGCGTGTGGCTGCCGTTGCTCACCCACAGAAAAACTTATCCTTAGAAATGAAATGTATTGTTCTTCTTATTATTATTATTATTATTATTATTATTATTATTATTATTATTATTATTATTATTGTTGTTGTTGTTGTTATTATTATTATAAAGGAAGCTGAAAGATAATTTGCAATTATTTAATAAGAATTCAAAGACAAAGTATAATTCACATTAGTCAGTGATTCAGATTTTAGGCCAGCGGAGAAGGCCTTGCAGGCCCTGACGGCCCACCACTGTGAAAAGCACTGGTGTTAGTATGATGATGATGATGATGATTATTATTATGATGATGATTATTTGGGCATCTGGAGTTTCTTACCCACTTGCATCCGTTCCACTGCAACAGCAACAGGAAGGCAGCATGACAAGAAAACAAAAAAAAAAAGAAAAGCGCAAGAGACGGAAGAAACAAGGAGGCGTGTTAACCAGAAGCAACAGATTAGCTTAGCCTAGCGACAGAGAAGATTTGGAGACGCTAGCATGCCAGCATCGACTTGATCAAGAGGTTAAAGGCAAGCATCCAATGCAAGAAATGAGTAGTTAAGACGCTAAAAGGAAGCACATCAAGCCGTGTGAAAAGAAGAGAACGGCTCGCACACCCACCCGTGCTGAGCTCTCCTTCCGTCAAAGACTCCAAAATGGTGTTCATGGCGCCCATGTAGAAGATAAGGCGAAGTTGGGTGACGCACATGGTGATGAGGCTGAGGAGGAAGATGGGGCTCAACACGCTCCTCATGAATGTTTGGGCTGCACAGGAAATGGAGGAAGATCCAGAGAGAAAGATCACATCTCAAGTCCTTTATCAACTAACATCAAATAAGACAATAGCTGACTATTGTGCACAAAGTCGCCCTTAAAGGAACAACCGACACCATTTTTTTCTTTCCTAACTGACATCAGAAAAACGTTTGATAGCATCTCAAATAGCCAAAACACGCAGGATGATATTTTTAGTCAAATAAAAATAACTTTAAGTGTCCAAAAACTGCCACAAAGTGAGCTTCGAACTGATGAGATTCATAAAGTCCCGCCCCCTTGTTTGTGACATCACGCCAGGATACTCCTTCACAAACTGCCTCGCTCCAGAATCAAAACAATGGCTTCAGATTGGGAGAAGGTACTTTCTTGTTCCTCATCCAGTTATGAATAGGATTCAAATAGTTCTGAAGAGGAAAGCATACATGTTTGCAATCAATTAAAGACGTCCTTCCGTGTCATTTTGAGACGTCAGGACTCCAATGTAGCGTCCCAGAAAATGCACAAGATGGCGGCCAAGCTCCGTTGGAAATGGGCTGATTTGTCCGCTGGGAATTTGTGTCAACTAGTATCAAATAGTAGTCTTAGTGCAACACACGATTCACCATCGCATTATTTATGTCATTTTCCTTCTAATTTCGCCATCAGCGCGGTGTTTTCAGATGAAAGAAAAAGTACCCAAAATGCATTGTGTGTTCGTATGCCAAGGTAAAGTTCGTATGCCAAGGTAAAATGTTCCTAAATGTAACGTTTGTAAACCGAAACGTTGGTAAGCCAAGCGAGTTCGTAAACCGATGTATCACTGTATGTCAAATATGGCGCGGGTCATGTAGCAATATGCGCTAACCGTAATAGCCTTGCGCAAGTGCTATAATGAATAATGTGCTAACAAAGTGGCGCCAGTGTCTGTCAATGGCGACAACCTGCCCGATTGTGGATTTACCTTCTTCTTGGGACTTGCAGGTCACCTGCAGGTCAACGGCGGACAAGCACATCTTGCTAGCGTCTTGGGAGGCGATGTTTTTGGAAGGCTGATGTTGCTGCGTAGCCGAGTTGCTAACGCTCAGGCGGCGCCCCACGGTGGTCACCTGCCGGTAAAACTGCTTTCCGGTGATCTTGTGGTCAAATCCCAGCCAGCTGAATTTGATCTTCACTCTGTCAACAGGGGACAAGAGAAGGATGTTAACTCATTCACTGCAAATTCCGGAATTGAAACTATGTTTTATCTCCCATGTCCAGCAGACCCAATTTTGAGTTTAGATAAGTCCAGACACATATAACTTAGGAATTAACGTTTTTTTTTTGTCTTTTCAAATAAAAGAAGAGAGGTGAAGTTTTCTAACGCTGCTTTGAATGTTTATGTAGTCCTAAAAGTCAATATTCTACGGGTCCTGGAATTCAAGTGACAATGACAAAAACCCTGGCACTGGAGTGGAAACATTTTATAGTAATAATAATAATAATAATAATAATAATAATAATAATAATAATAATAATAATAATAATAATAATAATAATATATTTCATTTCTAAGTGCCTTTAAAAACTCTCAAAGTCACTTTACAGTCACAGCATCAGTTTTTCTGCAGGTGAGCAGCGGCAGCCACACGCGCCAGCGTTCACTCAACCCGGAAGTAACTCAAACAGATAGAAAGTTAGCTAGCTAGCTAATAGATAACTCATAGATAGTTAGCTAGATAGTTGAATAACTCAAATAGATAGAAAGCTAGCTAGCTAATAGATGGTTAGCCAGATAGCTAACTAGATAGCCAGCTAGCTAATAGATAGCAAATAGAAAGCAAATAGCATATGAGCAAAATTGATCAGAAAGGCAGTTTAAGAAAAATAAATAAAACGCGCCTGCATTCACTCAACCCGGAAGTAACTCAAATAGATAGACAGCTATGGGTAAAAGTGGGATTGATGAAATGTGCAGATATGTTGGATGTACGGGCTTGGCTCTGCCGTGCACTGTCGATTGTTGACAAATTGGTCTGGCATGATTCTGCTCAGAGCGATTTGGATGTGAGCAGACGCTGGACGCCACCATTCCTCTCATAAAATGTCTCTCACATATCAACCTTTGAGTGTGTGTGTGTGTCAAGTTTCGTACGTGAAGTCCATGTCCTCCGGGCCAGGGAAAGGTTCCAGAGGCCAGTTGACGAAGCAGTTGAGGAAGACCAGGCAAGCGCAACCGGCCCAAACTAGCAAGATGGAGATAAAGGTGGCGCCCAGGTCGTAGAGTACCTAAAAAGAGGGACAAGGACGGACATTGGGGTGTGAGTGATTAACCCTTTCAGGGACAGAGGGGTCGGTTGTCAGGTTGTCAGGTTATCAGGTTACAGGGGAATCTTTAAAAAAAAACACACACACACAATCAAGAACTATTTTATGGTATACGGTGATACCTTGGCTTACAAACTTAATTGGTTCCCAGACAGTGTGTGTAAGGCAAAAAGTGTGTATCCCAAAAATTAATTTCCCATAGGAAACTGTTAAAATGATAATGATCCGTTCCCAGGTCCCCATAAAACATAATTTTCTAATTTTCTAAGCCTTAAAACTACACAAAATATATCTTATTTTATGTATAATAAATGTGCTATGATATTATAATTAAAGAAATAAAATGTACTGTATAATAAAGTGGCTTTATTGACCTTTGTGATGGTTGTTAATGGCTTGAAAGAATGGAGTGGCCGCTTTCATCAGCATTTAAACACTTGATGAGGAACGTAACTTTCTTCTTTCACCATCTTGAGGAATGATCCCTTGTACGTGCTTTCTCTGCCATAATTTTATCTAGTTCCTCATCAATGGTGTTCTGTTTAGCTGGGTTGATAGCTTTTTGCATCAAGTGTACAGATGGCTTGTGCGGGTTGTTTGTGGAGCCTGATTGATGGGATATTTTAACCTTGCAGTCTACACTCTGCCTTTGAACTATCAAAGTTGAAACTCTCGCTGTCGTCTGCCTGTCTCTTTAATGTTTAAACCACCTTGCCTCACTGCTGCCTTCTTGACCAATCACGTGGCTTTAACCGAAGACCGGGGGCGGGGAATAGAGGACCAAAACAAGTCGGCTGCCATTTTGTTGTTAGAAGAACGGGCTCGTTCGCGAACGACACGTCACTCTATTGCGTAATGCCAGCCTCTACTGTCGTGCTTCATAATATGATGGATCTTATATTTGGAAGACTTTTATATATTGATTTGATATATTATATATGGAAAACGTTTTTCGTTCATTGAAGGTGCGCCTTATAGTCTGGTGTGCCTTACATATGGAAAAAGTGTGAAAATACACCATTCACTGGGGGTGCGCCTTACAGACCGGAAAATACAGTACACTGAAGAAAAATGGGGTATAAGCATAAAATGGAGTACATTCAACACATTATTATTTTTTTCAATGTATTTTGGGTGCGACAACAATAGTTACCTTAATGCCCGGGAAAGTAACAGCAGAGGAGGCGTACGATCCGATCATCAGCGCGATGAAAGTCGATCTGAGGTCGCCAAACATGTTGGGAAGCTGACAAATAAGAGGGAACAACAGAGCATAGCATTAAATAGAAGACGTGGGGTTGTGGGGTGCATTGAATATTTGTGTAGTCCTAAAACTCAATATTCTGTGTCCTGGAATTTCAGTAACAATGACAAAAACCCTGGCACTGGAGTTGATACAAAACTAAAGAACCAATAATATCACAACACAATACAGTCATTCCCAAAGGCTAAACTACTGGTGTCAATGTCCCAGAAGAAAGGAGAGGGGGACATTGTTGGGACACCGGTGTCCAATTCAAGGCCCGGGGGCCAAATCTGGCCCGCCGCATCAATTTATTCGGCCCACCAAAGCAAACTTGTGAAAATTCCATCCTCATCCATCGAGCTAGCTAGGTAGCAATTGAGCTAGCGAGTGAGCTGCAACAAATAACCCGCACAAGCCATCTGTACAATTTGAACGTGAATGGCTGCCGCTGCTCACCTGTACAAAAAAATATGTGACGGTAAAGTGTCCTTGAGAGTTTTGAAAGGCGCTTATAAATGAAATGTATTATTATTATTATTATTATTATTATTATTATTATTATTGATAGTTTTTTTTTGCACACGGCTGGCAGTGAATGAGTTAAATGTGAGCGCGTCCCTCTGAAATCATCTGGTCGTGTTTTTCAGAAGACGTTCTCCGGCCTTGCATGGCTGCTCTTTCGGCACACGCTGTTCTTCACGAAAATATGCGTGACTGTAAACAGCCTTCTTCAATCGAGCAATAACAAAGACGTCCAACGGTTGCGACACATTCCCGCCGTAGCATCCAAGGCGGGGCGACAGGCGGGGTGACAGGCAGGGCGACAGGCAGGGCGACAGGCAGGGCGACAGGCAGCTACAAGTCCAGAATCTACGAGTGTCATCAGATAAAACGTACAACTACATTATTTTGTCTTCACTTTTAAAACTAAGTGCGCCTTATAGCCATCTGGCTAGCTAGCTATGTAGCTGTCTATTTATTAGCTATGTGCTATCTAGCTAGTTCGCTAACTGTCTAGCTGGCTATCTATTAGCTATCTGTTAGCTAGGTATCTAGCTTTCTATCTATTTGAGTTACTTCTGGGTTGAGTGGATGCTGGCGCAAGTGGCTGCCGCTGCTCACCCAGGTAAAAACCGATCCTGCAACTGTAAAGTGACCTTGAGAGTTTTGAAAGGCGCTTAGAAATGAAATGTATTATTATAATTAAGTATTTTTTTTGGTGGAGAGACCCGAATGGCAACAAACCTCTGAGGACATCGCTCCACACATTACTTTGACAATACGTTTCTCCAGTGGCGGGTTGTGTAGGCCTTCAGTAGTGCTATGTCTGAATCAATTATTAGCGAGTGTAGTGTAATTCACTACAGTCCACTAGAAGGTGTTGTTGGCTAGAAAATAACGTGACTTGAACAAACTTGAGTCATGAAACGGTTCAAATTTGTGTGGAGTCATAATCACCTCATAAGAAAAATGCAATATTATTTGCTATTTTTTGCTCGCTTCGAAGCAGTCCAATCTTCTTAATGGTGTCCATCTATTCTTGAAAAGTCCGTCTTCTCCTTCTTCAGCCATTTTGGGTTGACACAACCACTAAATAAAAATATTTGCTCGTGCAGCTTGCTGCAGATACAGTATGCTAGCTCTGGCCAGTATGCGATTATCACTCACGGCTAGTGATACTACGATTGGCTAGTGACTAGCCAATCATGTGACTGGCTAACCATAGCTTGCGAAAATATTGCCAGCACATTTGAACAAGCCTTGGGTTGCCAACTCAAACTCTGATTGGTGAAAGCAACAATTTCATCGACATTGATTTTTATGCGACAGGGCCTGCAGCACTAATTGTGAAGGCGTCCAGGTCGATTTCGGACCCTGGTAACAAATGATGGCTGAAATGTGATTGGTTAAAAGGACAAAATATAATAAAATAAAACATAATTGACATTAGTCTGTGATTCAGATATTTTAGGCCAGCAGCGAAGGCCTTGCAGGCCCTGACGGTTGACAGGAATAAATTAATAGAGAAATAAATAGTATTGGTGTCGGGATGGTTATTTTGTTTCCGAATACCTGTGTGGTGAGGTGAGCTGTTTTACGACAGCCCATGTCCATCTGCTACCGCCGCTACCGCCGCTAACCAAACGCAACCATCGAACCGTGATCCTATCTGCGCGTGACCTTTTGGGGGGAACTAATATAGACCTTCCATGGCTTGACCAAACACCGAGTCCTTCAATGTGTACACTTCCACTCTCTGCTTGGATACGCTGACCACAGAGCTAACAAAAGAGTTATTCAGGGAAGGTGGGAGGGGGGGGGGCTACTTATCGACGCCGTCGCCATTTGGATACGACGTTGACATTTTGCGACGTATTTGTCCTGAAAATGATCTGCTGACCAGGTGTCGATCTATTCGCTTGGTGTGTTTCCTCGCCAGTTCTCGAGACGGTCGCAGTACAGACGCGCCCCAACTTACGGACGAGATGTGTTCGTAAGTTGAATTTGTTCGTAAGTTGCTTCAATGCAATATTTGGTATGGAATGTATGTTGAAGGCTTTAGAAGTAGGTTTCTACTGGACCCTCCGCACCCTGGCCACTGCCTTTTCCAGCTACCTTCACTCAACCCAGAGGTAACTCAGATAGAAAGCTAGCTAGCTAATAGACAGCTAACTCGATAGCTAAGTAATTCGGAGAGAAAGTTAGCTACCTAATAGATAGCAAACAGATAGCTGGCTAGGCCTTCACTCAACCCAGAAGTAACTCGGATAGAAAGCTAGCTAGCTCCACAAACTCAGTTACGATAGGAGATACGATTTTGGAAACAGCGGTTTTGGTTTCATTTCTTTTATGTCGCGTAAATGAGATGTGGTGGCAAAATGTGCTTTGTCATACATCACAAGAAGTATCGTCGAAGCTGGTCTGGACACACAAACAAACCTTCTTCTTCTTCTTCTTTTTTTTGTGTGGCTTCACTCGTGATTTGTCTTTGCACGATTAATTAAACGACTGCCGGTAGCAAAAAGACTTCCTGGTAAAAAAATTAACTTATGTCGAACTGTCCAGGCATGGCGGTAGGGAGATATATATATATATATATATATATATATATATATATATATATATATATATATATATATATATATATATATATATATATATATATATATATATAGGGCCGATACTACCGGTAAGACTTTAGTTAGCTGAAGAAACATCTTGGATAAGAAACAAAATGTCCGACACCTTGAAAGAAGTCCAGATGACGGCTGAAGAAACCTTTTCATCGATGGACCACTCCTGTACGACTGAGAGCTTACACAGACGTATCGCTTAAAAGATGTTGAAATCAATTCGCACCTCCGCACTGCGTTTAAATCGTACAAAATGGTGGTGTAAAAGTGGCAAAAAGGCTTTGCACGTTTGCCGACATCAGCACGTTTCGCAACCTCGCTCAAGAGTGACCGTGTGCTGACGTCCGGTTGACCAAAAATGCAGGAGGTTGTCTCAAAAAATTAAAAAAGGAAATGAGGAGCAAGACCTTTCCATGAGAGAATCGAAAAAAGGAAGAAGGATTGCTGCGGCAAGTGGAAATTCTAGCGCTTGCCAATGCGTTATTGAGAACCAGCTCGGACCGGTCGGGACTTGACGCAGAGCATCCGTCTGCTTTGCTCCCGTCGTAAAGTGCAGCCAAGTGTGTTGGAAGTATCAGCAAACAACAGCTGACGCGGCGCCGCGGCCGATTGGCTTCCACCCCGACATCACTTTCGGGGCGCTATTTGCCGACGGTTCTGCGCGCATACCAAAGTCGCACTGGTCCACCGAAAGTGCAGTGTCTGAAATAGCGTCTGCCCGGATGCCCGGGGCGGGCAACTTTTTCCTTCGGGCGTACAACCTACAAAACGTTTCCGATCTGGGTGGCCGACAACTTCTTCAAGAAAAATAAAAAAACAGGAATAAACGATAGATTTTTTTTTTTTTTCCAAATCAAACGTTTGCTTTATTAAAGGACAACCGACACTATTTTTTTTGTTTGTTTCCTAACTGACATCAGAAAAACGTTTTATAGCATCTATGACATTTGTGTCAACTAGTATCAAATAGTAGTCTTGGTGCAACACATAACGATTCACCATGGTGTTATTTATGCGTTTTCCTTCTAATTTCGCCATCAACACAAAACACAAAGTTTTCAGACAAAAAAAGGACCCAAATTGTATTCTCGGTCAGGGGTGTTCCCTCCGTGACGTCACGTCAGGAATCGTCGTCAACTTGAAAACGAGACTTCCTGAATAAATTCAGCGCGAGTCTTAAAAGGTAAAATCTAGCATCTTTGTCAAATACGCTCACTAGAAGTCATTTGAAGTGATTTGACAAATTATGGACACAACTTGTCCGGATGCGTCGGTTGTCCTTTAAATAAAGCAAACGTTGGAACGTAGATTTCGAAATCAGAATACATAATTCCCATTTCAAAATCATTCGGTTTGGAAATTTCCTAATAATAATAATAATCCATTTCATTTATAAGCGCCTTTCAAAACTCTCAAGGAGTGATGGACATTTAGCAATATGGTGGACTGTTACTGTTACTGTTAGCAGATGAAATAGTCATGAGCTGTCTTTTTCTGGCCACCAGCGCGTGCAAAGGGAGCAGCGGTGAATAATAGATGACGTGCTTCTTTCTCTCGACTCGGGCTCTCACGTGGCCTCTCTTGTGATGCAGCACTTTTATCTCACCGATGGATACAAGCCGACCGCCCGCGTTGGCTTTTCTGAGCCACTTCAAATCCTTCCATGTGATTCTTTATCCACAAGACAAGTCAGAGTGAATGTGGAAGCGACACAGCGCGCAGTCATTAGGCTTGTTGCGACATTACACCAAAATAACATCTGGATTTGCCCAAATAAAAAAAAAAACAAACATTCAATTCATAATCAAGCATGTGTATTTAAAAATAATGGGGGGGGGGGTAACATACAGTGGTACCTTGCCTTACGAACGTAATTGGTTCCCAGACAGCGTGTGTAAGGTGAAAAGTGTGTATCCCAAAATTAATTTCCCATAGGAAACCATTAAAATGAGAATAATCCGTTCCCAGGTCCCCATAAAACATCATTTTCTACTAAATAAGCCGTAGATCTACACAAAATATACCTTACTTTATGTATAATAAATGTGCTATGGTATTATTATTAAAGAAATAAACTGTACAGTATAATAAAGTCGTTTTATTGACCTTTGTGATGGTCGTTGATGGCTTGATGGAATGGAGTGTCCGGTTTCATCAGCATTAAACATTTGATGAGGAACGTAGCCTTCTTCTTTCACCATCTTGAGGAATGATCCCTTGTAGGTGCTTTCTCTGCCATCATTTTACCTTGTTCCTCATCTATTGTGTTCTGTTTAGGTTCGTTGATAGATTTTTGCATCAAGTGTAGGGATGGCTTGTGCGGGTTATTTGTGTAGCCTGATTGATGGGATATTTTAACCTTGCAGTCTACACTCTGCTTTTGAACTATCAAAGTTGAAACCTAAAGTCCTAAAACTCAATATTCTGCGGGTCCTGAAAGTTGAGTGACAATGACAAAAACCCTGGCTCTGGAATGGACACGTTTTTTTTTGCACATGGTCTGCTATTGAAGGAGTTAAGAAATCATAACAATGCTCTTACCGTCAGAGAAGTGAAAGTCATACACATGCCACCGAATCCATTCATGGCCAAGGCAAAGAAGATCAAGATGGACAGATCTAGAGGACAAAGTAGATGAAGGCGCAAGTGTCAAAGGTCAAATATGACGGACGAGGGTTGACATCAGGGCTTGGACTGTACGTACTGTTGGGATCGCTAGCTCCATAAGCGATGAGGAGGCAGGAGAAGGCAAAGCATCCACTGGAAAAAACAAAGTCACCCCGTGTCAAAACACATAAAATAGACGCATCCCGACAAGGCGACGTCTCGGTTCTCACCTGCCCAGAAGTCGCAGTTTCCGCGGGCCGTATTTGTCCATGACGATGCCCATAGGTAGAGTGATGGCGGACAGCAGGAAGGAACCCACGGTGAAGGCCAGGTTCAGCATCTCATCCTGGTCCTTGCAGATCTGCCAGCCGTTCATCTCCAGGTACTCCTCGCCGTCGGATAACTCCACGTCCGACGTGTTGGAGAGGCTGAAGTTGGAGTTGTTGCTCTCTGGATGAAATGATCAGAAATGGAGGAGATGTTGTAGAGGTCATTTTTGGAAAGTAAAAAATAATAGTCATTATAATAAATACAATAGATGATTTGAAAGGGGAGTAAAAGAAGCCATTTTCGTAAAACAGCTAAATCCTTCACTAGGGTGAGGTTCAATTTGGATCGTTCGTACAACATTAGTAATACTGATGAGGTGATACCGGAGGAAGTGGGGCAAACAGGCCAGTCGTTAGTAGGACTATAGGAACAATCAGTGGAGCTGTAGGGAGTAGTCCTCTGCTCCCCCCAACCTGAGAGCAGGGACCAATCATAGCACAGTCCGGCACCGCCATGTCTGGACAGTAGGGATATATATATATATAGGGCCTAAACTACCAGTAAGACTTTAGTTTGCTGATGAAGTTTCTTGGATTATTATGATGATGATGATGATTATTATTATTATTATTAATTTCTATCAGCTAGTTAGTTAGCTTTCTATATATTTGAGTTACTTCCTGGTTGAGTGAACGCTGGCGCGTGTGGCTGCCGCTGCTCACCCACAGAAAAACTGATCCAGTGACTGTAAAGTGACCTTGAGAATTTTGTGTTATATAAAAAAAATCACGCTAGTCGGTTTGTCTTCACATAGACAATCACGATTCATTGAATTATTCTTGAAATCAGTGGTGGGCTGTGGATTTTATCACTAGGCCTTCAGTAGTGCTATGTCTGAATCCAATGTATGTCTGAATCAAATATAAATATATAAATATAAACCAGCGGAGAAGGCTTTGCAGGTCTTGACGGTCTGCCACTGATTTGAATACTTTGGATTTCTTTCAAGTGATCAACATACAATATTGATTATTCATTCTGATAGGACCTTTGTTCCCCTTTTGACCTTTCCCCCCGTTGCCTTAAATGAACCGTTTTGCCTTTGACAAAATAATGAGGTCAGGAAGAAGCAGCGCTGTTTATCTCTCCTTGGCACTCTAGTCATTGTCATTTTTGAGATCAACCTCTCTTTCGCTGTCCTCCTTCCATTTTGGCTAAAAGCTAGCTACCTTATACACGTTCCCCAAAGTCCCAGAGAGACACAAAGGGAAGTGAGAGTCACTTGTGTATCACGTTGCCATCGAAACTGTTTGTGCCTTGCCAGGTCTACCTGCACATTTCATTCAGTCACATTTGCACAACACGCATACCTGTCAACCCGCGTGAAAGTAGAAAAACAAAATACGTGGGCTGCTGGAAAGGCAGCCACTCGCACGGCGCCGTCTTGAAGTCAAAAGAACAAAAAAAAAAAACTAAATAAATAATATGACAACACAAAGACACAGAGAGTCATTCTTAAGCACTCTCTGTACCCTCTTTGTTACATGAAGCATTTCTAGATTGGATTGGATTGGATATGCCTTTATTAGTCTCACAGTGGAGAAATTTACATTTCACAGCAGCAAAGTGATGAAAGGAATGATGAAGATGAAGAGAGATTTGAATCCTATTCATAACTGGATGTGTAACAAGAAAGCATCTTCTCCCAATCTGAAGCCATTGTTTTGATTCTTCAGCAAGGCAAGACGTCTTGGCGTGACGTCACGAACAAGGGGGCGGGACTTTCTGAAAATGCCCAATTCGCAGCTCCATTTTTTTTGGGCAGATTTTGGACACATTAAGTCATTTTGATTGGTGTTTTGCATTTGACTAAAAATATCATACTGTGTGTTTTGGGTATTTTAGATGCTATCAAACGTTTTTCTGATGTCAGTTAAGAAACAAAAAAGTGACGACTTCCTCCACTCGCACTCCAAAGTGTGTGTAACCAAGTCAACCCCCGCCCCCGCTTCCCCCCAGTCCCTCATGGTGTTAAAAGTACAAACTGCTGAGTCCTTGTGTTTTGTTTTCCTTGACAGTTTGAGTGCAAGCAGACTGAGGTCAACGGGTTTTGTTGTTTCGACGTCAGGCCTCCCAAGCTCTGTTGATGCAGTCCAGTAGGGCAGATGAACAAAAATAGAGCGCACGTGTTGACTGTTGATTCCGCTACTGGCAAGAAGGAGAAGGAGAGCGGGAAGGAGGGAAGGCCAGCGCTTGACCATTTTGGGAGCTTGTTGATTCGGGATGTGTTGTTAACCAACTGTTTGTTAAAGGACAACCGACACCTCCGGACAAGTTGCGTCCATAATTTGTAAAAATGACTTCTATTGCGCGTATTTTACAAAGATTCCACCGCATATAGCTATATGTTACGTTTTGAGACACTGGCTACCCAGCTTGCTACATAGCTAGCTATCTGGCTTGCTATCTGGCTAGCTACCTAGCTTGCTACCTAACTGGCTATCTATTTTCTATCTATTTGCTTTCGATTAGCTATCTATCTGACTAGCTGGCTACCCAGCTTGCAAAAAACAAAACTGTCTCACACACATCTCCCGTGAATCCGCTTCAATTCCAAACCACGACCAATTGAGAATTTTTTGTTTGTGATATGAAAACAATCCATAAAGTTGAGTACTGTAAATGAATCTTACCAGGTGCTTTGCACAGGTAGGAATAGAAGCCTTCTGATTTGAGCATGATGAGCAGGGATCCCCAACCCAGAAGCACAGCAGAGAAAAGCAAATTCTCGATGACCGCCGTCACCGCCATCCACCAGCGGCGGCTGAAAGCCGTGGCCAAGGTTGGAGCCATCTCGACGGAGACGTGGAGGGCGCTGGGGGGAACGGGGGAATGCCTCACTCGTGACACTGGAAAGATGGAAGGTAGGCTACAGGCACCTGGATGAGGAGGGGAAAAAAAGGAAAAGGGAAATTAAAATTACCGTATTTTCTGAAATATAGCACGCACCTAAAAGCTTTGAGATTTTTTTTCTCCAAAAGATACCTCATAATCCGGTGCGCCTTATGTATGGAAAACTAGCTATCTGGTTATGGAGCTATCTAACTAGCTAGCTATATAGCTGGCTATCTATTAGCTAGCTAGATAGCTTTCTAACTATTTGAGTTATTCTGGGTTGAGTGACAGTAAAGTGACCTTGAGAGTTTTGAATGTAATGTGGTGAGCCTTATGTATGGAAAAGGTTTTAACATATGTCATTCGTTAAAGATGTGCCTTTAAATTGGGGTAAAAATATTCATTGAATATTGTATAACAATGATGGTGCACACACAGCTTGTAGTGGATATTATAATAATAATAATAATAATAATAATAATAATAATACACTACATTTTAAGCGCCTTTCAAAGCTCTCAAGGACACTTTACATCAAAAACAAGCATATTTTACCTTCAAAAAACTTCAAAAGAGTCATTTTTAAAAGGTTGTTGGACAGTATCGTATATTTGGAGAAAATGGCAGTGACTCATCCGGGTGCTTTTGTTCCTTCCTAAAGCCGCGACTCAAAAAAAAAACAGCTGAGCGCAGTGGGCGGGCCAACCGTTGAAAATCGCCCCGCCCTTGAGACATCTGATTGGTGCGTGGGGAAAATAGATCTTCGACTATTGGCTACTTATGACATCGGAAACGGAGCAGCTGCACGTGAGGATGCTGCATTCAGAGTACAAATCGTTCTGAGAGTCACCATTCCCAGAAGTGCTTTTAACTTATGCATAAAAACAAAGATCATCGATATTACTCAATATCTCAAACAACCCAGTGTAATTGGCTTAAAAAAAAACTGTTAATTTTCAAGTTGAGTGACAACTGACATTTGATTGATTCGTCGCCATCAGAAATCATCATTTCAAACCGGAAGCTATTTCAACTCGGGCCTGTTTTGTGGCATTTTAGAGACTCGATTGGTGAATTTGGAAAAAGCCATATTGTTGTGAACGCAGCACCAGCTCTATCCGGTTCGAACCAGCACGGCGCGAGATTGTTTTTCAAAGGGGCTTGAAAATGGATATCACGTCCTCATTTGAATGGCATGTACACAACACAAACACGTGAACAAACACAAAGCGGGTGGACGTCGTGTGCGTCTAAACGAGATGAAAATGACAAAAATAACGCGCCATTTTAAACCATATCAAATGTGTACATACAATAGTATACAATAGTCGACGGACACATTTGTACACCTACAACACATTCCCTATTTTGTTGTTTGTTTTTGTTTTGTATACACGTAACTTTATTAGTCAGCACATAGGTAGCACCGCCCTCTGTGCCAAACATGTTTTTAAGATGTGTTGAAACAAATCGAATCAAGTCAACACCTCGTCATCGTCATCATCACAAGGACGATAAAAAAAAGAAGTCAGAACGCCAAAAACTGGTCTCAACTGGACTGCCCATCAACCACAACACACACGTGCACGCACGCGCACCCACAAACAGACAATCGCACAATATTTGCGTCTTCAAGCGCCCAGTTAAAATACTGTCTTGGGTATCTGTTGATCCAGCATATCAATGTTCCGGTAACAAAATAAAAGTCCGTTTTTCCGTTTAATTACAGCTATAGAACACTGTCATCATCATCATCATCATCATCATCACAAGGACGATAAAAAAGACAAAGTCAGAACGCCAAAACTGGTCTCAACTGGACTGCCCATCAACCAGAAACACGCGCGCGCACGCACACAAACACTCGCACAATACTTGCTTGTCAAGTGCCCAGTTAAAATATTGTCTTGGGTATCTGTTGATCCAGCATATCAATGTTCCGGTTAGAAAATAAAAGTCAGTTTCTCCGTTTAATTACAACTAAATACTCGATAGTATATCAAATTAAATATCGTTTATATTGACGTGTTAAACAAAAAATGACACACACACACACATAAGCATATCGGATGACGCTAGTACATATCACGATAAGTTTCCATTTTTGCAACCTTTATCTTTTATTTTGGTACAAATATTACTATTATACGGAACTGAACGATGTCATCTTTTGTATTGCGATCTCCGGTACACGACGAAGTAACGCTGAGATGTTTGGAACAATTGTAAAGAAAAAGTAGTTGTTGTCGAACGACAAAGGTGGTCAACGTGAATAAACCGGATTCTTATTCTACGTTTTATGATTTAACATGTTCGACTGTGAGAAAATAATGACGATGTAAATGGCGAACAAAACTCAATCATCATGTAAATAATAGCGTCCATCGCCACATAACAAACAATACGAAGCTCGATGTCATGTAAAATATCCGTCAGGTTTTTAGATCATAATTGAGAGGAAATGGAGGAGAAAATAGCAAAACTCCGTTTCAGCCTCTTTTCGCGACAGAAGCAGTGAGCGTGAGTCAGAGCATCCTCGGCTCGGCTCAGCGACGGCGGCCCACCTGAGTGACAAAAGACCCCGCAGCGTTCAGTCCAATCCGCCTTTTGACGTCCAAACGTCCGTCAAGGCTTTCGACGTCAAAGTTGTCTCGTAGCGCGTTCGCGTTGCTTCTTTTCGTGAGTTTCTTTCTCCATTCCATGATCGTTGTCGACATTATATAGCGGGCTGCAGCGTCAATGCACAAACAACGTCGCCTTCTCATTGGTGGAAGCTGGTGCCAAGGGGCGGGGGGCGAATTTCAGCCAATCAGAGAGCGCCGTTGCTGAACGTGCTGGCGCGTTGCTAGAATAAGACGTTTTAGTCAACACCACTTGAGAGCTTATAAAAGCGTTTTTAAACAATTATTCCAGCATACAAACCGCACGTTATTATAACCAAATCATTTTAAGTTTTTTGAGGGTTGAGGGGACATTAGAGACGAGTAACATTACATGTTTCGATTATTGGATGTTCGAAATGACGTTACAGTATTCGTATTAGGAGTTACCTAGCGTTACATTTACAGAATAAAAATATTGTTTTAAAGTATTTTAATAATAATCATTTTAAAGTAATATATATGTCAAAATAAATGATAAATAATCATTTTAATACTTTTATTTTTATAATCAAGCCAGCCTAAAATGGTTAAAAATCAGAGAAACAGATATTGCACTCGTTTCGTTATTTTCACCAAAACTGGAATTATGACGCCATTAAAACGTGAAATAATAAAACAAAGTTACACTCTTCAAAGCAGCCTTTCCGCCAAATACCAAATCAAATGAATATCGATCTGATTATAAATATAAAATCGATATACGAGCACTTCTACAAGACATACACGTGCACACTGACACGCACGTAAACATAGCACTCGAACGAACCTGGCTATCAATGACAGAAATCGCTTCGTTTTCTCCAAAACATTGGTTGTGACGTCATTAAACGCAATTCGAAGCAGTCATTTTTAGGTTAACTGGATTTAAACGCATTTTTTTAATCACATCGGGAATGTAAAATAGACACACGAGCACTTGCACGTGCACGCGTGGTATAAACGGACTCACGTTTGACTCGAAATGTCACACCAAAGTTGAACTTCTAAGAAGGATGTGAACGGCGATGACTTTGGCCAGTCTGGAGAAACTCGCGTGGGGCGACACCTAGCGGTTATTTTCATTGTAGCACTTCAAAAAATGGGATCGGGAAGCAGGTGGGCGGGCTTTCCTGGTCTTTTTCTGCTGAATTCTGGAAAAGAAGATCGTTAACGATCGAACTAACTGTCGCTGAAAGATTAACGGACTCAATATTTCATCTTCCGATAAAAGAAAAAAATATATATTTCTAATTGAAATAGTAGAAATATTGAAAGCCGCATTTTATTTTGACATCTGTCATTTCACGTGTTGTAAATATAATGGCTGTAATAAAATCACAAGACTGTGTTAGAAATGGAGAGGTAGAGCTAGAATTCTTTGTGGGGAGACAACGAGAGACGTCATTTGAGTGGAACGTGGAATACTTCGGCCATGATTTACACTCAATTTTACGCAAGAGGATTAGGGACACTGAAGAAGAAAAAAAAAAAATTGGCAAGATTCAGTTTTTTTTTCTCACAATTTTGACTTTAAAGTGAAAATTCTGACTTTCTTCTCAGAATATTGACTTTATGCTCAGAATTCTGACATTAAAGTGAGAATTTTGCCTGTTTGTCCGACTTTATTTTCAGAATTCTGACTTTATGCTCAGTATTCTGACTGCAAAGTGAGATTTCTTATTTTATTCTCAGAATTCTGACTTTAAAGTGAGAATGCTCACTTAAAAGTCAGAAGTCTCACTTTAAAATGATGATTAAAATGAATACTTTGAGTTCACGAAAGCGGGATATTTTTTGGCATGTGGTATTTATTCAACGCGTCTTTAGTATCGTATGCTTCATAGTGTGCTGTCATCAATATACATTGGTTTGGATCATACAGAAAATAATACACAAAAATGTGTACAGTGATACCTTGGCTTACGAACTTAATTGCTTCCCAGACAGAATGTGTCAGGCGAAAAGTGTGTATCCCAAAAATTAATTTCCCATAGGAAACCATTAAAATGAGAATAATCCGTTCCCAAATCCCCATAAAACAGATTTTTCTCCTTTCTAGCCATAATTTTCTCCTTTCTAGCCTTAAAACTACACAATATTTTTTTTAGTATTTAAAAAAACATTAGGATTTGGTATCAATAAAGCTATTACAAGTGACTTTTTGTCAAGCAATGAAACAACAATTAAATATTACTCTGTCAGACTTAACAAACCGGGTGGCATGAATCTCTTTATCTCGCTAAACTACAAGGCACATTCAACATTTGTCCGTGTTTTGTCTCCCAAAATGTTTAATATCCTTAAATTTACCTTGGACGTCCCATTTATGTATTAATATTTATTATTATTAGCATTTATAGCGGAACATAAACTGTACAAGTGTCTCACTTTGCAAATCAAATAAAATCAGATCCAAACAAAAAATGATACAATGGATCATGGTTCTTTGGCTTTTCAGGGAAGCAGCAACCTTGGCATATTTGGAGTGATAATAAGAATCATAATAATCATAATAATCCTTGGGGAAACATTTTGAGGACTTTCTCAAACTGAGCAGAAAGTCTAAATCTTCTCACAAGTAATCCGATTTTGGCAGGTTTTCACATTTTATGTTTATTGCTTTACATTATGTTAATAGTTTTGTGAAGCTAATTCCTAAGTGATATGGATCTAGAGTTATCGGAGCTTGAAATGGGGGGCGGCTGTACAAAATACGATAAAATACATATGGATTTATATAGCGCTTTTAACAACAGCTAATGCTGTAACAACAGCGCTAACGTGGACATAAAGGCAAATGCTGCCCCCTGGTGGAAGGGACAAACATTGCCAGAGGTTTGACCAGTGCTTTATCAGCACCACCCTAAAAAAAAAAAATAACACATTCGGGAACGGCGCTCCATAATGGCGTCTTAAAACCTAAAATATAATGAGTTCAGATTCGGTTGTCTTTTATCGTGAACTGATGTGAATTATATTGGATTCAGACATAGCACTACTGAAGGCCTAGTGATAAAATCCACAGCCCGCCACTGATTTAAAGGACAACCGACGACTCCTTTGCGTCCATAATTTGTAAAATCACTTTAACTCATTTTTATTGGTGTTTTGCATTTGACTAAAATTATCATACTGCGTGCTTTGGCTATTTTAGATGCTCTAAAACGTTTTTCTGATGTCAGGAAACAAAAAAAAATGGTGTCGGTTGTCCTTTAAAGCTTTAACATGTCTGATTCGACTTGATCGTCTTCCCTTTAACCATTTGTCCACATGCCATCAGATTCTTGAATTAATTTAAAAAAAGCACAGATAAGAGAGAAATTAAAGCAGGAAAAAAATACATCAAAATACATAAAAGATTAAGCTCTCGATTTCTCCGCAATGACCAACTTCTAGCGATCATTGTTTCTTTGATCACGTCCCCCCCGAAAAAAATAACAATAAAAATCACAAATAAGCACAAATAAGAATATCAATTCTCCCTTAGTGATAAAAATTACAATATTCCAACCCCCAAAATACAACATATAAAACATAAATATATCGATTAGTATGGCTGGATCATCACAGGTGAATGCCACCATCATATCGCGATAAGCTGGCACCTGATTGGCTAAAGCTAGAGCTAGGCTTGAGGTCAAAGAGTGCATCACGTGTGTGTGTGTGTGTGTGTGGGGGGGGGGGGGGGGGTGTAGTAAGGCAACAGAGAATCTGCATCATCATCTGGAGTTCAGTCTTGGAGCCGTCTGAAAGACAAAAGTCACATGATGGGCACAAATCAGAATTTTATATATATATATATATATATATATATATATATATATATATATATATATATATATATATTTTTTTTTTTTTAAAGAGAAACTCACCACAGATAGGTGTCCATTCTTGGCCTTTGCCACCAATAGCTCTGACCCAGGTATGAAGTCAATGAAGCCTTCTTTACCTTGACTCACAGTGAATGTTATACTGGAGAGGAAGCACAATGATCATTTTAGTGAACATTCCATTGGTTAAGAATAAATCTGAAGACAATATCTACTGCGAAATATAATTTGTCACCTCTGGACAGGAGATATATATATATATATATATATATATATATATATATATATATATATATATATATATATATATATATATATATATATATATATATATATATATATATATATACAGTCAAGTCTCGTTATATCGATATTCTCGGGAGTCTGAAAAAATATCGATATAACCGGGACTATCGATATATCCGATATTGATATAACGAGACTTTACTGTATTTACTGTTTCTCCAAATCACGTTATTTCCTGGTCAATGGCACCCTCTAGTGGACGTGGAGTAACTTCACATCCCACTCGCAGCTCATTGAGTCAAACGTAGCACTACTGAATAATAATAATAATAATAATAATAATAATAATAATAATAATAATA
Source organism: Hippocampus bargibanti (assembly GCF_051943395.1). NCBI lineage: Eukaryota > Metazoa > Chordata > Actinopteri > Syngnathiformes > Syngnathidae > Hippocampus > Hippocampus bargibanti. Next base: position 20,785,205 of record NC_142747.1, on the reverse strand, counting down.
ATAATAATAATAATACATTTCATTTATAAGCGCCTTTCAAAACTCTCATGGTCACTTTAAAGTCACAGGATATGTTTTTTTTCTGTGGGTGAGCAGTGGTAGCCACACGCGCCAGCGTTCACTCAACCTGGAAGTAACTCAAATAGATAGAAAGCTAGCTAGCTAATACATAGCTAATATATAACTAATAGATAGCTAGCTAGATAGCCAGCCAGCTAATAGATAGCCAGGCAGATAGCTAGCTTGGTAGATAGCTGATAGATAGACAGCCAGCTAGCTAGATAGATAGCTAATAGACAGAAAAATAGATAGCTATCTCGGTAGCCAGCTAGATAGCCAGCTAGGATAGCTATAAAGCTAGCATACACATGATGTCATGAGAACCATTCAACTACAGGTAAGATCTGATTTATGACCGACTCGACTTACGACCACCGGCACTTACTAACCAATCATAGTTTGCGAAAACGCTGACGACGTTGCGAGCACCTTCGAGAAGGCCTTGGGTGGGTTAAAGGAACGGTACTACTGAAGGCCTAGGAGTGACGTACACGGACGGCCCCGCCGCTGCTGCCCAATGCAAATAGTTGCGCAAATTCCGTACCTGCCCTGGTTGATGTTGACGCTGTTGACTTTGTCAGCACATATGGCCATCTTGGTCAAGGTCTCAATCACGTGCTCACTTTGGAGAACAACATCTCCCTGTGGAATTTAAACCCAAATAGGAATATGTCATGTTTAGCCCAGCGCTAGCTCGCGCACGCTACCTTCTGTTTGTTGTCGTCACTGGGCACGTGCAGAACAAACAGGCCATCGCTGAGGGAGCTGACGGAGATCCCTACGCAGGAAAGTTTCAATGTGAACAAGCGGCCGGCCAAAGATAACCGATCATTTGACAGCTGACCTCTGACCTTTCAGTGCGTCGTAATCAATGCGTTGCTTGATTTTGGCATCTTCCACAATAATAGCACAGTTGGTGGTCAGGAGGAGCTGGCGTGGACGGGCCTTGTAGCCTTTCCTGTCGTATTTGGTGACGGGAACGGCGTACTGGAGAGAGGAGGGGCGGACTTCAAGGACAACCGACACCATTTTTTGGTTTACGAACTGATATCAGAAAAATGTTTTAGAGCATCAAAAATAGCCAAAACACGCAGGCTGATATTTTTAGTCAAATGCAAAACGCCAACAAAAATGACTTCAAGTGTCCCAAAACTACTTCAAAATGACGGCGGAGATGCCGAGTTTCAGAAGGTCCCGCCCCCTTGTCCGTGATGTCACGCCAGGATACTCCTTCACAAACTGCCTTGCTCCAGAATCAAAACAATGGCTTCAGAGAGTTCAGATTCGGAAAAAGATGCTTTCTTGTTCCTCAACCAGTTATGAATATGATTCAAATAGTTCTGAAGAGGAAAGCATACATGTTTGCAATCGATTAAAGGAGTCCTCCCATATCAATTCCAGCCGTCAATGACAGCAATGTAGCGTCCCAGAAAATGCACAAGATGGCGCCCAAGCTGCATTGGAAATGGGCTGATTTGTCTGCTGGGAATTTGTGTCAGCTTAATAATAATAACAATAATAATACATTTCATTTGTAAGCGCCTTTCAAAACTCTGAAGATCCCTTTACAATCACAGGATCAGTTTTTCTGCGGGTGAGCAGCGGCAACCACATGCTACACCTACTATGCGTGTTATCGCAATTGGCTGCGACACACGATTGATTCACCATTGCGTTATTTATGTTTTTTCCTTCTAATTTCGCCATCAACACGGTGTTTTCTGATGAAAAAAAATACCCAAAATGCATTGTGTGTGGCATTCTCGGTCAGGGGCGTTCCGGATGTGACATCACGTCAGGAATCGTCACCAACTCGAAAACAAGACCTCCTGAATATTCAGCGTGAGTCTTGAAAGGTAAAATATAGCTTTAATATGCGCTGGAATCTTTGTCAAATACGCTCAGTAGAAGTCATTTGAAGTCATTTTACAAATTATGGACGCAACTTGTCCGGTGGTGTCGGTTGTCCTTAAAAAAAATGAAGTCACTCGCGAGGTGACTGGACTTGGACTTGGACTACTAACCTTCAACTTTTCATTTCCAAAACTCTGCAGGACCTTGGGGTTTATGTTCTCACCATCTGAGCAGAATTGACGAGTCAGCACTTGACGCGCGTAATACATTTGAAACTTAATAATAATAATAATAATACATTTGATTTCTATGCGCCTTTCAAAAAACTCTCAAGGTCACTTTACAGTCACAGGATAAGTTTTTCTGTGGGTGAGCGGCGGCAGCCACACGTGCCAGGGTTCACTCAACCCCGAAGTAACTCAAATAGGTAGAAAGCTAGATGGATATCAAATAAATAGATAATAGATAGCCAGATAGCCAACAGCTAGACACCTTACAGCCAGCCAGCTAGACAGCTAATAGCAAGCCAGCTAGCTAATGGATAGCTCATAAATAGCTAATAGATAGCCAGATAGCCAACAGCTAGCCATTTTAATGCCAGCCAGCTAGATAGCTAACAGCTAGCTAGTTAGCTAATAGATAGCTAATAAATAGCTAATAGATAGCCAGATAGCCAACAGCTAGCCGGCCAACAGTCAGCCAGACAGCTAATAGCTAGCGAGTTAGATAGCGAATAGCTAGCCACTCAAATAGCCAAAAATATATGTGCAGAGAGCGCACGCACATATGTGCCTGTGCGAGTTATTTGTGGAGTTTGATTGATTGGATATTTTAACCTTGCAGTCTACACTCTGCCTTTGAACTATCAAAGTTGAAACGAGTCCAAATCTCACTTTTTTCTATCCATTTTCTCACCTTTTGGCCACCGGGGGGCGTTATCAAAAATACACAATAGATGTAATGATGATGATAATAATAATAATAATAATTACATGACACCTACCCAATCGAGTACTGACAAATAACTTGGGTACGCTTTGTGGGTAGTTGTCTTTCTTGTCCTTAAAGATGTCACTAGCGATTAGCTTCTGCTCCATCTAGCCATGCAGGAATGGAAAAATAAATGGGTGGATGAAATATTGGCGAACACGGAGTGGACAGCTGACTCAATAAGCAGCACCTGGTGTTTCCATTCCGGGCTGATCTTCTTGCAGTAGATCCACACCATGTTCTGCATGCAGAGTTTGCGCAAATGTTCCGAAGCCTAAAAAGACACATAGTGGTGTCAAAGGTCAAAAAAAAAAAAAAAAAAAAAAACTTGCAACATTTAACCCATTCGCTGCCATTCCCGATATTTATTCGGGAATTGAAAAGTGTGATGTGCAGCGCCATTCCCGAATTTGTTGGGTTTTTTTTTTTCTTGCTTGGGTGCTGATAAAGCGCTAGTCAGACCGCTGGCAATGTTAAATCCCTTCCACGAGGGGGCAGCATTTGCTTTTTGTCCATGTAAACACTGTGTTACAGCCACAGCTGTTATTAAATCAATATGTACGTCTTATATTGTATTTTGTACAGCCACCCCCATTTCAAGATCAGATAACTCCAGACCCATGTAACTGAGGAATTAACTCTTTTTTTTTTGTTTATGAAAGAAGAGTGATAGAGATTAGACAGAATAAGAAGTTATCATATTTAAAAGTTTCATGCTGTTATATGCTTAGTCAACACTTGTGACTTAATACACAATTGAAGCACAGAGAAGCTGGGGTCAATCTGAGGTCAACAGACACAGCAAGTTAAACTGTCATCTTCATCTAGGAGATCTGGCCTGGCACAGAATTTAGGACTTGGGATACTTGGGATTTACCACCGAAGCAATTTAGGACTTGAAACTCCTTCACAGGAAGAGCTCATTAGCCAGGTTACAAATTTATCAGCTCATGGAAAAGACGATGTTTTATTGCTTCCAGCTGTTGGTGCTCAGAACGTCCAGAGGCGTGATATTATAATCAAGAAAACTATGTTTTACTAATGTATCACTTTAATTTGCATGTACTCTCAATAAATAGCTTGAATTCAGACGTATGTCATGGATGACTACGTTTCCTGCCGGCAGTAAAAGACAATCTTTCTGGTTCTGAGAGTCTATATAGGTTTGTGATGCAATTCCTACCTCTTTAAGAGCTGCTGGTGGCGTTGGCCATCTTTTATCCAGAACGTTCTTTGGCAGGTTCCTGCGCAAGTTCATGAGGAAGGAGTAGCGCACGTAATCCAGGAAGTACTCGTTCTCCGGACAGCGTTCCTTGTGGTGGTAAATGAAGCCTTTGACGAATCTGTGTGGGATGAAACAAAATGGCAATACAGTTACGGTTCCCATTTGATTTGAGCATCGGCACGGCTAACGCTAGCTCAAAACTCACATTTTAAAGTGGCATTTCAGAAACGAATAAGGACTAAGCTATAACAGCTCGTAAGTCGAAAAACTGCAAGTTGGGGAAGTCGGTTGTACAGTAAGTGAAGGTGGCGCTGTACAAATATTTGCTTTGGCTTGAGGAAGTACTTTCTAGTGTGTGTGTGTGTGTGTGTACCTGCGAATGGTGTCAGCAGCTTGCCGTCTGCGTTTGGCCCTGCGCCGGGCTAAGATACCCCTCCACCACGCCTGGATGGCAATAGCTGATAAAACGCCATTTTTTTGAACAGGGGTTCAATCAATAATTCATGTGCAAATTCCATCAAGTGTCGATGGACTCTTCCTTACCTGAAGTTCGAAGTTTCTGGTACTTGGACCTCTGGCTGTAGCCCCTCCATCCTGCCTGCAACATGATTGCTGTGGGAAGGAAGATGGCAAAAAAAGAGGACAGATTCCTTTTGAGATGGAGTACCGTATTTTCTGGTGTATGAGGTGCAGTGGAGTTTAAGGCACAGCCCCAATCAGTGGTTTATTGTCAATTTTTTTCCCCCATATATAAGGTGCAACGGACTATAAGGCGCGCCTTCAATGAATGAAAAAACAATTAAAAATATAATATATATCTCTATATATCTACATCTAAATGTATATCTATATCTCTATCAATACATCTACATCTATATTTCTATATATCTATATTTTTATATACAGTATATCTATATATCTATATCATCTCTATCTATAGCCCTATCTCTATATCTATATCCCGAAATATATGTATATATTTATATAGAGTATATGTATATGCATATATCTCTCTATATGTATATTTCTATCTATCTCTATCTCTACATGTCTATATATCTACTGTAAATATTTATATATCTATCTATATATCTCTATATGTATATGCAGTGTATAGGAAAATCTTTCAAGACCATCAATATTGCGCTTACCAAGACTATGTTTCCTGGTCTCCAGAGCCTCTTCCGTGGCAAATAAGGTCTTGGGGAAACGGATGAAAATTTTGGATCTGCAACATGGCAAAGTATATTCATATTCATAATGAGACCAATCTGAGCATTTTGTTTTTCCTCGTCTGCAAACGCTGCGTCTTTAATAATGACCTGCCCAGCTTGTAGTCTTCAGGTTTGTATCCCAAATGCTTGACCAACATGGCAACTCCGTCAGAGAGTTTGCCCTTCCAGTTTGGCCAAGTCTCTGGGCACAGGGACTTGTATCTAAAATCAACAGCACAAATTATGCAATGTCAAATTGTTATACTGTATATGTACATACCAGTGATACCACAACAGAGAAGCTTTCATTTAACAGACAGGATGATTTCTAAGTCAATATGTGTGAATTCCCCCGACCCCTGCCCGTCTCAGCATGATGTGGGGACAGAGCTTTCAGCTGCTCCGCCCCCGAACTCACTTCCTCGCAACATTGGTAACATCGATTCTCTTCCCACCTTCAAATCCCATCTCAAAAGCCACCTATTTATAATTGCATTTTCTAGTTAGCTAGTTAGCATTAGCTAGTTAGCTAACTGTCTAGCTGGTTATCTATTAGCTAGCTAGCTTTTGTATCTATTTGAGTTGCTTCCGGGTTGAGTGTATGCTGGCGCGTGTGGCTGCCGCTGCTCACCCGCAGAAAAACCGATCCTGTGACTGTAAAGTGACCTTGAGAGTTTTGAAAGGCGCTTACAAATTAAATGTATTATTATTATTATTATTATTATTATTAGCTATTAGCTATCTATTAGCGGTCTAGCTGGCTGGCGAGCTATCTAGCTCGCTATCTTTTAGCTATCTATTATTAGTCTGGCTGGTTGGCTAGCTATCTAGCTAGCTATCTATTAGCTATCTATTAGTGGTCTGGTTGGCTGGCTAGCTATCTGTAAAGTGACCTTGAGAGTTTTGAAAGGCGCTTAGAAATGAAATGGATTCTTCTTCTTCTTATTATTATTATTATTATTATTATTATTATTATAAAGGGAAAAAAACAACATTCCAAGTGTCGATGGACTCTTCCTTACCTGAAGTTCGAAGTTTCTGGTACTTGGACCTCTGGCTGTAGCCCCTCCATCCTGCCTGCAACATGATTGCTGTGGGAAGGAAGATGGCAAAAAAAGAGGACAGATTCCTTTTGAGATGGAGTACCGTATTTTCGGGTGTATGAGGTGCAGTGGAGTTTAAGGCACAGCCCCAATCAATGGTTTATTGTCATTTTTTTTTTCCCCATATATAAGGTGCAACGGACTATAAGGCGCGCCTTCAATGAATGAAAAAACAATTAAAAATATAATATATATATCTATATCTACATCTAAATGTATATCTATATCTCTATCAATACATCTATATCTATATTTCTATATATCTATATCTATCTATATTTTTATATACAGTATATCTATATCATCTCTATCTATATCCCGAAATATATGTATATATTTATATAGAGTATATCTATATGCATATATCTCTCTATATGTATATTTCTGTCTATATATCTACTGTAAATATCTATATATCTATCTATATATCTCTATATGTATATGCAGTGTATAGAAAAATCTTTCAAGACCATCAATATTGCGCTTACCAAGACTATGTTTCCTGGTCTCCAGAGCCTCTTCCGTGGCAAATAAGGTCTTGGGGAAACGGATGAAAATTTTGGATCTGCAACATGGCAAAGTATATTCATATTCATAATGAGACCAATCTGAGCATTTTGTTTTTCCTCGTCTGCAAACGCTGCGTCTTTAATAATGACCTGCCCAGCTTGTAGTCTTCAGGTTTGTATCCCAAATGCTTGACCAACATGGCAACTCCGTCAGAGAGTTTGCCCTTCCAGTTTGGCCAAGTCTCTGGGCACAGGGACTTGTATCTAAAATCAACAGCACAAATTATGCAATGTCAAATTGTTATACTGTATATGTACATACCAGTGATACCACAACAGAGAAGCTTTCATTTAACAGACAGGATGATTTCTAAGTCAATATGTGTGAATTCCCCCGACCCCTGCCCGTCTCAGCATGATGTGGGGACAGAGCTTTCAGCTGCTCCGCCCCCGAACTCACTTCCTCGCAACATTGGTAACATCGATTCTCTTCCCACCTTCAAATCCCATCTCAAAAGCCACCTATTTATAATTGCATTTTCTAGTTAGCTAGTTAGCATTAGCTAGTTAGCTAACTGTCTAGCTGGTTATCTATTAGCTAGCTAGCTTTTGTATCTATTTGAGTTGCTTCCGGGTTGAGTGTATGCTGGCGCGTGTGGCTGCCGCTGCTCACCCGCAGAAAAACCGATCCTGTGACTGTAAAGTGACCTTGAGAGTTTTGAAAGGCGCTTACAAATTAAATGTATTATTATTATTATTATTATTATTATTATTATTAGCTATTAGCTATCTATTAGCGGTCTAGCTGGCTGGCGAGCTATCTAGCTCGCTATCTTTTAGCTATCTATTATTGGTCTGGCTGGTTGGCTAGCTATCTAGATAGCTATCTACTAGCTATCTATTAGTGGTCTGGTTGGCTGGCTAGCTATCTGTAAAGTGACCTTGAGAGTTTTGAAAGGCGCTTAGAAATGAAATGGATTCTTCTTCTTCTTATTATTATTATTATTATTATTATTATTATAAAAGGGAAAAAAACAACATTCACCTTTGCAGGAAGACCTCATAGCGTCGTCTATAAGCAAAGCCGGCTCGCCTCACCCTTAGATTTTCCATTAATCCCAGATATTTGACCTGATGACGGATCAAAACATCGTCAAAGCGACCTGAGAACAAGAAGAGGGGGGAGGGGGGGGGGTTGAGTTAGGTCACAAGAGCCTGAGAAAAATGCAAAACCCGCCGGAAAAGAATGAACAATCAAAAATCAGCAGGAGGAGTAACAAAGGGAAACTGTCGAGTAACAAAAGGACAAGTGTAAAGGGCTAACAAAAGATATCACAGTATACTAACGACCATATGGGGAGTTGACTGCGCGGCCGGTGACATAGTCAACAACACAGTGTTGTGCTTTGGAATGACCATCAAAAGGATTAAAAATAAAAATACAACAACAACAACTACAGCAACAAAAACAACAACAACAAAACTACAACCAAAAAGCTACAACCAAAAACAAAAGTCAAAAACAAACTAAAAAATACGACACAATACGATATGACAAGATACGACACGACACGATACGGCATGATATGGCACAATACTACACTATAAGCCACAATACGACACTATAAGCCATGATACGTCACGAAACGGCCCAATACGACACAATACGATAAAACATGACACGATATGATACTCTAAGCCACGATACGGCACGATACGACATGACACGATATGACACGATACTACACTATAAGCCACAATACGACAAGGCACGATACAGCACAACACCACACTATAAGCCACAATACAACCACATACGACAAGATACGTCACGATACGGTAAGATACGACAAGAAACGGCATGACACGCCACGACACGCCAAGATACAACAAGATATGACACGATATGACACAGTCCGACACGACATGATAAAATAAGATACGATAAATGAGCTTGTTGACCCCCAAAATGTCCCATGAAAATCAAAAAATGAACTAAAAGATCCCATTTCCTACTTGCTTGCTTGGAGTCATTGGGCTTGATGCAGCGAACATACGACGGTTCCTTGGACATGAGGATCTCCATGAGTTTGGCCAGACTGGCCTTGAACTGGGTCGCTGCCTGGAAAGGCAAAGGAAAACAAACAACGGATCAGGACGGCAGATCCAATCCAGTGTGAAATGTGACCAGAGATGAAAATGGATGCTGGATGAGGAGGAGGGATGACAATTGGTGACGGACAAGGGGAGATGCTTCCGTGACGGAACACTGTTCAAGAAGCTGTGTGGGTGTAAAGCCATTCCACAGTGAGTGGGAGCCAGCAAACTGCCCACTCAATACCGAGGGAAACCTTTGTGCTTGTTTTGCGCTGGTGTGAAAAAGTATGACAATGAGTTTTGTAATAATAATGCATTTCAGCCAGAGACCGTGACACCGGCGCTGCAAGAAGGAGAGGTACCGCCACTCGTTCTTCCCGACTGCTGTCAGGCTTCTTAATAATCACATGTGAATTAAAAAAACAAAATAAAAACAAACCTGACGCTTGTACAGCCACCTTATGTTGACTCGATACAGTTTCATATATTAAATATGCTTTTTTTATACGTGCACTATGTACAGTTCTTGATGAAACATTTTTTGCACAGTTCTTGTAGTAGACGTGTACATTCCACCATGATGTCCCTGATCCACTGCTTTCATCTAGAACTGCTTCATGTCACAAAGAGGGTACAAAAAGTGCTGAAGAATGAATGACTTCCTGTGTTTTTGTGTTGTCATATTATTTGTTGTTATTATTATTATTATTATTATTATTATTATTATTATTATTATTATTATTATTATTATCACTTATTCCTTTCCTTTTCCTTCCATCACTTTGGAGTAGCTGGAAAAGGTTATTATTATTATTATTATTATTATTATTATTATTATTATTTATTATCAAATAGATAGAAAACTAGTTAGCTAGCTAATAGCCAGCCAACTAGATAACAAGCTAGCTAGCTAATAGATAGCTAATAGATAGCTAGCTAGATAACAAGCTCAACCCGGAAGTAACTCAAATAAATCGAAAGCTAGCTAGCTTGCTAGCTAATAGCCAGCTACAATATTTGGCTATTTGGCCTTCATTTTCATGTTTTTTTTTGTTTGTTTTGTTTTGGTAGAGGGAAACTTCATAGGAAATTTCTGACAAATTAGCATGGATGTGATTTCTCACCGTGTCTGGACGTTTCTTGTCACTCAGCTCGTCCCTGTCGAAGCACTGGTTGAGGATCTTGTTCTCCGACATGCACATCACCTTCAAACGCAAATGCAATTAGAATTCACCAAATCAGACGCAAAGCAGTGAATTAAAATAGTCTCACCTCTTTCAAGTTCCTGAAGAGCAAATCGTTGTTCTTGTCCAGAAAACCTAAAGACAGAATTCAAACTATGATTGACTAGTCACATGATATGCTAGTCACTCGCCAATCATAGTGTCACTAGCCGCTAGGTGATAAGAGCATACTGGCCAGAGCTAGCACACTTCATGTGTAGTGAGCTGCATAAGCAAATATATTTTTGTGTTGATTTAATAGTGGTTTTGTCAACCCACAATGGCTAAAGGAGGAGAAAAAAATGGATTTGGTTGCAGATTTACTGTTCAAGCCATTTTCAAGACGGACTTTTCAAGAAAAAAATGGACAGCTCTGAAGCTCGCAAAAATAGCAAATAATATTGCAATTTTATGAGGTTATCATAAATCCACACGTTCATAGTAAGGTAGCCAGCTAATAGATAGCAAATGGAGAGCAAATAGCTAGCTAGCTAGACAGTATTTACTAAGTTTCTCCAAATTACAAGTTATTTTCTGGCCAACGACACCCTCTAGTGGACGTCTAGTAATATCACACCCACACTCGCAGCAGCGGATTGATTCAGACGTAGCACTACTGAAGGCCTAGGAGTGACATGCACGGCCTGCCACTGCTCACCTATTTAAATCGCATTTTCAGTGTAGATTAATATTTATAATTTTCAGCTGTGGTTTTATTGCTCTTGTCTTTGTGACTGTAAAATGTCCTTGAGAGTTCTGAAAGGAGCTTATAAATATATTACTATTACTATTATTATTATTATTATTATTATTATTATTATTATTATTATTATTATTGTTATTATTATTATTATTATTATTATTATGAAAATGGTGTTGGTTGTCCTTTAAATGTTTGTGAACTTTGCACGTACCATTAACATTGTAGTTGACTTCGCCGGCGTAATGCAGCAGTCGGAATTCATCACGACCCATTATCTTCCGCGTCTTGCCATCAGCGAGTTTATGCCTGCGAGGGAAATACATACATAGGTCCATCAACGTACATTCAACAAAATAAATGCCTTAAAGAACAACCGACACCATTTTTTTGTTTCCTAACTGACATTAGAAAAATGTTATTATAGCATCTAAAATACCCAAAACACGCAGGCTGGTATTTTTAGTCAAACGCAAAACACCAATAAAAATGAACTTAAAATGTGCTAAAACTGCAAAAAAATGAGCTGCAAATGGGGGATTTTCAGAAAGTCCCGCCCCCTTGTTGGTGACGTCACGCCAGGCTACTTCTTCACAAACTGCCTTGCTCCAGAATCAAAACAATGGCTTCAGAGAGTTCAGATTGGGAGAAGATGCTTTCTTGTGACTCATCCAGTGATGAATATGATTCAAATAGTTCTGAGCATAAATGTTTGCAATCGATTAAAGAAGTCCTCCCATGTCAATTCGAGCCGTCAGGACTCCAATGTAGCGTCCCAGAAAATGCACAAGATGGCGCCCAAGCTCTGTTGGAACTGGGCTGATTTGTCTGCTGGGAATTTCTGTCAACTAGTAACCAATAGTAGTTTTGGTGCAACACACAACGATTCACCAGCGCGTTATTTATGTGTTCTAATTTCGCCATCAACACGAAGCTTTCAGACCAAACAAAGTACCCAAAATGCATTGTGTGTCGCTTTCTCGGTCAGGGGCCTTCCTGACGTGATGTCATCAACTCGAAAACAAGACTTCCTGAATATTCAGCGCCAGTCTTAAAAGGTAAAATGGAATCTTTGTAAAATACACTCAGTAGAAGTGATTTGAAGTGATTTTATAAATTATGGACACAACTTGTCCAGAGGTGTCGGTTGTCGTTTAACTGCCGGCAGGGGACGAAGCCAATCATGACCGACGGCCAACTTCTGCAGCCCTCTGCAAGCTATTTATTGAGAGTACAGGTAACATCCGACTTACGACCGAACTCCGTTTCGACCCCAGGTCGTAAGTCGAAATGATGGTAAGTCGAAATGGTCCTAAGTCGAAATACATTCAAAATTTTTAATAGAATAAGCTAAATGACGCTCAAACTTTCAGCAGTTTCCGGCGGATCGCGGAAAAGCCCGAACTACTCTCGACGACGACTTTGGAAGGCACCGAAATAAATGCAAGGTGAGCATCTATTAGCGACTGTATCTATCAGCTAGTGAGCTAGCATTCTATCTATTTGAGTTACTTCCGGGTTGAGTGAACGCTGGGGCATGTGACTGTAGTGAAGCGTAAATATGGAAAAAGCGCGGAGAGTCCAGATTGTAGGAGTAGAACTGACGTGACAAAATGTGGATGACCTCCCACGGTGTTCTCCAGCTTCTCTAGGAAGGTGAAGTCGCTCGCATCTCCCGGTCTTAGACATTCTTCATCCTGGAGTGGGATCGGGAAAGCAAAAAAAAAGGGATCAAAAAGCAATCCCATAAAAGTGAAAGGGAAATAATTACCCTTGAATCTTGATCAAAAACAAAACATAACCTTGAAAGAGGTCATGAAGCAGCTGTGAATTCCTCACCAGAATGGATATGATGCCTTTAAATTTCTCCTCCACCAGGTCACAGATGATTTTGTTGTTAAAGTACTGCACCGGTTCCCACTAAAAACAAGAAAATACATTGTTGAGAGATTATTGTAAAAAATAAATGTCGTTCATCCAACGTAAATGCAGGCAGAGAAAGCAACTTATGCCAGGTCAGGTGACAATTACAGTGGGACCTCAGTTTACGAACACCTTGCCTTACTAACTTTTCGGTTTACGAACGTTATATTTATGAAAATGTAACCTTGGCATACGCACTACTTCTCGGGATACACGCGGAGGAAGAACACCAAACCACAAGACCGAACTGCGTCACAGCCGGCCTACCTTTCCAAACCCCCTTTCTCTGAGTGCACACGTCGTTCGTCTTCAAGGATTTATCACAGATACTTTTGCTGTTATGGGACCGAAAAAGACCCCACCATAGGCTCGTGTTCAGCCGAAGAAGACACAAAACAAAATTACAGTCGAGGAGAAGAAGGAGATCATTGAGAAACACAAACGAGGTGTGCATTTTTCTGACTTAACGGCCCAGTAGCAATATGCTAAGTCCACCATTGCTACCATCCTTCGCAACAAAGAAGCTATTAAAGGTGTTTCCGTGCTGTCAAAGCAACGGTCTCGGGCAATAGAAGAGGTTGAAAAACGTCTGTTAATTTGGATTAACGAAAAGCAGCTAGCCGGCGACAGCGTGAATAAAGCAATTATATCCGAGAAAGCACGGCAAATCCACTCTGATATCGTCATGCGGCAACCTGGAAGTGTGCCGATTTATGGATGATTTTAAAGCTAGCAACGGATGGTTCGAGAACTTTAAGTGCCGTACCGGGATTCACTGCGTTACTCGTCATGGTGAGTTCGGACAGTAAAGCTGCCGAAGCCTACAAGGGATCATTCCTCGATTTGAATGACGAAATGTGTGTGTGTGTGTGTGTGTGTGTGTGTGTGTGCGCTTTTATGAGTAAAATGGGACTGACCGTGATGCCCTCGGCTTCGTATTCCTCCTGCTCTGACTTGAGGGTAAGCTCGATGAAAAGCTGCTGTAATTTTTCATTACAGTAGTTGATGCAGAATTGCTCAAAGCTGCAAACACAACAGCGCCATCAACTCAAAGGGTGAAAGGTCATTTCATTATTATTATTTTTTTTTAAGCAGTGAAAGTATGCACATTCAACTACGTCTGTTAATGTCCAGAACTGGTATTTGATATAGTGTGACGTATATAGGTTACAGTGGTGATGAACGTCATTCACAGTAGGTTAAAAGTTATCATTTAAAGGACAACCGACACCATTTTTTTGTTTGCTGACATCAGAAAGACGTTTTATAGCATCTAAAATACCCAAAACACACAGATATTTTTAGTCAAATGCAAAACACCTATAAAAATGACTTAGTGTCCCAAAACTGCCACAAAATGAGCTCAAAACTGGGGAGATTCAGAAGGTCCCGCCCCCTTGTTCGTGACGTCACACCAGGATACTCCTTCACAAACTGCCTTGCTCCAGAATCAAAACAATAGCTTCAGAGAGTTCAGATTGGGAGAAGATGCTTTCTTGTTACTCATCCAGTTATGAATATGATTCAAATAGTTCTGAAGAGGAAAGCATACATGTTTGCAATCGTTTCAAGAAGTCCTTCCGTTTCATTTTGAGGCGTCTGGACAGAAATGTAGCTCCCCGAAAATGCACAAGATGGCGCCCAAGCTGCATTGGGCTGATTTGTCTGCTGAGAACTTGTGTCAACTAGTATCAAATAGTAGTCTTGTGCTCCGTATCATTGGCTATTAACGTTGTCTTTTTGAGACAGGTGCTATTTTTTGTTATTACCTGTTGTGCTGGAAGACTTCAAAGCCATAAATGTCCAGTAGCCCGATGACAGAATAGTGCTTATAAGAGTCATCCTGTGAAAAACACAACGGGCAAGTTGATTCCAAGAGCATATTTCGCATCCAAGACAATTTCAAGTGCTTGAAACAAAACGTTAAAAAACATGACAGGGACTGTTAGACATCCCTCCCCTCCCCCCCCCCAAAAAAATACTAACCGAATGTAAAATAAACAGCTCCAGACACACATACACATACACACACACACACACACACACACACACACACACACACACACACACACACACACACACACACACACACACACACACACACACACACACACACACATATATATATATATATATATATATATATATATATATGTGTGTGTGTGTGTGTGTGTATGGACATATACGTATATAAACGTATATACGAATATACACATATATACACATATATACACGTATATTTACGTGCATATATATGTAATGTATATACAGTATGCTTAGAAATGACATTATTATTCTATATTTTTTTATACTAATGCTTTTGTGTTGGCTTTCAAATAATGTCCACAAGGTGGCGCTGTGGTCATATAAAAAAATTAAAAAATAAATAACAATAAAAAAATGAAATAAATCGGCAGTGCTCAGTCAAGCGACAATAGCGCGAGTGCAATTTCAGGGTGTTTTGTGCTCACCGTGTAAGCCAGTGATGTGTTGATTTTATTGACGAGCCAAGTGAAAGTGCGTCCATACACTGCTTTGGACAAAGCATCCCGAGCTGAGGAGGCTTGTTCTAGGTTGAGAGGGCTGATCAGCTGTTGAGGGAAAAAAAGGTATATGCATATATATGTATTTACACAAAAAAAGGACATTAGAAATGTCTACGCTGAGTGTGCATCTAATCCTACCTCCTCTCCCTTGGCGCTAATCTTCTTGTGCGTGAGTGCCTCCGTCAGCACGGCCCCGTTGACCCCTAACAACTGCAGAGATGAAGAACAACATGAGCAGGTGCAACAGCGAGTCACTCACATTGAATGTCTTTATTCAATGTATCTGGAAGAAAATCAAGTGCGCCTTATACATTGGAAAATATTGGCTCAGATAAAACGCATTTCGATCTCTTTCTCCGAGTGTCAACAAAGTGGCCTCCGGCAACGTTTGACTTACCCTGGCCAAGTATTTGATTTGCGTGTCGGAAGCGATGCAGGCAATGCCGTCCTCGCCGCCATACTGAACATTCCCCAAGTGAAGAACGCTGGCGATGATGTTCAATAACTCCTGCACGGATCATTATATATATATATATATATTATAATTGGGTAGTTTCAAAATAAAATAAATTGAAGATATGTCATGTGGAATTGTACTCCGCCTGAAAAGAAGGAAGTACAACCGCCCCGCCCCTCGAGATTGGAATGTAAACAGATTTATGTTTCCCGCAGTGGAAGACATACTTTATCTTCTTCAACGTTTTTGTTTTTAAGGGGTGACTTTTGGGTCTGGAAACAAGCCCAGAAGCATCAACCTGTCATCGGAACTTTCACGCTGAGTACAAGTTCGCACGCCGTACCAAAAAAAAAAAAATAACAATAATAATAAAAAGTCATATAATTTCTGCGTGACATATTTGAGAGAACACTCAGTAACCAAAGCAGTCGAGTAGATTTCTAAAGCAACTTGACATTACAAATTACAATAGTTGAAGAAATACATACAAATCAGAATCAGAATACCTTTATTCTGATTCTGATTCTGAAAGGCCTGAATAATAAGAATAAGAAGTGTGCGTGCATGCATGTTGGTGACCTCCACTTCGTCCTGGTTGAAGCCAACGACGCTCAAGGCCTTCCTCACCACCTTCCAATCGCTGCGGTCATTGATGGAGCTCACTTTCGGACAGTTACCCTAAGAGCAAACGCACAAACACAATTACAAACAAACACACACACACACACACACAATGACACCGATGACTTACTTTGACCAGATAGTGGTAGTGCTGAGGATTCCTCTCCAATCCGAGTCGTCGAAGCAGATCTTCCTCAGCGCCTTCGATCAGCTGATAGAAAATGTGAAAGTTCCTCTCGCCGTGGTTCTGGTGGACCACGCGCGACTTCTCCAGCAGGTAATTAATGATGTGACCTCCCACCGGGGCACCCTGGCGACCAGACAAAGGCCAGCGACGCGATTGCCACATGCGGGTCAGGGTTAATAATATTATTATTAATATATAGCTAGCTTGATAGATAGCTAGCTAGCCAGCCACTCAGTTAGATAGCTAATACACAAAAAATAGCTAGCTAGCTAGATAGCCAGCTAGTTAGTTAGATCACTAAGAGACAGCAAATAGCTAGCAAGCTAGATAGCCAGCTAGTTAGGTAGCTAATAGACAGAAAATAGCTAGCTAGCTAGATAGCCAGTGAGTTAATTAGATAGCTAATAGATAGCAAATAGCTAGCAAGCTAGATAGCCAGCGAGTTAGGTTGCTAATAGACAGAAAATAGCTTGCTAGACTATCTATTTGCCATCTAGTAGCTATCTATTAGCTGTCTAGCTGGCTCGCTGGCTATCGTTGAGCTATCTAGCTAGCTATCGTTTAGCTATATAGCTGGCTAGGTAGCTATCTATTAGCGACTGTATCCTGTGACTGTAAAGTGACCTTGAGAGTTTTGAAAGGTGCTTCTAAATAAAATGTATTATTATTATTACTGTATCTACTAGCTAGCTAGCTAGCCAGGACGTCCTTCTCACCTTGAAGTCGAACTGGATATCCATGTATTTGCCAAAGCGACTGGAATTGTCATTTCGCAACGTCTTGGCGTTGCCGAAGGCCTGCAGGAAGTGATAACATGCATCAAGAAGGTGTATGTTGACACAAATTCCCAGCAGAGAAATCAGCCCATTTCCAACGGCGCTTGGGCGCCATCTTGTGCATTTTCTGGTACGCTACATCGGAGTCCAGACGGCTCGAATTGATACGGAAGGACTTCTTTAATCGATGGCAAACATGTATGCTTTCCTCTTCAGAACTATTTCAATCATATTCATAACCGGATGAGTAACAAGAAAGGATCTTCTCAGAATCTGCATCCTGCGTGTTTTGGCTATTTTAGATGCTATAAAAGTTTTTTCTGATGTCAGTTAGGAAACAAAAAAAATGGTGTCGGTTGTCCTTTAAAGCAAAAACAAACCTCGAGCACCGGGTTGGACTGCAGGAGGCGGTCTTTGACGCTCTGCACCTGCTCGCTGGCTGGACAGGTGACGGCGTAATACTGCAGGATCTTTTTGGACGCTTCCGTCTTCCCAGCGCCGCTTTCGCCAGAGATTAAAATGCACTGATCTTTCCGCTCCGTCCTCATAGAACGGTACGAGTTATCGGCCACTGCGTAGCTAGACAAGCGAAAAGGGAGAAATGTCCGTGAAAAATAAAAATCTAACAAAAAATGGCGGCAACTACAGTCATACCTTGGCTTACGAACTTAATTGGTTCCCAAACAGAGTGTGTAAGGCAAAAAGTGTGTATCCCAAAAAATAATTTCCCATAGGAAACCATTAAAATGAGAATATTCCGTTCCCAGGTCCCCATAAAACATAATTTTATAATTTTCTAAGCCTTAAAACTACACAAAATACACCTCATTTTATGTATAACAAATGTGCTATGGTATTATAATTAAAGAAATAAACTGTACTGTATCATAAAGTCGTTTTATTTACCTTTGTGAGGGGACATATTTTTACACACATCTGGCAGTGATTGAGTTAAAAATCAGGACCAATAACATTTTCTTGAGCCACAAAGTGCCTGTAAGATCAAAATATCGAATTGATATTGGCGCGAAATTGAGGAATACAATAGGAATTGAGGAATACTATTTTTTGATAAGTCTTGGATAAATATGACAGTACAGTTCAAGCGCTATATCAATCAATATGTATTGTATTGTATTGTTTGTATTGGTTTGTATTTGTATTGTATTCTTACATGTGTGGTGAGACCTCATAGAAGTTAACCCCGCGGTATCGCTCCATGTGGTTCTTGGTGTAAATCTCCAGGTCTTTATACGGGTTCACCGACACGAGCACAGAGCCAATGTAAGTCTGAAAGACAAATGCACAGTCACCATTTTGTTTCGATACAGGACTTGATTGAGGAGGTTCATCAATAATAAAAATAAAAAAAACAATAATATTAAATATATATATATAATAATAATTTCATTTATCAGTGCCTTTCAAAACTCTGAAGGTCACTTTACAGTCTAACTTTTTTGAAGAAGTGATCAGTTCTCCCCTTCAGTGCTTTCTACTTACGTAGATGAGATTCTCTTTGAAGCGTTTGCGAAGGTTCTCGATGAAAGCCGCCTCGCTGGTGAAGTTCTCCAGCAGGACAAAGTCCTGCACACCCACCCGGTCTCTTGCCGTCAGGGCCGACTCCATCATAGCCCGCACCCCGTCGATTCCCACCACCTGGTAGAGGACGGACAACGGATTAGCACACTATCCAATAGCTAGTAGGATACCGTTGCTGGCTACCTAGATAGCTAGCTATTTATTTGCTATCTCTTAGCTGTCTAACTAGCTAGCTATCTACTATCTATTTGCTATCTCTTAGCCGTCTAACTAGCTAGCTAGCTATTAGCTAGCTAGCTAACTTGATCTATTTGATTTATTCCTGGTTGAATGGGGTCACCGTTGCTGGCTAGCCAATCATCACTTATGGTACGGAAATTCCACGAGAGGAGGGATAATAATAATACCAAAAATAATAATAATAATAACAATAATTAGTATTTATAATAATGATTTCTAAGCGCCTTTCAAAACTCCCAAGGTCACTTTACAGTCACAGGATCAGTTTTTTTTCTGAGCAGCAGCAGCCACACACGCCAGCGTTCACTCAACCCGGAATAACTCAAATAGATAGAAAGTTAGCTAGCTAGCTAATAGATAACTAATAGCTAGCTAGCTAGTTCGATAGCTAATATATAGCAAATAGATAACTAGCCAACCCACTTGCAGCATTTTTAGTTAAGAACTAAAAATGGAGTCCAAATCAATGTAGAGAGAAAGAACTCACATGTTGAAGATGATCAGGACGTCTTTCCGAGAGGCCATATTTTAAAATGGAAGCTTGTGTTTGACTCATAATTTGACTAAAGCGATTCAGATCCATCTTTAGCTTGTAGCTAGCGCCGCCAAAGTGAACAAGACGTGTGGGCGCACATTAGAGGGACGCCAGGTGTTGTTTGTGCTAAGCAGACGGCGTCCCGAAGGAAGCGGCAGATTAAAAAAAAAAAGGAAATGGTTACCAGAGGAGGGACCTTTTTAATTAGAAGCGTTTAGGTTGGGACTCAAACTCCGGCCCTCGAGGGCCGCGATCCTACATGTTTTCCAAGTCTCCCTGTTGCAACACACCTGTTGTAACAGCCTCAGGTGCGTTGCAACAGGGAGACTTGGAAAACATGTAGGATCGCGCCCTCGAGGACCGGAGTTTGACACCCCTGCTTTAGAAGATGAATAAAAGAACGTATACATAAATGTATCTTCAGAAGCTGCTTGATTTGTCATATTTTTTAGATGTTTCATAGGTTTGAAATCCCATTGAATTATTTTTTGATAATATTAAATGACAAATATGAAAACAAAGGACATGTTCGCTATAATAATAATAAGAAGATGAAGATGAAGAAGATGAAGAAGAAAAATAGCTCAATAATTAAATTAAAATTAAAATTAAACAATAAATAAATAAAAATAAATAAAAGTAAAAGTAAAAGTAAAAGTAAAAGCAAAAGTACAAAAAAGTAATAATAATAAATAATAATAATAATAATAATAATAATAAATTTGATTTCTAAGCGCCTTTCAAACCTCTCAAGGTCATTCTACAGTCAGACTTTTTTATCTGCGGGTGAGCGGCGGCAGCCGCACACACCAGCGTTCACTCAACCATGGAAACACTCAAATAAATAGAAAGCTAAAAAATAGCTAATAGCTAGCTCCAAACTGGTTTCACAGCACTTGGTCTGATGTCATCTTCAGTCTTGCATGAGTGCAAGTCATGTTCGAGGCTCAGAGGTGGACTAACTGCTTGTTTGTCTCTCCGTGGGATCCCTTTGCGCTCTGACGACCTTTTGTTTTTCAACCTTTCTGCAGCTGTGTGCGTGAGAAAGATGGAAAGAGAGAAAGAGAGAGAGAGAGAGACACAGTGAGACAGAGAGAAAGAGAGACAGCTAGCTAATAGATAACTAATAGATAGCCAGCTAGATAGCTAATAGATAACTCAGATAATTAGTTAGATAGTTGAATAACTCAAATAGGTAGAAAGTTAGCTAGCTAGCTAATAGCTAGCTAAGATAGCTAATAGATAACTCATAGTCAGCTAGATAATTGAATAACTCAAATAGGGAGAAATTTAGCTAGCTATCCAGCCAGATAGCTAATAGATAGTAAATAGCTAGTTGGCTAGGTAGCCAGCTAGCCAGCCAGCTCGTTTGCTATCTCAAGTGAGCAAGATGATGTCAACAAAGCGGGAACCGAACTCCACACCAAAGGTGATTTGTATGACCAACTCGAGCGTTTGCGGGAAATGTGCGGGTGTGTCTTACAATGTGCTTGCTGTTTTTTTGTTTTTTTGCTGACTTTGCAGAGGAGCTTTGTTTTTTTTTATAGCAGTGAAAACAAGTTTGTATTCCCACCTCGGGGCAAAAAGTGAGTATGCGGCTACGTTTGCCTCTGTTGTTTACACACAACTGACACGGTTATCAAAGCACGGCGTGACATTGAACCAAACCATTTTAGCCGTTAGCGGGGCGCTATGATTCATAATTAATCATGTTTATTTATAGGAAAAGACAACGTGGATATTTGATTTATTTATTAGCTATCCAGCTATTTAGCTGGCTATCTTGCTAGCTAGCTATTTGCTACTGTATCTATCTCCCTGTACAGCTATCTATCTAGCTATCTATTAGCTATATAGCTATCTGGCTGGCTGGCTAGCTATCTAGCTGCCTAGCTATTAGCTATCTATTGGCTAGCGAGCTAGCTTTCTATGCATTTGAGTTACTTCCGGGTTGAGTGAAAGCTGGCGCGTGTGGCTGTCGCTGCTCACCCACAGAGAAACGTATCCTTTGACTGCAAAGTGACCTTGAGAGTTTTTGAAAGGGGCTTATCAATGAAATGTATTCTGATTATTATGATTATTATTATTATGGTTTGACCTTCACACTATATATAGCTAATAGATAGGTAGCTAGATAGCTGTACAGGGAGATAGATACAGTAGCAAATAGCTAGCTAGCAAGATAGCCAGCTAAATAGCTGGATAAATAAAACAAATATCAATGTTGTCTTTTCCTATAAATAAATATAATTAATTATGAATCATAGCGCCCCGCTAACGGCTAAAATGGCTTGGTTCAATGTCACGCCGTGCTTTCGAGCTATATAGCTAGCTCGAAAAACAGTTATTCACAGTGAATCACAACAAACTTGCCATTTGTTTTTTTTACCGTATTTTCCGATGTATAAGGCGCACCCCCAATCAATGGTGTATTTTCAAACTTGGATGAGTAACAAGAAAGCTTCTTCTCTGAATCTGAAGCCATTTTTTAGATTCTAGAGCAAGGCAAGACGTCCTGGCGTGACGTCACGAACAAGGGGGCGGGACCTTCTGAAACTCGCCATTTCCGGTTTCATTTGGAAGTCGTTTTGGGACACTTGAAGTCATTTTTATTGTGTGTTTTGCATTTGAGTAAAAATATCAGCCTGCGTCTTTTGGCTATTTTAGATGCTCTAAAACGTTCTTCTGATGTCAGTTAGGAAAGAAAAAAAATGGTGTCGGTTGTCCTTTAAACATACATTCCAGACAAAATATAGCAATTTGAAGCAACTTACAAACAAATTCACCTTACGACCATTCGGAATATATCTCGTTCATAAGTTGGGGAGTGTCTGTACGAGCCAATTTCACACACGGATATCCACGTCACAAAAAATGGAAAAGAACGCAAAGCCTGGATCACCTCCAGCACACAAAGCTTACCAAAGGTCTGTACTTGATTGTTCCTGCTCGAGAGGGAACGCTGTGAACTTAACGCTGTGCGTTATCTGCCGTGCAGCTGGAAGTTTCAGCAAGGCGTCACGGCCGCTCTTCCACGCCACGTTTGTTTTTAGAAGTGCTCCCCTTCGTGGTGAGAAACAGCTGCCATGGCTTCTCCCCTTACTGCTTCAGATAGACTCCGTCTTGCTTATTCGGCCATTTTCCTTTCCCTCCCTCCTCTTCCCAAAGGAAATCGTCCCTGTGTTGGGTGACACCTAACGCCATTCCACTCCCTTTTGCCCTCAGTTTGCGCAATCGTTCCCCCACCCGAGTCAACCTCAGCTCTCTCTCTCTCTCTCTCTCTCTCTCTCTCTCAACTTGGCCATCATACGGCAAGATGGAACGTTTTCCCATCTGGCCCTTAAAGGACAATCGACGTCACTTTTTTGTTTCTTAACTGACATCAGAAAAACGTTTTACAGCATCTAAAATAGCCAAAACACGCAGTATGATATTTCTAGTCCAATGCAAAACACCAATAAAAATGACTTCAAGTGTCCCAAAACTGCCACAAATGAAACCGGAAGTGGCCAGTTTCAGAAGGTCCCGCCCCCTTGTTCGTGATGTCACGCCAACACGTCTTGCCTTGCTGGAGAATCAAAACAATGGCTTCAGATTCGAAGAAGATGCTTTCTTGTTACACGTCCAGTTATGAATATGATTCAAATAGTTCCGAAGAGGAAAGTATACATGTTTGCAATCCATTAAAGAATTTATTTCGTGCCATTTTGAGGCAACATTGGGGGGAACTGTCTCACCCAAAAAAAGAAGCACAAAATGGCGACCTCCTGTGGCCACCTCCGTTTCCACAGGCTGATAAATTCCTTCCGTGGAGCTTGGTCGCCCTCTTCTGGCGGCTTTTTGGTGGCAACACGAGGTCGATAAAAAATAACCCAACATTTTCAGACCAAACAAGTACAGCAAAATACATTGACGTGATGGAAGGACTGCTACAATGTGTCTTTTTTCGGTCAGGGGCGTTCCTGTAGTGACGTCACGTCAGGTATCGTCACCAACTCAAAAACAAGACTTCCAGAATATTCAGCGCGAGTCTTAAAAGGTCAAATATAGCTTAAAAATGCAGTGGAATCTTTGTAAAATACGCTCAGTAGAAGTCATTTGAAGCCATTTTACAAATTATGGACAAAACTTGTCCGGAGGTGTCGGTTGTCCTTTAAAGGACAAGCGACACCGTTTTTTTTTTGTTTCCTAACTGACTTAATTTAATGTGTAGTGTAATTTGTCATATCAATGTCATCAAATACTGACAATTACATTTGTAATTATAGTTTCCATTTAATTTGTAATTTAATGTGTATTTCATATTGTGATTTAATGTTTAATTTAATTTTAGATGTCCTTTTACATTTCATTTTAAATTTTACTTTAAATTTTATTTTACATTTTTTATTACATTTGTAATTTATAATAATAATAAGATATAATATAATAATATTAATAATAATATAATAATAAGAATAACGTCACGAACAAGGGGGCGGGACTTTCTGAATCTCCCCTCGTTCCAAGCTCATTTTGAAGTAGTTTTGGGACACTTAACTCATTTTTATTGGTGTTTTTCATTTGACTAAAAATATCATCCTGCGTGTTTTGGCTATTTTAGATGCTATCAAACGTTTTTTTTTTTTTCTGATGTCAGTTAGGAAAGAAACAAATGGTGTCGGTTGTCCTTTAACTGGACGCAATCTTTTCAAATTAGACCAGAGTGGAATCACGAAGACGAACAAGACCTTTGGTATTTGGTCACGCAGGAAGTGGCTACGCCGTTGGGTCCCAGACGGACATGACATCATGGCTTCTTGTGCAACAAGGCCCTTCTGCCTCACGAATTTGGAACCCTCAACCTACTCTAGAAGCAAAAATGGGGAAAAAAAAACCCTCAAATCCCACATGTGCCCTTGACTGTGGGAAAATGGCAAGTGGGGATTTTCTGTGCTCTCACACAAAAGTTTGTTCCCAGTCATCTTGAAAAATGTCAACATTGACTTTCCGTTTGCTACCGACCATACGGTGAAGAAGGTCACATTTGGGAATGCTTCACAAAGTGCACACATAGAAATGCACCCAAAAAGCTGGCTCATTTGACCACAATGAGGTTGAAATTTTAGTCAAAGAAAATAGATGCTTTGAAAGGGGAAGCTATTTTCATCAAACAGCAAAACCCTTCACTAAATCATCATGGTGGGGTGAGGTTCAATTTGGATCTATCTATTCGCTATCTGGCTGACTATCTATTAGTTATCTGTTAGCTAGCTAGCTAACTTTCTACCTATTTGCGTTATTCAACTATCTAGCGAACTATCTATGAGTTATCTATTAGCTATTAGCTAGCTACCTAGCTAACTTTCTACCTATTTGAGTTAGTCAACTATCTAGCTAACTATCTATGAGTTATCTATTCACTATCTGGCTGACTATTAGTTATCTATTAGCTAGCTAGCTAGCTAACTTTCTACCTATTTGAGTTATTCAACTATCTAGCTAACTATCTATGATTTATCTAATAGCTAGCTAGCTAACTTTCCAACTATTTGAGTTACTTCTGGGTTGAGTGAACACTGGCGGGCGTGGCTGCCGCTGCTCACCGACAAAAAAAAAAAAATTTCCTGTGACTGTAAAGTGACCTTGAGAGTTTTGAAAGGCGCTTATAAATGAAATGTATTATTATAAATTATTACATAAGCAGAAGGCCCAAGTTTGTTTGTTTTTTCATTAGCATGTAGCTAATGCTAGATGATGATTTGATTGCGTAAAAAGGCATTATCCCCTGGAAATGTTTGTTGGTATAACAATCACCTTCCTTGCATTGGATTAATAAAGTCCAAAAATGTGGGGAGGACCCATGGGGGAGGAGTTGGGGGTGTCCCCCCTCGCCTACGTAAAACTGTCAAACGTGAGATATGCGAGAAGCCAGCAAGACGAGACTGCGGCAAAAACTGCGTCGGCGTCTAAAGTGCACCCATCAACTATTTTGACATCCAACTCTGCGGATACTTCCAACAAACCAAACACACTCAAGCTAAGCTAAATGTGGATGTTAGCCAGACGCTCACTTTCAGTCCATGAGCATCTCCAGCTGTCAGCATTCCTCGCTCACTGTCTCCCCCACCTTCATTGTCAGACATTATCTCTTTCACAGCTAAATGTCCTCCATACGATGTGATATTTGTAGAGACAGTGAGACCTCGGTTTACGAACCCCTTGGCTTACGAACTTTTCGGTTTGCGAACGTTACATTTATGAACATTTTATCTTGGCATACGAACTATTTTCATACACGGAGCTGCCTCAATGAGTGATGTGACGTTCGCGAACTAGCCCAAAATGGCAGAATTGATGAGGAACTAGTTAAAATTATGGCAGAGAAAGCACCTACAAGGGATCATTCCTCAAGATGGTGAAAGAAGAAGGCTACGTTCCTCGTCAAGTGTTTCATGCTGATGAAAGCGGCCACTCCATTCCATCAAGCCATCAACGACCATCACAAAGGTCAATAAAAACACTTTATTATACAGTAGGTCTATTTTGTGTAGTTTTAAGGCTTAGAAAATAGATAATTATGTTTTCTGAGGACCTGGGAACGGATTATTCTCATTTTAATGGTTTCCTATGGGAAATTAATTTTTGGGATACACATTTTTCACCTTACACACTCTATCTGGGAACCAATTAAGTTCATAAACCAAGATATCACTGTATATATATATATATATATATATATATATATATATATATATATATATATATATATATATATATATATATATATATATATATGTTACAATGTTGTAACTCTGGCGCGTGTGGCTGCCGCTGCTCACCCGCAGAAAAACTTATCCTGAGACTATAAAGCGACCTTGAGCGTCACTTTATACACACACACACACACAAATCAGGCTTAACTAGTCAATGGGCAGGTAGCAACTTGTTGAGAGAGATCTAAAAACATGGAACATGTTGCTACTCGATAACAAATCTTCTTCTTCCTGTGCAACCAAATCCATTTCTCTGCCCTCGTCTTTATTTTTTCATCATCTGTCTTGTTCCTTTGCTCTGTCCGTCTCCTTACATGTTGTTTCTTCGCTATTCTTGAAAAGTACGACATTCAATCATCCATCCAGACGCCCCAAAAATAGAAACAGCAAACGTTTTTTAAAGGGCAACACAAATAGAATCCATGAACTATTTTACTGCCAAGCGATGTGCAAAAAAATGTGTCCACTCCAATGCCAGGGTTATTGTCATTTTCACTCCCAATTGCAGGATCTGCAGAATATTGAGTTTTATGACTACATAAACATTCAACGCAGCGTAAAAAAAAAATCTGAGAATCTTTTCTTTCATCTGAAAAAAAATAGTAAATTCCTAAGTTATATGGGTCTGGAGTTATCTCAACTTGAAATGGGGGTGGAGGTTAAAAAAAAAAAAGGCAGATGCTGCCCCCTTGTGCCAGAGGTCTGAACAGTGCTTTATCGAGCGCAAGCTAGATAGACACCAACAGTGACCCCATTCAACCAGGAATAACTCAAATAGATCAAATTAGCTAGCTAGCTAACAGATGACTAATAGCTAGCAAATAGATACTCTTTTTTCTGATGAAAGAAGAGAGTCTAAGGTTTGTAACGCTGCGTTGAATGTTTAAATAGTCCTAAATTTTATTCATCAAATGTACTCCCGTTCATTTCAATTTTAAAGGACAACCGACACCATTTTTTCGTTTCGTAACTGACATCAGAAAAACGTTTTATAGCATCTAAAATACCCACAAATTGCAGGCTGATATGTTTAGTCAAATGCAAAACACTAATAAAAATGACTTCAAGTCCCCAAAAACTACTTCAAATTGAAGCCCGAAGTTCAGAAGGTCCCGCCCCCTTGTTCGTGACGTCACGCCAGGACGTCTTGCCTTGCTCAAGAATCAAAACAACGGCTTCAGATTCAGAGAAGTTTTGGTGCAACACACAATGATTCACCATCGCATTATTTATGTGTTTTCCTTCTAATCTCGCCATCAACACGATGTTTTCAGAGCAAACAAAGTACCCAAAATGCATTGTGTGTCGCTTTCTCGGTCAGGGGCGTTCCCTCCGTGACGTCACGTCAGGATTGGTCACCAACTCGAAAACAAGACTTCCTGAATAAATTCAGCGCGAGTCTTCGAACGTAAAATCTAGCTATATGCGCTGGAATCTTATTAAAATACGCTGAGTAGAAGTCATTTGAAGCGATTTGACAAATTATGGACACAACTTGTCTGGAGGTGTCGGTTGTACTTTAAACAGACATATTTCTTTCAATTTGATTGGTCGTATAATGTAACACTGCTTGATCTTCTTAGCTTCTCTCCTGCCAAATTCAAGGACACACCTGTTCAAAGTTTTCCCACTATCAAAGGCCCCTGAAAGGACTCAGTTAAAGGTTAACAAAAAGGTACGCAGTGAGTTCTTATAGCCTTCATAAGGACATTATCCTGTGATTGTAAAGTGACCTTGAGAGTTTTGAAAGGTGCTTCTAAATGACATTTATTATTATTATTATTATTATATTATTAAAAAAAACATATACAAGTGCGTAATTCGACTTTATTATACAGTATAGTTCATTTCTTTAAGTATAATACCATAGCAAATTTATTATACATAAAATAAGGTATATTTTGTGTTTTAAGGCTTAGAAAGTAGAAAAATTATCTTTTACGGGCACCTGGGAACAGATTATTCTCATTTGAATGGTTTCCTATGGGAAATGAATTTTTGGGATACACACTTTTGGCCTTACACACTCTGTCTGGGAACCAATTAAGTTCGTAAGCCAAGGTATCGCTGTATACTTTTACACCTAAGAAGTACAGTTGACGGCTGAAGAAACCTTTTCGTCGATGGACCACTCCTGTACGACTGAGAGTTTACGCAGACGTACCAGTGTATACTTTTCTTGTCATGGGTTCATGCCGAATTAAAACGGTTCCATTTCTTTAGATTTATATACAAATGCGTAATTCGACTTTGAATGCGCTGATCACGAACTTTGTACGGAGTTCAAATGCTGTAACACCGACGGCGTTCGACACAACGTTTCCACCCTTTGGCCGATCAATCGACAGCCGACACACGCCAACAAGACGACACAAAATGCCAAAATCACGCCAAATAACTTCGTCAAAGTCACCAAAGCGAAGTGGCAACCCGCGAAGCAGGAAACGTCGATCCAAGTTCACGTTGAACGCAACTTTAAACTCGCTCGTTGGAAGAATGTGTTCCGCCACGCGTGGGTCGTGGGTCGGACGTACCTTAAACAAGTCGCCGTGTGTCGTCAAAACCAAGTCGAGTTCTTGTCGGCTTCCTCGAATCACTATCGCTGACAAAGTGGATCCGAGTTCGGCGTGACGGGGTGGCTTCGCTTCGGTGCCTGGTGTGCGTCAGTGCCGCCGGCGGCTTCCTCCGTCCGGACCCTCCCACTGCTCCCACACCCATGGCCATTCCCACCCAACCACCAACCACCAAACCACCAACCCTCCGTTCCACGCGAGGGACTCCGCGACAGCGCCATATTCAATTCTGATAAGTTCTGCTATGATGAAAGCAAAACATGGCGATTAGGTCAGAACTTCCCCTAAAAAGACTCCATGGGAGTGGTGGGGAAAGTAGTCCCGTCCTTCCCCTTCAACGAAGGGCTACAAATCCAAAACCAAACCAGGAAATTCGGATAGAACTCATCACGTCGACTGAAGCGTGAAAGATGCGTTTATTTTGAGCAAAGTCGGCGTCGTGTCGTCATTGCTTCAATAATAATATTAATAAATGTAATTTCTAAGCACCTTTCAAAACTCTCAAGGTCACTTTACAGTCACAGGATCAGTTTTTCTGTGGGTCGGTAGCGGCAGCCACACGCGCCAGCGTTCACTCAACCCGGAAGTCACTTAAATTGATGGAAAGCTAGCGAGCGAGCTAATAGATAACTAATAGATAGCTAGCTAGCTAGTTAGACAGCTAATAGATAGCAAATAGCTAGCCAGGTAGCCAGCAACGGTGACGACCCCATTCAACCTGGAATAACTCAACTAGAACAAGTTAGCTAGCTAATATCTAACTCATAGATACCTAGCTACCTAGCTAGTAATAATAATAATCAATTTCATTTATAAGCACCTTTCAAAACTCTCAAGGTCACTTTAGTCACAGGATCTGTTTTTCTGTGGGTGAGTAGCGGCCGCCACACGCGCCAGCGTTCACTCAACCCGGAAGTAACTTAAATTGATGGAAAGCTAGCTAGCCAGCTAATAGTTAGCTAATAGCCAATAGATAGATTGTTAGAAGAACGGGCTAGTTCGCCAACGACATATCACTCATTGTGGCAGGTCAGTGTACGAAAAAGCTTTGTATGCCAAGGTAAAATGTGCATAAATGTAACGTTTGTAAAGCGAAAAGTTCGTAAGCCAAGGGGTTCATAAACCGAGGTAACACTGTATGGTGTTAAACTTCATGACATTATTATTTTTTCCAACAATGTGATTGTGATTCCAGCTCAAGTTCAGCATTCAAAATGTAAGCCGATGATGTCACCGCTGTGAAGGTGACCTCAATTGATCAGATGTCAATCAATACACTGCTGGATTGTAATACACTGACATCGCCAGAGGGGGGAGTGATTGATCAGGCATGAAATCACTGAAGAGGAAAAAGGGTGGGGGTGTTTGAGGCAATCGAGTGAAATGTCTTTGTCGTTTCCTCCCATCCGAGTTCTAGCACATTCCACAGCTCGCCAATTGTCTCACATGAACACGCTTCATGAAGCACGCATTCCTACAGTGTACATACATTGAAAAAGAATCCTTCCACAGGGGGGGAGTGATATGAAAAATGCCCTCCCCTCATTCTTTGGATACTGTAAATAGATGGGAGGCATCAGCTGTGCTTTTTTTTTTCCCCCAGCGCTGTCCTCCCAAGTACAATACAATGCAATGCAATGCAATACGTAGCAAATGTGCTAAGGTAATACCATATTTTTACCTGTGTTAACTCCAAAATGTATCTTCTACTACTTCTATTACTTCTACTACTACACTTCCGGGTTGAGTGAACGCTGAAATTTAATCTAATCTAATCTAATTATTTCTGTTATGATTATTATCATTATTATCATCATCAGCACCATCATCATTATCATTATCATTTTTATCATCATCATTATCATTTTTATCATCATCATGATCATTATCATTATTATCATCATTATCATCGGCATTATCATTGTCCTTATCATTATCATTATTATAATTATTATCATTATCATCGTCATTATCATTGTCATTATCATCATCATTATTATAATTATCATCATTATCATCATTACTATCATTATTATAATCATTATTATTATCATCATTATTATCATCATTATCATTGTCATTATCATAGTATCATCATTACTATCATCAATATCATTATTATAATCATTATTATCATCATTGTCGTTATCATCCTCATGATTATCATCATTATCATTATCAGTATCATCATCAGTATGATTATGATTATGATGATGATAAAAAGTGATCTGCCCAAAAAGTCTTTTGCCAGGAACTCGTCGGCCGTCACGTTCATTTTCCATTGAAGGAAGCGAAAGAACGACAGCAAAACTCACGCCGGCTGCCAACTGACTGACCTTGCATTTGTGGCACAAGCTTTCTCCGTTTTTCCCGGGAGAAAGAATAATTTCCCCCGTGGGGATGAGCTGGATCCTGAGTTCCATCATGGCTGGCGCCTCGTTTTGACTTCTATGTTACCGATGCGATCAAAGCGACATTGTTGGGGGACGCCTGAAAAAAAAAACAGAATTAAAATATCTTAATTCAAGACCAATTGGAGTAGAAATGACGACAAAATGGCGCCTTACCTTGCGAACAGCATAAAGTGGGCCTTCAGTTGGCCTGCACGCGGACGATGTGAGCACTTGGGCTTGAGGGAGCAATCGGGAGGATGTGCTTGGCGCTCGCTTAGCTTTGACGACGATGTCAGGAAGAAAAGTTGCCGCAGTCAAAAGAAGACGTTGCAGGAATTCAGCGTGAGAGGTGGCAGGAAAAAATAGCAGGCCACAATAGGGGTGGGTGGTTCATCCCATTTCCTCTTGGCTGCTTTCGGCTAATTCATGGGTGTGCTTAATGTGCGTACACACAACCACAACCACACACAATCACACAAACACTAAAAAAAATATACACACACAGTCAAACACACACACACTGTCACACACACAATCACACAAATACATATACACACAATCACAAACACATATACAGTACCTATACATAAATACACACACACACACACACACAATGACACATGCACACACAATCACAATTACACAATCACAATCTCTCTCTCTCACACACACAATCACACAAATACATATACAGTACCGATACATATATACAAACACAATCACATGCACACACAAAAATCACACATGCACACACAAAATCACACAAATATGTATACATATACACACAATCTCACATGCACACACAAAAATCACACGTGCACACACAAAATCAGTCATATACAAAATCATTCACGCACACACAAAATCGCGCGCTCTTTGCATGTGTGTCAAATAAAGGAGCGGCACTGATAGCGGTGTACTTCCTGAGCCTGACAATAAATCTTTGCCGTCAGTGATCTGAGCGAGCGTCTCCTTTCAGGGGCGGAGTCGTCCGTTGACAGGAAATGTATAAATAAAAAAAAATGTATGATTATTATAATGTAGACAAATGGTGGCTTTGAAATAAACAGCAGGCAACTTGAACTTCCCGAGTGGTCTGCAGGACACGTCCACCCACAATCCAAAAGCCTCATTGATATCTATTACCTTTCTGGCCGGCTAGCTAGCTATATATTATCTCTCTGGCTAGCTAGCTATCTATTAGTTATCCATTTGCTATCTGGCGAGCTAACTATCTAGCCGGCTATCTATTAGCTAGCTAACTTTCTATCTATTTGAGTTATTTCGGGTTGAGCGAACGCTGGCGCATGTGGCTGCCGCTGCTCACCCACAGAAAAACTTATCCTGTGACTGTAAAATGACCTTGAGAGTTTTGAAAGGAGACCCTGCGAAGTTTCCAGTGCGCCACGTCTATTTCCACATGTCGAAATGCGTTACACAACTGCAAACGGCATGACGCGAGAGGAAATAACACTTGGACACATCCTTCGACCTCTGACCCTGACTGGAGGCATTCCCGACAGCTTGGCATCAACAGGAAACTTGTGGCCTTGACACACACACACACACACGCTTACCTTGAAGCAATTGTGTGTCAGTGCCCATGTCTATTTTTAATATTTATTTTCATTGTTGGACAAATAAAGGTTTTCGGATTCTGATAATAATCTAGCTATAGCACACTAGCTATCTTTTAGTTATTTAGCTATCTAGGTGTTGGCTATCTAGCTTTCTATCTGTGTATTTTAGTGACATTCAGTGTATTAGCTAACTAGCTATATAGCTATCTAGGTGGCTAGCTATCTATTAGCTGTGTACTAGCTGGCTAGCTAGCTTTCTATTTACTTCCAGGGTGAGTGAACGCTGGCGCATGTGGCTGCCGCTGCTTACCCACAGAAAAACTTATCCTGTAAAGTGACCTTGAGAGTTTTGAAAGCTGCTTATAAATTACATGTATTATTATTATTTGGTAGGCAGGTCAAAGGTCGCTGATGATCCGCAGTAATGTTTTTTTGTAATCAGATGTCCACCTACGCGTCGCGCTCTCGAGGCAGAGAAAATCTCACCAATGTCACCCAAAAATAACCGTGGCTATTTTTATGAGGCGTATCAGCGGCACAGGAAGTTGAAAATATTTCACTGACGTTTTGGTTTTTTTTTCTTTGTGACACTTGACAAGCTTTTGTGAATTTCCACAGGAAGTCAACGAAGGCCTGCGGGGACGTCGATTAGATCACGTCGAGCCTTCAACAAAGCAAAAAATTGGAATCAAGGTTTTGGTTGCTTATTAATGTTGTGGTTTGATAAAAGACGAACTCACCGTCCAGCTCGCATACGAGTCCAGTTGTGGTGATGAGGTGAACCTTGCTGCCCTCTTCAGGATTCATGTGGATCGTCTCGCCTCTCCAAAAAGGGGGTGTGCGCACTTACGCAATCACATTGATTTGCTTTCATGATTTGTGCACATTAGAGATCACGTTAACTCATCCGTTGCTATTCCATTCTATTAGCTATTGATCTGTCTACCTAGCTAGCTATCTATTAGCTGTATAGCTATCGAGCTATCTATCTAGTTATCTATCAGCGAGCTAGCTTTCTATCTATTTGAGTTACTTCCGGATTGAGTGAATACTGGCACGTGTATTTTCCTTCTAATTTCGCCATCAACACGAAGTTTTCAGACAAAACAAAGTACCCAAAATGCATTGTGTCGCTTTCTCGGTCAGGGGCGTTCCCGACGTGATGTCACGTGAGGACTCGTCACCAACTCAAAAACAAGACTTCCGGAATATTCATCACGAGCCTTAAAACGTAAAATATAGCTATATACCGTGGAATGTGTGTAAAATGCACTCAGTAGAAGTGATTTTACAAATTATGGACGCAACTTGTCCAGAGGTGTCGGTTGTCCTTTAATGTCACCCACTTGAAAATTCACTGACGCCTTTAAAAACTGGACAGAATTGTTTCTTGTCTTTTGAATTTTGACTGTTTAATGTTAATTCCATGCTGTGTTTCAGTAAGAACAAAACAAGCTTCCCTGTCTGTGGCTGCAGTCAGATATCCAGCGGTACGAATTAGCTCCGAGTTACACATGATGCAGCAAAAAAAAAGAAGCAAAAGATCCTGCGTGGAAACACGCTCTCAAAACAAAAAAAGATTTAGTACAAAGTTGGGGGGGGCGGGAAGCTGCAGAAAAGAATACCAGCTAGCGCACGCTAACAACCGTCTTTTTAGGCTCTTTGTAAAAAAAGCAGGGCCGAAGTGATAGTGATACCTTGGCTTACGAATTTAATTGGTTCCCAGAGTGTGTAAGGCAAAATGTGTGTATCCCAAAAATTAATTTCCCATGGGAATTCATTAAAATGAGAATAATCCGTTCCCAGGTCCCCATAAAACAATTTTCTAAGTCTTAAAACTACACAAAATATACCTTATTTTATGTATAATAAATGTGCTATTGTATTATAATTAAAGAAACACACTGTACTGTGTAATAAAGTCGTGTTATTGACCTTTGTGATGGTCGTTGATGGCTTGATGGAATGGAGTGGCCGGTTTTATCAGCATTAAACACTTGATGAGGAACGTAACCTTCTTTCTTTTACCATCTTGAGGAATGATCCCTTGGAGGTGCTTTCGCTGCCATAATTTTACCTTGTTCCTCATCAATTGTGTTCGGTTTAGCTGGGTTGATAGCTTTCTGCATCAAGTGTATGGATGGCTTGTGCTGGTTATTTGTGGAGCCAGATTGATGGGATATTTTAACCTTGCAGTCTACACTCTGCCTTTGAACTATCAATAAAGCTGAAACGAGTCAATTTTTTTTAGTTATTTGTCTGCCTCTAATGTTTAAACCACCTCCCCTCACTGCTGCGTTTTTGACCAATCACGTGGCTTTAACCGAAGACTGGGGGAGGGGAATAGAGGAAAAAAACAGTCTGCTGCCATTTTCTTGTTAGGAGAACGGGCTCGTTTGCGAATGACACATGACTCATTGTGGCGCTCCGTGTGTATCCCGAAAAATAGTTTGTATGCCAAGGTAAAATGTTCACAAATTTAACGAAAAGTTCATTAATCCAAGGGGTTCGTAAACCGAGGTATCACTGTAGTTCTCTTTTTTCCCCCATACGCTTGAAGTGAAAATGCAACGTTCAGGTGTAATGTGCACTTGTTACAGTATCGAGCACAAAGTCGAGTCCAAAGAAACCGACATCAAACAGAAGAAGAAAAAAAGACTGCCATGTAAGAGCACTTCTTTGCCCCCCAACGTGGATATCGCAAAAGTTGCCAACGTCCTCCGAATACAAACATAAAAAAGACACTTGCAAGCCCTCCAAAGGTGCCCATTAAAAGGTTAACATTGATTCACTAAAACAAAACAAAAAAAAGATAAAATACCTCCCATTAACTAATAGTCAACATTTTCAGTAATAAAAGTTAATTTCTGTAATTACATTAAGAAAGATTCTCAATACATCCAGCAACTGATAACAAATATTGAGGAAAAGAAAGAAGAAAACGTGTACCAGGGATAAAATCAAATCGAATAAAACCCAAGGGGGGTGGGGGTGGGGGGGGGATTTGCGTCTCTAAAATTAGATTTCCAGACTGAATAAAGTTGTAGTAGTGTAAAAACAAACAAACCTGCGGCGGCCATGTTGGGTCCAGGGAGGAGCAGAGGCTGAAATAGGAAGGGGAAAAGGGGGCGGGGCCAGAGGCTGAAAAAAAAGAGTAGGAAGGGGAAAGGAGACGGGGTCAGAGGTCAAAGGAGTGCGTGTTGCTTGAGTTTTGAAGGGGGTGGGGGAGCAGGGGTCAGGGGGTCACAAGTTGTTGGCTGAGAGTGGTCAAAGTCTCCCCGTCTAAGTCTGTGCTTCGTCCTCCACATCCTGCAGCGCTTCTGTGGGCTGTTCTTCTCCTTCAAAATAAAACGCCAGTCGTGTCAGTGAAAATGGAGGGCATCGGCCATAATAATAAAATAATATAATCATAATAAAATAAGAATATAATAAAATAATGAAATACTACTAATAATAAAAATAATAATTTAAAACAGATTCGTATCTTACAGAAAGTGTATTGTCGGTTTTCAAATACCTGACATGCTTCGGCATCTACCAAATAATAAAAATAATAATAAAATAACGATAAAATAATAATACATTTCATTTATAATAATAATAGTCATAATAATCATACCTTTCATTTTTATGCGTATATCATGTATATATATATTTAATCCCAAGAGGTAAGAATGGAGCAATGTGTTTGGCATTTGGGTGTCGCATGGACAACTTGATGATCATTTCTTCAATCAAAATGGAAAGAATGCCAAAATGGCCCCACAAGATGCGTTTCACCTTCACCCTGCATATCCGAAGTCCATAATGTCAGGTTGTCGCGGAGCAACTGCATGATAAGTGTGGAGTCTTTGTAGCTTTCTTCACTCAGCGTGTCCAGTTCTGCAATCGCGTCATCAAACGCGGCTTTTGCCAACCTACAGCAAAAAAAAAAAAAAAAAAAATACATAATAGTTACCGTATTATGCGCACCCCAAAAGCCTTGATTTTCTTCACAGGATATATGACGTTTTGGTTCGAACTTTAGCAAGCATGATGACATTTCACAAGTTAGATTCTTTCGCGGACCGAAAAAAATGATGTGGCGGGCCAGATCTGGCCCCCGGGCTTTGACTTTGACACCAGTTGTACGGGATGAGCCACATAGCTGAATAGAAAGGAGCTAGCTCGCTGGAACGCTACCTCAATCGCTAGCTAACAAGCACGATGGAATTTACCAAGTTTGATTTGGTTTCGTGGGCCGAAAAAAAATTATGTGACGGGCCAGATCTGGCCCCCGGGCCTTAACTTTGACAACTTGCCATGGGTGAGAACATGAAAGCGAATCTCTTTTGTCCCTGGTTTTTAAGGATGATTTGTCCAAATTTGTCCCTGATTTGTCCCAGTTTTTTAAGATGACAACATGAAAGCGAATGTCTTTTGTCCCTGGTTTCCTCATCACAAAACTCCGTATTCAAAACGCGGAAGAGCCGAAAGAAGAACCTGCAAGCGCGATCCGGCGAGTTGAGGATCTCGTAGTAGAAGACGGAGAAGTTGAGCGCCAGACCGAGGCGAATGGGGTGAGTTGACGGCAGCTCGCTGGTGGCCAGATCCGTTGCGTCTTTGTAGGCCACCAGGCTTTTCTCCGCCGCTTCTTTTCTGCCGTTGCCTGTGGCGAACTCCGCCAGGTACCTGTGGTAGTCGCCCTTCCTGAAATTGGACCAAAACAAAAACTACATGTGGTGATTGATGTCGTCAATATGGCCGTCCTTTTTACCATATCGTACAGTTGATGTTATAAATACAGCAATACATTGGCTTATGAACTTAATTGCTTCCCAGAGTGTGTGTGTAAAGCAAAAAGTGTGTATTCCAAATATTAATTTCCCATAGGAAAACATTAAAATGAGAATAATCTGTTCGCGGGTCCCCATAAAACATTATTTTCTAATTTTTAAGCCTTAAAACCACACAAAATATACCTTATTTTTTGGATAATAAATGTGCAATGGTATTATAATTAAAGAAATAAACTGTACTGCATAATAAAGTCGTTTTATTTACCTTTGTGATGGTTTGCACTCCCCAACGCTTGATTCTTTTTGAACAGTTAAAGGACAACCGACACCACTTTTGTTTCCTAACTGACATCAGAAAAATGGTTTATAGCATCTAAAATACCCAAAACACGCAGGATGATATTTTTAGTCAAATGCAAAACACCAATAAAAATGACTTCAAGTCTCCAAAAACTACTTCAAATTGAACCCCGAAGTTCAGAAGGTCCCGCCCCCTTGTTCGTGACGTCACGTCAAGACGTCTTGCCTTGCTCGAGAATCAAAACAATGGCTTCAGATTGGGAGAAGATGCTTTCTTGTTACTCATCCAGTGATGAATATGATTCAAACAGTTCTGAAGAAGAAAGCATAAAAGTTTGCAATCGATTCAAGAAGTCCTCCCGTATCAATTCGAGCTGTCAGGACTTCAATGTAGCGTCCCCGAAAATGCACAAGATGGGGCCCAAGCTCTGTTGGAAATGGGTTGATTTGTCTGCTGGGAATTTGTGTCAACTAGTATCAAATAGTAGTCTTGGTGCAACACACAACGATTCACCATGGCGTTATTGATGTGTTTTCCTTCTAATTTTTCAGAGCAAACAAAGTACCGCAAAATGCATTGTGGGGCGTTCCCTCCGTGACATCACGTCAGGAATCGTCACCAAGTCAAAAACAAGACTTCCTGAATATTCAGCGCGAGTCTTAAAACGTAAAACACAGCGATATGCCGTGAAATCTCTGTAAAATGCGCTCAGTAGAAGTCATTTGAAGCCATTTTACAAATTATGGACACAACTTTGTCCGGAGGCGGTCGGTTGTCATTTAAGAG
Source organism: Hippocampus bargibanti (assembly GCF_051943395.1). Lineage (NCBI taxonomy): Eukaryota > Metazoa > Chordata > Actinopteri > Syngnathiformes > Syngnathidae > Hippocampus > Hippocampus bargibanti. The sequence continues at coordinate 20,746,237 of NC_142747.1, read as the reverse complement.
CGCGCACGCACATTTTGTTGTAGAAGACTTTGGACTCTCCGGCAACAGCAGAAGGGAGGAGGTGCTTTTCCAGTGCTTCCAAAATGTCACCGCAGATTGAATTCAGCTCATCTTCAACCTGCCACAAACACACACACACGCACACACACACACAAACACCAGACAAATGCTACAGTCAACTTTTTACCTGTGCCGACCATAAACTTTCAATGGTATGTTTATTTGTTTTGGTTCTAATTTTATTATTCTCAAAATGTACCGGAAATGTCTAATTCGGGGTGCTCACACTTTTTTAGCACTTTTGAAATGACTAAGTCAAAATGATCGAGCCATTATATTTCTTAACAAATCTATTGAGGATTCTTGCAATTTATGTCGATGTCCAATCGCAGATGTTGCACAACACAATTCTGTATATTTTTGGCCATTATGTGAGGTAACTCTGATAATGATTTTTTCTGACTAATCTGCGTTAGCTGGATATCTATTAGCTATCTATCTATTAGCTAGCTAGCTTTCTATCCATTTGAGTTACTTCCAGGTTGAGCGAACGTTGGCGCGTGTGGCTGCCACAGCTCACCCACTAAAAAAAAAAACTTGACTGTAAAGTGACCTTGAGAGTTTTGAAATGCGCTTAAAAATGAAATGTATTATTATTATTATTATATAAACCAATGTGGATTTATGGAATATGTATTTGCATTGTATTTTGTTTTACCGTTTTCCTGTAATCCCGGACCAGCTTCAATTTCTGTTCTTCGCCTTCGCTTTCGTCTCGCTGTTCAATGCTGCTGATTATCCTCCAGGAAGCTCTGCGAGCGCCGATCACATTCTTGTAAGCCACCGATAGTAGATTTCTCTCCTCCACGGTGAGCTCCAAATCCATGCCCGCCACATTCTTCATAAACGACACCATCTCTGTGGACCAGAATCATTTCAATGATTAAGAATCCCTTGTGCATCGCATCGCGTCTCAAAACTCATTTATCACTGGAGTAATTTACGACTTGAAACTCCTTCACAGGAAGAGCTCACTAAACCAGGTTACAAGTTTATCACTTCATGAAAAAGACAATGTTTTATTGCTTACAGCTGTTGGTGCGTGGTGTTCTCATCAAGAAAACTATGTTTTATTAATGTATCACTTAAAGGACAACCAACACCATTTTTATGTTTCCTAACTGACATCAGAAAAACGTTTCATAGCAACTAAAATAGCCAAACCACGCACGCTGATATTTTTAGTCAAATGCAAAATACCAATAAAAATAAGTTAAAGTGTCCCAAAACTACTTCAAAATGACCCCAGAAATGGTGAGTTTCAGAAGGTCCCGCCCCCTTGTTTGTGACGTCACGCCAGGACGTCTTTCCATTGGAAAGCTTTTGAATTCTAAACAGGAACAGAAACCGCAAGAAAAGATTCAAAATATAAATGAGCAAATATCAACAATCGAATGCAGGCACATTTTCATCAGAAATACAAAATGGCTGACACTGAATACTAGGAAAGAAAATTGCGAGCTCTAGAAATATATATGCCAATGCTTCTTTTTGCTTGAAACTTGGGAGTTATGGAGAAAAATATATATTCTACCACTTCTATGAGTTATAAAAATACAATTTACTCACCTTTATAAACCGTAGTGTAAGCAAAAAGACGGTAAACTTCAATTCATTTTTCCCCCGTTTCTCGTTGTCGTATTCGGTAATTTCAAGAACCAGCATGGATTAGATTGGATTGGATTTGCCTTGACAAATAAAAAGACTAACCAGAGAAGACTAACCAGAGACCAGTTGAAGAACAATGGCATGAAGCTAACCACATTCCATCAAGGTCTCCGTGTCATCAGTCATCAATTGCTCGCTCGCAAAGCTCCAAAATCCCGCGAGTGAGTCATGGTACATTCATTCAACGTTACTAAGCAACCGAGAACTGCCGCACAAGGCGGGGTGTCTAAAAACAGCCCCTGCGAGACCACTAATGGCATGACGGTCTCAACGAGAAGTGCATAAGATCGAAAAAGGGAGGAAGAAGGGAGTCGTTTTCGTCCATCGAGCTCGACCGGTTCTGTCGTCAGCCCCATCCAGTCAACAGTTGTCCTCCCACTCGTTAGACGAACTTGCTTTGAAAACTAAAAGCCCCCTTCGCGGGAGCGATAAAGAAGTTTCACAAAGCCACCGGTATCGTTTATAAAAAGATAAGTTGGATTCTGAGGCGCGATGGGGCAATGGAGGTATAACTCCTGACAGCTCACGCTCGACTCATCCGCCATTTTGTTGTAGCATCTTCGCTAACGCTAGCCACTGGATGCTAATTATCAAATGTAGCCTTTTAAGTTTGACAGCTGCGATCGATTGCTTTAGACTACAGTAGGCCCGAGGATAATGTTCTAATCACAGCGGCGTGCCTGTCCCCAAGTAGCATAACGACACGTAAAATTAGCAAGCCCCCCCCAAACAAAGCTTCACTCTGTTAGCATTAGTTAACTAGCAGCGGGGCGGGGAAGTACGCCAGCGGTGAGCATGTCCCACTCCCAAGTGTGCTTACCGTCATATCGCTCGGCCTGTTCAGCGAGTTTTGCCTGGTACACGTATTCTTCGCGCTCGGCCATTGTGAATAGAAGCGCTCGTGAGGATCAGTCACAAAAATGACAAATGGGTTTTCCGGGATGGGGGGAGCACGATAATGTGTCTGGCTTGGTTGGTTTTATCAGCGGTTCGTAGAAAGCTAGTGGGTCGATTCGAAACGGCGTTCCGCCCAACCGGCAGCAGAGAATGGGCTAAAAATGGCGGCCAGTCTCATCCGGGTAATCACACACGCGCACCCGATTCGTCAGCTCTGTGACGTAGTTTACGCAGGCTTTGACTTTAAACTGGAGATAATGTGTAATTGTGATACGTGTCTTCCCACAAATATATTTTCAGAAATATGCTAAGCGGGAAATCACGCGAGTTTATCTCCAAGTGGATTTCATGTAATTGCAGAGGGGACCCTCCCCCAACCCCGATCATCCCCTTGGTGGCGATACTTCTCTTGGAGAGCCCCATTAATCTTTGATTATTTTTCTGGCGGGACTTCCGTTTCGTTTTAAATTTGTTGACCTTTATTTTAAGTAGGTAAAAAAAACTCCCTAAGAATTACAATTTCTGTTGTAAGAGTGACTAATAGGCACTCCCCTACATTGTTTGTATTCCCCTATATATATTTTAATGTGTATCAATCTTACATCACGAAATTCCCTATGTTATCATATCCACTTCAAAAACAAGGCCCAGGGGCCAAATCTGGCCCACCACGTCATTTTATTCGGCCCGCGAAAGCAAACATTCAGTGAGTTGTTCGCATACCACTAAAGGATCCCACGTACTACTAGTGTATTAGTAGCATACTGCCATTCACAGCTTGAGCAAAAACAAGAAGGATTTGTCTGTCATGAATGTGACTTTATTTATCATCATTTTAATGAACACATCACATGCTACAGAAAAAAAAAATCATTACAATTGTCTGAAAGGAATATAGTGTTCGAACCAAATGACACAATCGCTATCAACAATTCCCGCTGGCTTTTTGCCACCCCTCACTTTGCATGAAAGGAACACTGGCTTTTTTTTGGTATGATTACCGGTATTTAAAATATTGGATTTTTTAAAATTCATTTCAGTAACTAAGCAACTGCTGCCTGCAGTTACCCAGACTACATGTTGGAAATCAGCTAGAAAAATCAGTTTTGATCATCTTAAAAAATGTTTTCCATGTCACAATCGTTTATTATTATTATTAATTAATTGTTTGAAATTAGGTCATGGAATGGTCATATTTTTTTTATTTGTATTTTTTTTTTGGGGGGGGTGTGAATGAATAAGTGTCTCATTACAAACTTAGCGTGAAAGCAATCTAAAGTAACCTGTGTGAATATTTCATGTTTTCTGTGGGTGACTAGCGGCAGCCACATGCGCCAGCGTTCACTCAACCCGGAAGTAACTCAAAAAGATAGAAAGCTAGCTAGCTAGCTAATAGAATGCTAGATAGCTAATATGTTTACTGGCTCAATTAGCTAGCTAGCCAGCCATCTAGCCAATAGATAACCAACTAGATAGCTAATAGCTAGCTAGCTAGTAATAATAATCCATTTCATTTATAAGTGCCTTTCAAAACTATCAAGGTCACTTTACAGTCACAGGATCAGTTTTTCTGTGGGTGAGTAGTGGCAGCCACACGCGCCAGCGTTCATTCACCCGGAAGTAACTCAAAAAGATAGAAAGCTAGCTAGATAGCTAATATAATAAGCACTAGAAAAATAGCCTCAGAAGGAAAAACAATTCTAAAGAATACAATAAGGAAATTGGTGCAAGATGGCAAAAATTATATTAATAATTGTCCATTAGGATTTCGACTTACGACCATTTCAACTTACGACCGCTTGGTCGGGACGGAACTCGGTCGTAAATCGGATGTTACCTGTATATATTCTTGCTTGTAAATTCCATTCAATCTCAGTTATCTAGCTAGCTACAAAGCTATCTGTTGGCTATCCATTAGCTATTTTTAAGCTATCTATTAGCTGTCCGGGCTGGCTGGCTATCTGGTTAATACTGTCACTTTAATAGGCATTCGAAAATCAAAGTCAGTGCAAGCGCAGGCGTAAGCCTGGGCTGAAAAAAAAAAATCTATTTTTATATTAATTAATAGTTGTTCACCTTCATGAACATTCAGCCAAGTAGTGAAGTTGTGTGGAGAGTGATGTCCTGAGGAGCGAGAGCTGATCAAATGTGACAAAATCCACGGACAAGCCTTCCCAAACCGTCTTTCATTTTGTACCGAGGAGAGTGTCTGTCAAAGATACAGTGATACCTTGGCTTACGAACTTAATTGGTTCCCAGACACAGTGTGTAAGGCGAAAAGTGTGGATCCCAAAAATTTATTTCCCATAGGAAACCATTAAAATGAGAATAATCCGTTCCCAGGTCCCCGTAAAACATAATTTTCTACTTTCTAAGCCTTAAAACTACACAACATAGACCTTATTTTATGTGTAATAAATGTATAATAAAGTGGTTTTATTGACCTTTGTGATGGTTGTTGATGGTTCGTTGGAATGGAGTCAGCATGAAACACTCGAGGAACGTAACCTTTCACCATTTTGAGGAATGATCCCTTGTCTGTGCTTTCTCTGCCATAATTTTGCCTAGTTCCTCATCAATTGTGTTCTGTTTAGCTCGGTTGATAACTTTTGGCATCAAGTGTAGAGATGGCTTGTGCGGGTTGTTTGTGGAGCCTGATTGATGGGATATTTTAACCTTGAAGTCTACGCTCTGCCTTTGAACTATCAAAGTTGAAACAAGTCTAAATTTCACTGTTTTCTATCCATTTTCTCACTAGCTCTCTGTCATCTGCCTGTCTCTTTAATGTTTAACTCCCCCCACTGCTGCGTTCTTGACCAATCACATGGCTTAAACCGAAGACTGAGGGCAGGGTATAGAGGACAAAAACAGTCGGCAGCCATTTTCTTGTTCGGAAACGGGCTCGTTCGCGAAAGACACGTCACTCATTGTGGCAGCTCCGTGTGTATCCCGAAAAATAGTTTGTATACCAAGGTAAAATCTTCATAAATTTAACGTTCGTAAACCGAAAAGTTCGTAAGCCAAGCCAAACCTAGCTATCACTGTACGCGGTTAGGCCGGGAGTTGTGACAAACTTTACTTACTGCAGATAGGATAGACTGTGAGGTGGTGACCAGGATCCGCAAGGAGGCAATGGGGGTTCTGAACGCTAATGTCCCGTTTTGCACCCACTCTCAGCTGAGTTCATCCTCCGCGTTGTGTTGGTCCAACAGTTTGACGTGCGTGAAGGGAAAATGGCCGCGTTTACCTTTACATTCACCTTCCCACTGGCCGTTCACGTTGATTTTAGTCACTTTCACCATGTCGCCCACCTGCGGAGGAAAGACCAATTGCGAGCATTAGCAAAATAAGGAAAAACCAAGTGAACGATGAGCAAACTGACTGCATTTCTAAAACTGTATAAAACATCAACTGTAAAGTGTACTTGAGAGCTTTGAAAGGCACTTAAAATATAATGTATTATTATTATTATTAAAAATAGTGTCTGTGAGACCCACGTTTGAAGCTAACACCAAGAGAAGGAAACGTGAGCTAATAATTGACAATCCCTCCCGCGCTGAGTCACTTATCGGAAAAAGCACAAAAGGCGAACTTGCCCAAGGTGAAGTCGAGAGAATTGAACAAAAGAGGGAGCGGTACCATTAGCTTGCACAATGGGAACCGTTCTGGGTAACTTCTCTTTGGAAAATGCATTCAAACGGTTCTGAAATAATAATAATAAATTTCAAGCGCCCTTCAAAACTCTCAAGGTCACTTTACAGTCACAGGATCAGTTTTTCTGTGGGTGAGCAGCGGCAGACACACGCGCCAGCGTTCACTCAACCTGGAAGTAATTCGAATAGATAGCAAGCTAGCTAGCGAATAGATAGCTAATAGCGAGCAAATAGATAGCTAATAATAATAGTAACATTTCAAATGAATAAGTACAGCGGCCCTTGAGGACCGACATCGGACACCCCTGGCTTAGCGGATCGTTGCTAAAGCTGTCTACGATCACCAGTTTGCGTTCGTACTGCGTATATATAGCTGGCTATCTATCCAGCTGGCTGGCTATCTATTAGCTAGCTGGCTATCTGTTGGCTATCTAATAGCGAGCTATCTAGCTAGCTTAGAAACTTAGAAAGTAGAAAATGATGTTTTATGGCGACCTGGGAACGGATTATTCTTATTTTAATGGTTTCCTATGGGCAATTATTTTTTGGGATCCACACTTTGTACACTCTATCTGGGAACCAATTAAGTTCGTAAGGCAACGTATCACTGTAATTGCACATTTACATTACCTCCAAAGCCAAGGCAGTCTTGTCATATGCATTGGGCACCCTCTTCTGTATAACCCTGGCAAAGACGGGTCCATTCTGCAGATTGGGGAGGGGGGTCGGTTGTGCGTACTGGCTGGGATCGCCCATGAGCGGCGCTCCGGGCTGGGCTGTCGATCCATCAGAGTTCCCGAACATCCCAAGTCCTCCCGGCGGGCAACCGGCGGGTACAGCGGAAACAAGCGCTGAATTGGGAGACGGCGGACGGTACTTCTCCACGTACGGCACCGGGATCATCCCTGCTCGGCCTTCACAATTCACAGCATTCCACCATTGCTCTTCAGGCTTTTCCAGAACGCGCAGGATGTCCCCCTTGCGGAATGGGAGATCCTCGTCGTCGTTGCCGGGGAAATCAAAAAGCGCTCGGACGTATTCGTCCTCCAGGCGAGGTGGAGCGGCGCCGCCTGGGACCAGTTTGTTGAGAAACGACGCGTGTTTGGACTTGTTGATGGGTTCGATGAGGGTCGTCGTGTCCAAGTAGTGGATTTTGTAGAACTCCAGCAAAGCAGCGAGCGCGTCAAATTCCTGATCGCCAATTCGAAACCTTGGATGTGACAAACATGCTGGAATAGGAACGTGGTACGCTTTTTAATGAGAGAAAGTCAATGAGAAAATACCATACAGTCAGTCAAATGGAAGTCTGCGATAGGCTCATTAGTCAGCAGATTATCATAATAATCATACATACATTAAAAGACAACCGACACCATTTTTTTGTTTCCTAACTGACACAGAAAAACATTTTATAGCATGTAAAATACCCAAAAATGCACAAGATGGCGCCCAAGCTCCGTTGGAAATGGGCTGATTTGTCTGCTAGGAATTTGTGTCAACTAGTATCAAATAGTAGTCTTGGTGCAACGATTCACCATCGCGTGAAGAAGGTTACGTTCCTCATCAAGTGTTTAATGCTGAGGAAACCGGCCACTCCATTCCATCAAGCCATCAACCGACCATCACAAAGGTCAATAAAACGACTTTATTTTACAGTACAGTTGATTTCTTTAATTATAATACCATAGCAAATTTATTATAAATAAAATAAGGTATATTTTGTGTAGTTTTAAGGCTTAGAAAATTAGAAAGTTATGTTTTATGGGGACCTGGGAACGGATTATTCTCATGTTAATGCTTTCGTATGGGAAATTAATTTTTGGGATACACACTTTTCACCTTACACACTGTCTGAGAACCAATTAAATTCCCTGTAATACATATGTCTACACACACGGTTTGCAAGTCACGCAGGCGGTGCTTTCTTCATGAAAAAAAAACAAAGATTCCCGCATCTGATCTTACCTGAACCGGATTGTCGATTGTTGCTGCTGATGCTGTTGATGATATAATGCGACACTTTGGAATTCTCCGACACCGAAAGCACGTAGTCGCCTGGACTGGTGATGGAGTCTCGAACCAGGAACATCCCGTGCCTCTGCCCCTGCAACAGCGACACAGCCTCTTGCCTGCTCAGGCGACCCCAGAACCAACTGCCGCGGTCCTCCGCGTCAAAATTGCCGGCCATGATCGGCACTCCGAAGCCCAGGCTTCGTCGGGGCCTTCGTTGCTCTCCCTCCCAAAATCCGCACGGCAAGCCTTCAACTCATACAAAACTTTAGCGCCTCGAGCACGTTTAGTAAACAGACGACAATCCGCAGATGGCCGTTTGCGCATCAATTCACTGCCACAAAACCTCTGCTGCTGATAACTAAAATATTATGGGGTGTCTTAAAAGATTATAGATTTGTTCAACTGTTGGGGGTAGCACAAGGTAAAAGGTCAGAATTCCATATAGACTACAAGGGACGATAACAACTAAGTTCAACAACTGAAATGGCGGATAAGGGGAAAACAAAAAAAGGGACCCTCTTACCGGATGTGACGTCGCGATTCGTGCCGCATCAGTGGCTAGTGATGGGAATTCCGGGTCTTTTCAAAGAGCGGGTTCTTTTGGCTCGGCTCACTAATATGAGATTATTTTCTTAGTGTTTCTTAGGTGTTCAATTACCTGATATGTTTCGGCGTAACATGACCCATTGTGGGACGAATAAAGGTTTTCTGATTCAGAATCTGTTGTATATTAGATATCAAATAGACCGGAAGAACTTAATACAACTATAGATCCGGCTCTTTTGGCTCCCATATGGCTCCTCAGGTTGTTTGTTTTTGTTTTGCTGTTGCTTAAATTAACGACCAAAATCATGTGAAATTATGTGAAAAACGAATTACTCATATAAAAAAATACACTATCAAATATTTTTTATTGATATGGCTTTATTTATATGTGCACGTTAGTGATGGAAATTCCGGCTCTTTTCTTTTGGCTCGCCTCACTAAAAAGATCCGTCTCATTTTGCTCCCGAATGGCTCCTCAGTTTTTTTTCTTAAATTATTTAATGACCAAAAATCATGTAAAATTATGTGAAAAAAAAGAATTCCTCATGTAAAAAATACACTACAGTATATCATGGCTTGATTTATATGTGCATAGAGAGCATTCACTAACTTTCACTTTCCCTGTGATGATCAGCTGTCACCAATTTGTTTTTCATATTAATAATGCTATCATACCAACTAGTAAAAAATATCATAATTGAATAATAATAACAGCATAACATTTGTACACCTGTCTACCCTAACCCCCCCCCCCCCCCCTTCTCCTCACTGGGGCGGTGTGTCTGTAATTCTCCCCTCCCTCCTCTACCACGGATATCGACCAATCACGTGTGGTTTTAACCAAAGACTGGGGGCGGGGAATAAAGGACAAAAAAAGGCGGCTTCCGTTACCGGCTACTTGTTGGGAGATACGGCTCTAAGAACCGGCTCGTTCGTGAACGACACATCACTACAACTAGCAAGCTCACATTGAATAAAATACAGTGATACCTTGGCTTACGAACTTAATTGGTACCCAGACACAGTGTGTAAGACAAACAGTGTTTATCCCGAAAATTAATTTCCCATAGGAGACCATTAAAATGAGAATAATCCGTTCCCAGGGCCTATAAATCATATTTTTGTGATTTCTAAGCCTTAAAACTACACAAAATATACCTGTATCATAAATGTGCTAAGGTATTATAAAGAAATAAACTGTACAGTATAACAAAGTGGTTTTATTGACCCTTGTGATGGTCGTTGATGGCTTGATGGAATGGAGTGGCCGGTTTCATCAGCATGAAACACTCGATGAGGAACGTAGCCTTCTTCTTTCACCATCTCGAGGAATTCCCTTGTAGGTGCTTTCTCTGCGATAATTTTACCTAGTTCCTCATCAACTGTGTTCTGTTTAGCTGGGTTGATAGCTTTTTGCATCAAGTGTACAGATGGCTTGTGCGGGTTATTTGTGGAGCCTGATTGATGGGATATTTTAACCTTGCAGTCTCCACTCTGCTTTTGAACTATCAAAGTTGAAACGAACCCAAATGTCACTCACTGCTGCGTTCTTGACCAATCACGTGGCTTTAACCGAAGACTAGGGGCGGGGAAAGGAGGACAAAAAAAAGTTGGCTGCCATTTTGTTTTTCATCATTCATCCGTGTGTATCGTGAAATATAGTTCGTATGCCAAGGTAAAATTTTCATAAATGTAACGTTCGTAAGCCAAAAAGTTCATAAACCAAGGGGTTTGTAAACCGAGGTATGACTAATTGAAATCTTCAAATTGCCCATAGATGTTAATGCAATGTGCCTTGTGAATGACTGACAAGACATTTTGTGTTTTCCTCTCATAGTACGGATTTATTGTGAAGATCCATTCAGTAATAATTTAATATATGTATCATAATACAGAGCATCCTTTCCACAAGCTGTGGAATGCAGCACAAAAATCAAAGCTTAGTCCGAGTAGTGTGAAAAAAAGTGCTGTATCGTGTGGATGATCCAAATGGAAGTCATACATAATCATACATTTCATTTCTAAGCGCCTTTCAAAACTCTCAAGGTCACTTTACAGTCACAGGATAAGTGTTTTTCTGTGTGTGAGCAGCGACAGCCACACGCGCCAGCGTTCACTCAACCCAGAATAACTGAAATAGATAGAAAGCCAGCTATCAAGCCAACTATCTATGAATTAGCTATTAGCTAGCTAGCTAATAGATGACTAATAGATAGCTAGCTGGATAGCTAGTTAGACAGCTAATAGATAGCAAATATATAGCTAGCTATGTAGCCAGCAACGGTGACCCCGTTCAACCGGGAATAACTCAAATAGTTCAAGTTAGCTAGCTGGCTAATAGATGACTAATAGCTAGCTAGCTGGATAGCTAGTTAGACAGCTAATAGATAGCAAATATATAGCTAGCTATGTAGCCAGCAACGGTGACCCCGTTCAACCGGGAATAACTCAAATAGATCAAGTTAGCTATCTAGCTAATCGATGACTATTAACATCCGCTACTTACGATAGTAGTCTCCCGCATACACGAGCATGAGGTCTGGCACAGCCACCTCTGTCCATTCGGGTTACCAGCACAACTTTAGTTGGCTGACGAAGCTCTTCGGATGAGGAGCGAAACCTTCAGAGAAGTACAGATGACGGTGGAAGAAACCTTTTCCTCCTCGATGGACCTACTTCAGAGACGCTCGAACGGAGCAGCCATCAGGTCAAATCTTCCGACGGGTCCAAATCCTCCTCTGCTCCGATTGGCTGGGCGGCCGCCGAGGAGTGCCGCGATTGGCTGGAACAAGACAACGGCGAGGAGCGACTCTGCGTGTCGTCCTCATCCTGCGCCATCAGCGCTAATCGGCCCGCCGTCTCTTTCCTGTCCCGCGTCGTCGTCACCCTCCTGACTTTCCTCTGCTCCTCAACGGTCCACATGCTTTCTTCTTCATCGTCCTTGCCTCGCACCTCCCGATCAAAGTCCAACAGCTCCTCCATCATCTCCTCAATCTCCAGCTCAGCGTTGAGTTCTTCGTCCACCACCTCGGAGCGCAGGTCTCCCATGCTTTCGGTCCGGTCCGTCTCGTCGTCTTCGCCGATGATTTTGCGCCTTTCGGGGGGCTCGCTGGCTTGACTCTCGCCGAACTCCAAGATGGTGGGCAGGTTGCCTTGTTTTGGACAGCGCTTCCTCAGGCTGACCAGGAAAGGTTGAGGCAGGGAGAAGATGTCCACGTTGTTTCCCAGGTCGATCCATGTCACACTTGGGAAGCTATTCGGATCCTAGAAAGGAAAGGGAAACGGCGACTGAGTGCCGAATTAGGACCGAGCCACTTGTAAAATAAGTAGGGGGGGGCTTTGTACAGCGATACCGTGGCTTACGAACTTAATTGCTTCCCAGACAGAGTGTCTAAGGCCAAAAGTGTGTAGCCCAAAAAATAATTTCCCATAGGAAACCAAATAAAATGACAAAATGACAAATTAATATCACGTTAACGCTTGAAAAAGAAACAAAAGGAAAAAAAAACCAAACCTTCAAGGCATCCGTTAGCTCCTTCAGAATGGTCCTGGTCAGACGGTTTCCGTTCACGGCCAACGTCTCCAGGTGAGGCAAGGCGGCCAGAGTGGGCAGCAGCAGGAGAAAGGCCTCATCGGTCAAGTCGGTGAAGCCGAGCTCCAAGCTGACCACGGCCGAAGCGTGACGCTGGAGATGCGCGCAGAGACGCTCCGTGTCGTTAGCTACCAGAGGAATGCCGGACAGATCCAGCGCACCGCCGGATGGAGGCGTGGACAGCACCGCCTTCAAACTACAAAACGCACACATACAGAACAGATAGCAAATAGATAGATAGCTAACTAGCCATATAGCTAATAAATAGCCAGCTACGTAGCTAGACAGAGAGCTAATAGATACCAAATGGATACCAAATAGATAGCCAGCTCAGTAGCTAGCTAATAGATAGCAAATAGATGGGAAAAAAGATAGCAAATAGCTAGCTATGGAGGTAGCTAGCAAGATAGCAAATACATAGCAAATGGATAGCAAATAATAGCGAGCTAACTAGGTAGATAGCCATATAGCTTAATCAATAGCCCGCTACATAGCTCGCCAGATAGCTAATAGATAGCAAATAGATAGCCAGCTAGATCGCTAGCTAATAGATAGCATATAGATAGCAAATGGATGGCAAATAGATAGCCATATAGCTAATAAATAGCCAGCTACATAGCTAGCCAGATAGCTAATTGATAGCAAATAGATAGCAAATGGATAGCCAGCTAGGTAGCTAGCTAATAGACAGCAAATGGATAGCAAATAGCTAGCTAGCAAGGTAGCTGGCAAGATAGCAAATAGATAGGCAGCTAGGTAGCTAGCTATAAAACAACAGATCCATCCATCCGCCATCGATGACTCGACGCAATCTGATGCTCTTTTTTTGTCAAATCGACATCGCTCGTTACATTTGTCGACCGTATTGATTTCAAAACGCACGTATTTGCTCATTCGACGTCGCGTTGCCATGACAACGGCGACACTTTTCATATGAAAGCGTTTTGTAATGGCGGCATGTTTTTGCCTCACGCTCGCTTACACCTGCGACGCCTGCGGAATTAATTAAAAGCTGCTTCACAGGGCAGAATAATTTGACATCATCTTTGCGCCCTTTAAAAAAAAAAAAAACAACAACAACATCTACTAATATGATGGCTGTCATCACTGCTATTTGCTCACACTCGGATGAATGTGTGAGGAAGAAAAATACAGCTTACAAACTTCATTGGTTCCCACACAGTGTGTGTAAGGTGAAAAGTTAGTCTTCCAAACATATATTTCCCACAAGAAACCATTCAAATGAGAATAATCCGTTCCCAGGTCCCCATAAAACATAATTGTCTATTAAATAAGCCTTAAAACTACACACAATAGACCTTATTTGATGTATAATAAATGGTATCATAATAAAAGAAATAAACTGTACTATATAATAAAGTTGTTTTAATATTATTTTTGTTATTATTTTTATTTTATTATATTTTCTTTTCATATATTATATATTTTATACAGCTGCGTGTTTGGTTTCAACATTTAGCTTGTAATAGACTTGCACATTCCACCATGACGTCCCCGATCCACTGCTGAAAAGGACGCTGTTATTGGATTGGATTGGATATGCCTTTATTAGTCTCACAGTGGAGAAATTTACATTTACATTATCCTCTCCTCTTTCATCTACAACTGCTTCGTGTCACAAAGAGGGTACAGAAAGTGCTGAAGAATGAATGACTTATTAGTTACCTATTCACTAGCTAGCTAGCTTTCTATCTATTTGAGTTACATCCGGGTTGAGTGAACGCCGGCGAACGTGGCTGCCGCTGCCCACCCACATAAAAATTGATCCTGTGACTGTAAAGTGACCTTGAGAGTTTTGAAAGGCGCTTAAAAATGAAATGTATTATTATTATTATTATGTCTGAATCAATTCACAGCTGTTAATGTGATGTGATATGACACCACGTCCACCAGAGGGTGCCGTTATCCAGGAAATAACTTGGAAAAATGATGAGAACGGCAAATTGTCCTGAAAATAATCGGTACTTGAAGTACTCACCATGCTTGGGGTTTGCGTTTGAGCAGTCCTTGTCTCCTCCACTGAGAGTGAGGGCTGAGGTGATAGGTCAGCTGACGACAAACCTTCTCCATGGCCCCCAGAGAGTCGCCCTCCTATCGGATGTCCAGAGGCACAACTGAACGAATGAAGTCGGGGGTGGAGGGGGGGGGGGGGTCATCTGCCGCAACTTACCGTCTTTGGGCAGTGGACGTATCGCGCAAGGCTGATGATCAGGTCATGCGTGATGGGGTCCACAAGGTTCCGAAAACTAGCGTAGCGGTATAAGACATCGTCCAGAGATGTTGATTCCATACCCAGGTCCTAAAAACACATACACGCCACACCGACATGAAAAATCACAAAGTTGCCATCTTGCTTTTTATTTATCTAGCTTTCCAGTCTAACAGTTGTCCTTTAACTGTGTAATTACAGGCAGAAAATCCCCTCGTATTTCCAAAATTAAAAAAAAAAAATCCAGTATTTGCTTATTATTTGTCATACAACAATAATCTATACATCATTTGAAAGTGATTTAAAGGACGACCGACATCAGAAAAACGTTTTATAGCATCTAAAATACCCAAAACACGCAGTATGATAAAAAATGCAAAATCTGCAAAAAAATGAACCCGGAAGTGGCGATTTTCAGAAAGTCCCGCCCCCAGTTCATGACGTCACGCCAAGATGTCTTGCATTGCTGGAGAATCAAAATAATGGCTTCAGATTGGGAGAAGATGCTTTCTTGTTACACATCC
Organism: Hippocampus bargibanti; assembly: GCF_051943395.1. Lineage (NCBI taxonomy): Eukaryota > Metazoa > Chordata > Actinopteri > Syngnathiformes > Syngnathidae > Hippocampus > Hippocampus bargibanti. The sequence goes on along the minus strand of NC_142747.1, from coordinate 20,731,054 downwards.
AGTTATGAATATGATTCAAATAGTTCTGAAGAGGAAAGCATACATTTTTGCAATTGATTAAATAATTTATTCTGTGCCATTTTGAGGCAACATTGAGGGGAAATGTCTCACCCAAAAAGAGGCAGAAAATGGCGACAAAGCCGTGTAAGGAATTAATCAGCCCGTTTCCACCGGCTGATAAATTCCTTCCACGGAGTTTGGACGCCCTCTTCTGGCGGCTTTTTGGTGCAACACGAGGTTTTCAGACCAAACAAGTACAGCAAAATACATTGACGTGATGGAAGGACTGCTACAATGTGTCCTTTTTTTCGGTCAGGGGCGTTCCTTCAGTGATGTCACGTCCGGACTCGTCACCAACTCACAAACAAGACTTCCGGAATATTCAGCGCGAGTGTTAAAAGGTAAAATATAGCTATATGCGCTGGAATCTTTGTAAAATACGCTCAGTAGAAGTCATTTGAAGTGATTTTTACAAATTATAGACGCAATTTATCTGAAGCCGTCGGTTGTCCTTTAAATATGCTATTAGAAAATGAGTGGTGAATTATTATTGCCATTTTTGTCACATCCCTCCATTACCTGCCGTAACGTCCTGAGCATCTCCGTGGCCTGGTCGTGTTTGCCCTGCTTGGCCATCAACATCATCTCCTGGATCATTCCGATTCTCCGCTGGTAAGGCGGCGGCGGGTTGGCCCCGCGGCTCAGCCTGTCGCCCGACCTCAGCATCAGGGACGCAAACAGGTCCCCCCGCTCCTTGGCGGGGGTCCGCTTCCAGCCGGCTCCTCCGGCATCGCGGCCCTTGGTCTGTTTGCCCCCCATGGCGCAGATGCGCTGTGATCAAAACAAGCCCGATCCCGGCGGGTAGTCGTTCATGCCGAGGGAGCCATCCGAGCGCCTGCTGATGATCACATTGTTACAGTCCGGACACTTGAAGGGAGCCCGCCGGGATTTAATCTGGATGACAAAGGCACTGGATTAGAAAACAAGAAGAAAGCAGAAGCAGGGCAGGGGATGGGAGGGGAGGGAAAGACTTCATGCAGATCAAGTGGGGAAGAGGTCGGAGGATGCTGCCTGCCAGCACGGCCACTCAAAACGTAGTCTGTCGCCTGTCCCAAACACAACTTCGCCTTGATTTACCTCCGGGAACGACGTGTTGTTGTTGCTTCTGCTGCCGTGTTTTCATTTCAGTCACCCTAACAAGCGATGCGGTGGTGCAGGGAAGCAGTCAGGGCATAGCGGCAATGTTTCCGTCCGCGGTTCTAAAAAGACGATTTGGTCACCAGTGTTCCACTTCCGGAGTCTGTCGTAGAGTCGCCCGCCGTAGAACGTTGTATCAGCGTGACAACAACCGAGCTGAGCGTCTGTTCAAGGATAAGCAGAAGAGTACCTGCCCGCCTTCTCGCTTTTGCTTGGTTTGGGACTGAATTATGGATGATAACCACTGGGCTCGTAGTGAGTGACAGAAGCACGCCCCCAACCGCCTCCAGCCAGAAGGCAGAAAGCAGCGACAAGTTTCCAACGACTCTTCACAACAAAATGGCGATATCTGGACTCCAAACAATCTTGACTCAATATTGCATACGCTGTCGTGTGGTTGACGAATAAAATCAAAGTGAGTCCACCTGTTTGGTTAACGTGTCTAACTTTTATTTGACTTGCCAATTCGTGTCCGTTTCGCCTCAGTCACTCTTTCGTCTTCGACGCCCAGCTGACGTCATCACCCAGCGACTCTAGTCTGATTGTAAACGACGACACCGCAGACGCGGTTCAAAACGGTCACAAAGACTGCCAGGCGATGACTCGTATAATTGACATTATCTTTCAGAAACAACGTACGCAAAATTGACGCTTCGTCACAATCACGACGTGTTTCTCCGCCGGAGGGCGATGTCTTCTTTCTTTCTATCATGTGATTCTTCAGGATTAATCCCTCGTTTCTCGCGGTTAATTGGGACCGAGACCACCCGTGGTAGGTGAATATCCGCGAAGTAGATCCACGTGATAAGACAGAATAAAGGTGCTTGACAGGGTCAGGGAAACTCTTGTGTTGTGTTAAAAGCAAACAAAACTATTTGTAGAACGCATGAATGAAGAAGCACATAAATTAGGTATTTTCCAAAACATATTTATTTGGCCTTAATTACATTCTTATTTACAGTATTAAAACAGTAGGGAGGTCCAATTAAATATCAAAACAATTATGGAAGAGCACCAAGAGTCAATTTTGGCGAATTGTTCCAATTCTCCTTCAGCCTCAAACGGTTCGCCTGAATGTGAGACATCATTTGCAGTCGACAATAAGCAGACATGTCATGTGAATTTCTTTTTACAGGGGTTAACATACAGTGATACCTCGGTTTACGAACCCCTTGGCTTAGGAACTTTTCCGTTTACAACCGTTAAATTTATGAAAAGTTTACCTTGGTATACAAACTATTTTTCAGGATACACGGAGCGCCGCAATGAGTGATGTGTCGTTTGCGAACGAGCCCCTTCTCCTAACAAGAAAACTGCAGCCGACGCATTTTTGTCCTCTATTTCCCGCCCCCCATTCTTCGGTTAAAGCCACGTGATTGGTCAAGAACGCAGCAGTGAGGGAGTGGGATGGGGTAAACATTAGAGACAGGGAGACGACAGAGAGAGAGAGAGTGAGAAAATGGGTAGAAAACAGTGAAATTTGGACTTGTTTCAACTTTGATAGTTTAAAGGCAGAGTATAGACTGCAAGGTTAAAATATCCCATCAATCAGGCTCCACAAACAACTCGCACAAGCCATCTGTATGCTTGATGCAACAAGTTATCCAACCCAGGTAAACAGAACACAATTGATGAGGAACAAGGTCAAATGATGGCAGAGAAAGCACCTCCAAGGGATCATTCCTCAAGATGGTGAAAGAAGAAGGCTACGTTCCTCATCAAGTCTTTAAATGCTGATGAAAGCAGCCACTCCATTCCTTCAAGCCATTAACAACCATCACAAAGGTCAATTAAAAAGACTTTATTGTACAGTTTATTTCTTTATAATACCATAACACATTTATTACACATAAAATAAGGTATGTTTTGTGTAGTTTTAAGTCTTAGAAAAGTAGACAATTATGTTTTATGGGGACCGGGGAACGGATTATTTTATTGGTTTCCTATGGGAAATTAATTTTTGGGACACACACTTTTCGCCTTACACACTCCGTTTGGGAACCAATTAAGTTCCTAAGCCAAGGTCCCACTGTATATATATATTTATATAGGGCCAAAACTACCAGCAAAAAATGTTAGTTCTCTGACGAAGCCTCTTGGATGAGAAGCGAAACGTCCGACACCTTCAAAAAAGTACAGATGACGGCTGAAGAAACCTCATCAATAACCTTGCCATTCATAATTCATATTTTGTATCCACTCAAACAGCAGAACGGGATATGTGTGCAATTGGAAGATCTAGGAAACGCTAGCAAGTCCCCTTCCTTAACTCGCACCGTTTTTTTTTCAATACTGAAGGCAGACGTTAGAGTTAGATAGCTAATAGACAGCAAATAGATAGCTAGCTAGATAGCCAGCTAGTTAGTTAGCTATCTGACTGATTGGCTGGTTATCTAGCTAGCTAGCTATTTATTCGCTAGCTGTCTTAACTAGCTATTAGCTAGCTAGCTTCCGGGTTGAGTGAACGTTGCCGCGTGTGGCTGCCACTGCTCACCCACAGAAAAAAAATATAATCATAATACATTTGATTTATAAGCGCCTTTCAAAACTCTCAAGGACACTTTCCAGTCCCAGGATAAGTTTTTTGGGGGTGAGCAGCTGTAGCCACACGCGCCAGGGGCTTTGTGAATATTTTAAACCATTTAAAACACATTTCTATTATTTTCATGTATTTACATTCATTTATTTTTCTGATATACTTAATATTTTTTTTACACGTTTGTAATTTCTGTCAAAATATTTCACTTTTTGTCTGAAATGCGGTATTTTTTATTGTTGGAGTTCAGGATGGGTCGGGATGTAGTCATTTTTTTGGGGTCCCAAAACTTTATTATACCGTACCTGTCTATTTTTATAATGTGCTATTTGCATATTTTTCCATCAAGTATTTTGTTATGATTATAAATGTATCTAATCAACAATTTAGTCTCATATATATGATAATGTATTGATCATCCTTTCAATCTATTAGCTAGCGAGCTAGCTATTGGAGTCAGGAAACAATTAGCTATCAAGCTAGCTAGCTAAAATGTCTCCTGTGACCTTGAGAGTTTTTGAAAGGCGCTGAGAAATGAAATTTATTATGATGATTATTATTATTATTATTATTGGGTGCGGGTTTCAGGGGGGGGGGTGACTTGCAGTTAGAATGTGTAGCCTGCCGGGGGCGCTTTATCATCTTTGTTGCTCTCTAAGGAGAAAGGAGGAATGCGAACATCAAAATGGGAGCCATCAGTCCTCTCGATGCGAAATGTTCCCCTGAACATTCAAAAAACAAAAAAAAGGAAAGCCAGGGTGTTAATCACACTGAAAATTGTGAAATGAAAAGAAAAGTACAGAAAGGTAGAGAAGAAAACCTCACCACATGTGACCGCTAGGGGCTTGGAGAGAGACATGGCTGCTGTATTGAAATGCTGGCTGCTCTTTGGACAACACCGGCTCCTTTTATCGCACCAAAACAAGCCCAGAATGACACACACACACACACACACCAAAAATATTGTAAGCAGCCATTTGAAACACAAATAAAATAATAATAATAATAATACATTTGATTTATAAGCGCCTTTCAAAACTCTCAAGGTCACTTTACAGTCACAGGAGTCCAGCGTTCACTCAACCCGGAACAACTCAGATAGAAAGCTAGCTAGATAGCTAATAGATAGCTAATCTTGTTATCTAGCTGGCTATCTAGCTATTGTATCTATTAGCTATCTATTCACATCTATTCATTAGGTATTAGTGACTTTTTTGCTAGCTAATAGTTATCTATTCGCTAGCTAATAGCTATCTACTCGCTAGCTATTAGCTATCTATTCGCTAGCTAATAGCTATCTATTCACTCGCTAGCTTGCTTTCTATTTGAATTACTTCCGGGTCGAGTGAACGCTGGCGCGTGTGGCTGCCGCTGCTCACCCACAGAAAAACTTATCCTGTGACTGTAAAGTGACCTTGAGAGTTTTGAAATGCGCTTTGAAATGAAATGTAATATAATAAATAATATCATAATACCACTTGTCAATCAAGAGTGTGTGAGTGAGTTGAGTGGCACTGACCCTGCCGACCACGCCGCGACCTCGCACCGTCTCCAGCGTTCCGGACAGGCTGAAAATCCTCCAATGTCTTTCTCTCAGCTGAACCACCTCATTGCCCATATTCTCCAAACGGATGCAGTATCGCCACTTGACAGGAGGACAAGGAATTATGGAACAATGGATGACATTAACTCATTCATTGCCAAACATGCAAAAATGTGTCCACTGCAGGGCCAGGGTTTTTGTCATTTTCACTCAAATTGCAGTACTGGCGGAATATTGAGTTTTAGGACCACATAAACATTCAATTCATTGTTCCACTACTCACCCAGTATACGTGAGAATTCTGACCTTCCTAAATAGAGACAGAGAGAATCACAGTTAATCATAATAATAATAATAATCTAGCTAACTACCTCACTGGCTATCTAGCTAACTACCTAACTGGCTAGCTACCTAGCTGGCTATCCTGGTGGCTACCTAGTTGGGTATCTTGCTGGCTACCTAGCTGGCTACCTACAGTAGTTAGTATCTATTATGGTAGATTTGCTATCTATTAGCTATCTGGCCTGCTGGCTCACTATTTCGCTGGCTACCTAGCAGGCTATCTAGGTAGCTATCTAGCTGGCTACCGACAGTAGCTAGCAATGTATTTACTATACGTATTTGAGTGTAAGGTGCGTTTATTTACCCGCATGCCCATGTAGAAAGGAATGACGGTGACCCGGATGTTCTCCGTGGTCTCCCTGTGGACGTCCGAGAGTTCCAACCAAGGGTGATTCTTTTCCTGCCAGGCTTTCAGGGTGTCCCTGGCAACGAACGGAGGAGCTACCGTGGAGCAGAGAAGGACAAGATAAGTAAGGAAGAGAAGTCCAAGATGGCGCCCCGAGAGTGGCTGCCTTTACAGCAGCTCCCGTATTTCATTTTTCTACTTCTTCTTTTCCTTTCCTCTTCCTGTCATCACTTTTCTGCTGTGAAATGTACATTTTTCTACTGCGAGGCTAATAAAGGGCTAATCCAATCCAACCCAAGAACGGTAACAAAGTGACATTCTTGTCAAACGGAGGGTGACAACAGACTGGTCGGCGAATGCTTACATTTGGCAGGGTTGTGCATGAGGAAGCGTTCAAACAGCTCATGTTGGATGGGGATCTGCTCAGCGGAGTTGTACGGCAGGATGTCTTCGTGGCTCACGTAGTCCAGGCCTGATGAAAAAGGAGAGACTAATTTAAAATATGCGACGGTGGATGACTGCAACTTGAAAAGTGACGGCTACTTAGATGGCTTCGGGAAGATTTTATTTGTATTCTTTTTTGTACTTTTCTTATTTTTGTTTTTGTCTTATTTTTTATTTTATTTGTATCTTTTTATTTTGTATTTATTTTTTTTATTTACATTTTTTAATTTAAATGGTTTCATTAAAATGTGTTAAATAAAATTTGTTAATTAAAATGTGTTAATTAAAATGGCTAAAATGGTTAATTAAAATGGGTTAATTATTTTTTTTTATTTGAAATTCTTTCTAATTTAATTGTTATTAATTTAAATTGTTATTACTTTAAATTGTTATTACTTAATTAGGTAATCTTTATTTTGACCTTTATTTTTAGCTTTATGGCCATGTGACTTTAGTTTGGGCGTGGTGTTTGTGTAATTTTTTTATTTGTTCTTTATTTAAATAGTTTTTATTGTTTTTATTTATTTGTTATTTTCTATTGTCTATTTTTCATTTGGCATTTTTTCATTTATTATTTTGTATTTTTAGCTTTATGGCTGTGGGAGTTTAGAGTGGGTGTGGCTATCTAGGACAACATAAACATTCAACATTTATTTATTTATTACACGCAGTTGTGGATGTGTATAGTATTATAGTCTTATTATGCTTGTCTGTGACTGTAAAGTGTCCTTGAGAGCTTTGAAAGGCGCTTAAAATAAAATGAATTATTATTATTATTATTTATTCATATGCGGTAGCGCTCAGAAGTGAGATGGCTGAAAGACGGATCAGGCGCACGCATACCTGGGATGGCGTAAAGCGCTCTGCTGTCATCGTGGTTGGCCAGAAACGTCACCGCCTCCGTTTGTGATCTTTGAGACTGTCAAATGCATTTAGAACATTTAGAAAGAAAAAAGTTTCAATCGGGAAATTGGTCAATTTCACTTTTTTCAAAAGGCAAAGTACACCTGAAATTCACAGCCTTTTAAAATGATAACCTAAGTCAAATTATTTTTTGTTTTTTGCCTTTAAACACCTCCCATGCTGAAATTGTCTACATCCTCCATTAAAAAAACAACAACATTCCATTCTAGACTTGAAAGGAAATTATTACGGCATAAAAAATGATCAGAATGTGTTTTTTTCTTATTTTAACTCATTCACTGCCTGACGATGTGCAAAACATGTGTCCACTCCAGTGCCAGGGTTTTTATCATTTTCACTCAAATTGCAGAACCCACAGAATATTCTGTGGGTTATATCCGGTGTTCTACCGGAAACAAATTCCTTGTGTGTCCTACATACTTGGCAATAAAGATGATTCTGATTCTGATTCTGATATTGACTTTTAGGAGGACATAAACATTCAATACAGCGTTAGAAACCTTATAGACTCTTTGAAGTCTGGAGTTATCTGAGCTGGAAATGGGGGCAGCTGTCCAAACTACAATGCCATGTTTAGGACGACAAATATCCCATCCTTAAGGCTCCACAAATAACCCGCACAAGCCATCTGTATACTTGATGCAAAAAAACTATCAACCCAGCTAAACAGAACACAATTGATGAGGAACAAGGTAAAATGATGGCAGAGAAAGCACCTACAAGGGATCGTTCCTCAAGATGATGAAAGAAGAAGGCTACGTTCCTCATCAAGTGTTTTATGCTGATGAAAGCGGCCACTCCATTCCATGAAGCCATTAACGACCATCACAAAGGTCAATAAAACCACTTTATAATACAGTACAGTTTATTTCTTTAATTATAATACCATAGCATATTTAATATACATTAAATGAGGTATATTTTGTGTTTTTTTTAAGGCTTAGAGAGTAGACAATTAGGTTTTATGGGGACCTGGGAACGGATTATTCTCATTTTAATGGATTCCTATGGGAAATTATTTTTTGGGATACAAACTTTTCGCCTTACACACTGTCTGGGAACCAATTAAGTTCGTAAGCCAAGGTACCACTGTAGAACGGTGCTAAATACACAAACTTACAATGTGAGGGCAATCTCGAGTATCAATCAAAACTTGGTAGTAAGTGTGAGTCTTCCCCTTCACTTCTTTGGAGCCGTGGGCACCGGGGGGCTCCGACTTGCTGGGGAGGGGATAAAAAAATTCCAAAGATATGAACGTTGGGCCTGCATAGGATCAAAATAGCGGCGAAAAATGCAGCGACTCTGGAAAGAGGGAGGGGCTTTTACCTCTCAGACATGGGCGGCGTGATATCTCGATCGTACAGTCTGGCGTGCCACGGAAACAAGACGATACCTCGATAGCCAAAGACGCTGTGGAGAAAGAGCTGAGAAAAGGAAATGAGATCAAACGGCTACATGCTAACGTGTTGAAAATGGATTGACAGTGATACCTCAGCTTAGGAACGCTTTAGCTTCCCAATTGTTCGCTTTACGGACATTAAATTCGCGAGAATTATAATCTTGGCATACAAACTACTTTTCGGGAAACACATAGAGCGCCACAGTGGCGGGCTGACTCGTTTTCCATACACACTTTTTTTTTCTCTTTGATTGCAGACGTGGTTTGTTATCAAGTGGAGTACTTTTGCTATTATGGGACCGAAAAAGACCCTACCTAGATAGCTATACAATCAATAGATAGCTAGCTAGTTAGCTAGCTAGCGAGATAGCTAATAGATAGCAAATAAATAAACAGAGGCAAATAAATCAAGTAATGCATGTTTATTTCTTTAATTACAATACAATAGCAAATTCATTACACATATAAGGTACATTTTGTGTCGTTTTAAGGCTTATTTAGTGGAAAATTATGTTTTATGTGGACCTGGGAACGGATTTTTTTCATTTTTACTGGTTTCTTATGGTAAATACATGTTTGGCAGACGAACATTTGGCCTTACACACACTTTCTGGGAACCAATTAAGTTTGTAAGCTGAAGGTATCACTGTACTTGAAAGATTGGAAGGTCACAAGGTTAAATGAAATGGTGAAAACTCAAAACAGATCATGACGAAGCGAGAATGTGTTGGCCGTCATCCGACCTGCGACCTTTCCAAAAGTCTGGCAGTCCAACACGAATGTTTTTATTTACCTGCCCCGTCTCGTATTTGCCGTGCTGCTTCAGAGCTTCAAACACTCCCACCGTCTCCAAAATCTTCCCCTCGGGCCTGTTCCTGCCAAAGAGAGGCAACGTCAATATCATCTGCTTGGAGTTGACAACAAACACATTTTTAGCCTTCGTAAAGAACATTTTGTGCTGTGAGAATTTATTTCATAATAATAATAATAATAATAATAATAATAATAAGAAGAAGAAGAAGAACAAGAAGAAGAAAAGAAGAAAAAGAAGTTAATATTACTATTATTATTTTAATTATTATTATTATTATTATATTCCTATTATTATTATTATTACTATTATTATTATTATTACTACTCCTATTATTGCTATTATTACTATTATTACTATTATTACTATTATTACCATCATCATCATCATTATTATTATTATTATTATTATTATTATTATTATTATTATTATTATTATTATTATTATGACAGTCCAGTGGCAGTATTTGAACACTCTTGTGATGTTCTTAAGCAAAATAATAATAATAAATAAAGAAAATCAACAATAATAGTGCTATTGTGACATAGTTGCCGCTCGCCCCACGCCGAAACTAAAAAACAACGTTGCCACGCCAACAATCTGTTTTGTGTCCATGGCCGTTCTTTTCTGTTATTTTGCTGTTCATCACATTCCACTAACATGTAGATTTTTATGTGTTTATCATCAAAAAAAGATCCTTTTTATAGAAATAATCTACATATTCGTAATCTCAATGGTAACTTTTGACAAGATTGAGGTTTGAACACCTTTCACTTGTCAGACGTGATCAATTCCGTTAGATTTGCAATGCATAAACATGCAGATTTTTACTTATGGTGGTACGGGGACGACAGCTGGTCACAAACATGTCTGCTAATGCTAATCTTTACAACGGAGATCGAGTGGGGGATTAATTTGTTGTCGCGCTGTCTATTGGTTTCATATTAGTTTCAGATATATCCTCGGATAATACAGATGTATTTAAAAAAAATTGGGTCTGGAGGTCGTGGTCGTAAGTATGGGTGGTCGTAAGTCCAGCCGGTCGGCTGGCTATTAGCTATCTACCCTGCTAGCTATCTGGCTGGCTATCTATTAGTTAGCTGGTTAGCTTTCTATCTATTTGAGTTATTCCGGGTTGAGTGAATGCTGGCACAGAAAAACTAATCCTGTGACTGTAAAGTGAAAGAGTTTTGAAAGGCGCTTAGAAATGAAATGTATTATTATTATTCTTATTATTATTATTATTATTATTATCGCGAATTTAATGTTCGTAAGCCTAAAAGTTGGTTAGCCAAAGCGTTCGTAAGCCGAGGTATCACTGTATTTATTTAATTAGTGACATTCAGTGTGTATTAGCTAACTTTCTATTAGCGATTTTCCAGGTGCTACGTTGCAGTCCAGAAAGCTCGAATTGATACGGAAGGACTTCTTTAATCGATTGCAAACATTTATGCTTTCCTCTTCAGAACTATTTGAAGCATATTCATAACTGGATGAATAACAAGAAAGCATCTTCTCCGAATCTGAACTCTCTGAAGCCATTGTTTTGATTCTGGAGCAAGGTAGTGTGTGACCAATAGTGACGTCACGAACAAGGGGGCGGGACTTTCTGAATCTGCCCAGTTCCGAGCTAATTTTGTGGCAGTTTTGGGACACTTGAAATCATTTATATATATATATACATATTTTTTTTGAGGAAAACAGTCGTCAAAGTGCCATGAACGACAAGGCAATGCCCAGAAATCCGCTCGACAAATGCCATTGAACGCAACACGTGACAGCTACGCCACCGCTTTTAAGCACACGGGAGACACATGCTGAAATGTATAATTGTGTTTAAAACGAGTGCGCCGCGTACAAATGTTGGCGCGTGACCTTTTTTTTTCCCATCTTCAGGAAGGAACTCGCGGCTAGCTTGGTCTTTAGCTTGTTAGCTGTGACAGGATGAGGACATTGGCGATGTGTCTTACCGTGACGACATGAACCTCTTCTGTTGAACGACATTGTACATTCCGCAGGTTCGGCATTCTCGCGGTGATCTATTTAATTCGAATTTACTGTCAACCACGCTTAATAATCTATGCGCGTGTTTATTGTATTTACTGAAAGTACTCAGCAGACCTCTACGTAACGCACAGGCCGCCATCTTTGTTGGTGGTGGCACGCTTCGACGCACGGACGACGCACTTACTTACGTACGTGCAAGGGTACCGATGCTGCCTTCAGGGACAAAGAAAATAGTACGAACCGAAGAATATCATTATTACGAACGTCCTCTGAAGATGGAGGACACTGATTCACTGTTGCGAGGGAAAAGCCGAGAGGAAAAGAAGACGAACGTCCTTTACACTGATTGTTTTGTCAGTCTGCTGTAAACGACTCACATCTGTGGTTAGCTTACTTACTTGTTCAGATGACTTTTGATCATTATTTTTTTAGGAATACTTCTGATTTGTTTGCATCTTTTGAATATAATTTATTTTAATTTCTGACAATGCGACATATCCCAAATCAAGTCAAAGTAATGCCAACAGAAACGGCTTGCTTTGTATTTTATTTCATTTGACGACGTGTTGTGGGCTGCTTTTTGAAAATACAGGGGAACCCAAAGGCCTCAAAAACAATCACGTGGAATAACACGTGGAGCAAATGAAATTAATTCGAAACAATATACGAACGTTAATTTCTTCCCATATAATGTAACGAAACATTATAATCTGGCGTTTTTTTTTCTTCTCTTTGAATGTCATTTAAAATTCAGTTTACACAAGTGATCATGTGATTCATACGTCAGGTGGTCACGGGGGTAAAAACATGGCCGACTGCGAGGAATTGGATTGATCTCATGAACTACTTTCTAACATATTATTTTTTGGGGACATTCTCTTGATAATTAACTATATTGGTACCGTTACATGAAATTATGGCTTCGGCGTTCGTGGTCGGGGATCAGTTCAGAAACAAGGTGACAGAACTGTTGGAAGTGACTGACTCGCCTCTTCCGGAAGAGCTGAAAACGCAACTGGGGGCGCTCGTTGAAAAGAAAGGACAAATAACTTTAACCTTTCGCACAGCGAGACAACTAAAGAAGTACCTTCAGGATGAAGGTACGGAAATGGGATGTCTAAGCAAGCATATTGCTATTTAACTCAACAAGAATATTCGCGCGTTTTACAAGAAATGAAGCTAAAAATCTGCACCCAGATTTACATATATTAGCGATGTGACAAAAATGTGCAATAATAATTCATCACACATTTTCTAATATCATATTAAAGTGCGTTTAAATAGCGTTGAAATGATGTATAGATTATTGTTCTATGACAAATAATAAGGAAATAAAGGAATTTTTAATTTTCGAACTATGAGTGGATTTTCTGCCTGTAATTACACAGTTAAAACAATGAAAATCTGTGACCGAATTCTTTATTACAGTTTAATCGATCATAACTTTCTTAATTTTTGGCAGATCGTAACGAGTAAGGTACCATTGGCAAGTTTTTGAAATTCTAAACAAGAAAAGATTCGAAATATAAATGAGCAAATATCAGCGATCGACTGCAAGCAGATTTTCGTCAGAAATCCAAAATGGCCGTCACTAAATCCTAGGAAAGAAAATTGCGAGCTCTAGAAATGTATATGCTAATGCTTCTTTTTGTTTGAAACTTGGCAGTTATAGAGAAAAATATATATTCTACCACTTTTATGAGTTAGGAAAATACAACATACTCACCTTTATAAAGTGTAGTGTTGGCAAAAAGAGCGTACACTTCAATCAATTTTTTACCCTGTTTCTCGTTGTCGTCAAGGGAAATTTCAAGAACCAACATGGAGGGAAACGTGTAATATGTCATCATAAACTGCATAGATTTAATAAGATTGTGGATTTAATATTGTTTATTTTCTAGGACATCCTTTCTATTTGCATGATTTGTTGGAGGATAGTTCACTGGACCTGCCGGAGTTTGTGAAACCCCCGAGGGTAAGTCTCTACAGTATACAGCTAACACCCGACTTACGATCAACTCGATTTACGACCACCCGTACTTACAACCACGACCTCCAGACCCTATTTTAAAAATTTTAATTCTACGCATAGCACCGCAACGCGTTAGCAGGCCGGCAACGTGTACGACAATTTTGGCCAGCCAGCCAGCATCTCACTCGCACAGCAATCGACTGTGTGATGGCACCAGAGGGGGGGAGTTTGCGAGTTATTTAGCCTCCGAGTCTCCATTCAACATTTTGAATGGATTTCGACTTGCGACCATTTTGACTTACGACCGTTTGGTCGCAACGGAACTCGGTCGTAAATCGGACGTTACCTGTGTGTGTGTGTGTGTGTGTGTGTGTGTGTGTGTGTGTGTGTGTGTGTGTGTGTGTGTGTGTGTGTGTGTGTGTGTGTGTGTGTGTGTGTGTGTGTGTGTGCAAAATGAGCTAGTGGAATATGGAAAATGGATGTGATGACTTTTCTGTAATGGCAGAACCCTGAACTGGTCGCCCGTTTGGAAATCATTAAAGCCAGACTAGCAAACGAGGAATACAACAAGATGACACGAAATGTAAACAATCAGGTAAATATTTTTTTTCATCAAATATTGGTAAGCAATTGATATTTTCCCACCCATTTTGTTTCCTGGTCGCGTTTTGCTTACAAGTATTTCATATTAGTATTAAAAAGTATCATTGGAATGAGTTGAGATATTGAAATAATGTTTAGTCCCATAGTCATGTGGTTAAATGATATTTTGAAGGCAACTACGATCATTTGTTATTGTTGACATTACTATAAAATTGTTTTGTTTTGTTTACAAAAAAAAAAAAGACAATCATCACAATGTGGTTGAAACACGCTGTGTTATAGTCTTAACTCCATCATTTTTTCCCCCTTAGAATTCTTACAGATTGATTTTATTTCTACTCTTTTCCAGGAAATGAACCGTACTGGAACACTGGCAGATTTGGGACAGCAAGGTTAATTTGTTGAACGGTTTCCATATCACTCCAAAGGGGACGCATGATGTCAAAATTCTATCTCTGTGACTCCTTTATTTTCCTGTATATGTTGGTTGTCCATGTGAAGCGCTTTGTTCAAGCTACAGCTATTGTTAAAGTGCTATATTGTAAATTAAATGTTTTATTATTATTATTATTATTATCTATTTGCTATCTGGCTAGCTAGCTAGTTATGTAGCAGGGTATTTATTAGCTATATGGATAGATAGATAGATAGATAGATAGATAGATAGATAGATAGATAGATAGATAGATAGATAGATAGATAGATAGATAGATAGATAGATAGATAGATAGATAGATAGATAGATAGATAGATAGATAGATAGATAGATAGATAGATAGATAGTGTAAATTAAAAAAAGGAACTGCACACATTCTGCATCAGGTAGCTGTGCTATTTATAGAAAATATACAATTTAAATACTGTACAGATATAAGCATGTATGCAACTGCAATTCGAATACAGATTAAAGCTTATATGCAAAACATCAAAGAAAATTATTTACACTGTCTATGTTTTTTGTGTGTTTCTGAAGTACGATCAGCCAAAGCGGTGGCCGTCACTCTTTTCAACTTCCTGGTGACCATCGTTGCTACGTTTGCCTGCTCCTACATGGGCAGTCAATATCTATTCACTGAAACAACAGCGGTAAGATACATATTTCATAGGACTGAAGTACAGTGATACCTTGGCTTACAAACTTAATTGATTCCCAGACAGAGTGTGTCAGGCGAAAAGTGTGTATCCCAAAAATCAATTTCCCGTAGGAAACCATTAAAATGAGAATAATCTGTCCCCAGGTCCCCATAAAAAAATATTTTTCTACTTTTTAAGACTTACAACTAAACAAAATATACCTTATTTTATGTATAATAAATGTGCTATGGTATTATAATTAAATAAATAAACTCTACTGTATAATAAAGTCGTTTTATTGACCTTTGTGATGGTCATTGATGGCTTGATGGATGGAGTGGTCGGTTTCATCAGCATTAAACACTTGAGGAACGTAGCCTTCTTCTTTCACCATCTTGAGGAATGATCCCTTGTAGGTGCTTTCTCTGCCATAATTTTACCTTGTTCCTCATCAATTGTGTTCTGTTTAGCTGGGTTGATAGCTTTTTGCATCAAGTGTACAGATGGCTTGTGCGAGTTATTTGTGGAGCCTGATTGATGGGAATTTTAACCTTGCAGTCTAAACTGTCTTTGAACTATCAAAGTTGAAACAAGTCCACATTTCAGTGTTTCCTATCCATTTCTCACTCTCTCTCTCTCTCTCTCTCTCTCTCACTGTCGTCTGCCTGTCGCTTTAATATTTAAAACACCTCCCCTCATTGCTGCGTTCTTGACCAATCACGTGGCTTTAACCGAAGACTGGGGGCGGGGAATAGAGGACAAATATGAGTCGGCTGCCATTTTCTTGTTCGGAGAACGGGCTTGTTTGCGAACGACACATCACTTATTGTGGCCCGTCGTGTGTATCCCGAAAAATAGTTCGTATGGCAAGGTACCATTTTCATAAATTTAACGTTCGTAAACCGAGAAGTTCGTAACCCAAGGGGTTCGTAAACCAAGGTATCACTATATTGAAAAATATGTTTATTTTTATCGTGTTTTTTTTTCTTTTCTTTTTTTCTAGCGAGTAATATCTGCTATGATTGCAACATCTGTGGTGGGGCTAGCGGAGCTGTATGTTCTGGTCCGGACTATGGAAGGGGAACTCGGGGAACCTTAGCGCAAGGAGTAAAGGAACGAATCCAACGGGCGGGAAAGAAAAAAAATATATAATTTCATCTACACATACTGTGTTAGCATTATTGGACTAACAGAGCCTTCAACATATGAACGTTTCACTTTCTTGCAAAGTGGGATGGAATAGTTTTTTTTTTTATTCGGTGGATGGGGGGGTTGTGAATGGTTTATCAGATCAGAAAACCTTTATTCGTCCCACAATGAGGAAATTTGCAAAATAATAAGTTTAATAAGTGCAGAATCAGTTCTTAAGGTCGTTTTTGGGCATTTTTTTTACATATCTTGAAATACAGTAAACAGCCTCTTATTTCCCATGTAAAGGGGTCAAGTCCTGCGGCGAAGAGGAAAAAAAAAGCATTTCATCAAATTTCCTGACTAAAAAAAATGTTAATAAATGAATGAAGTAGTTCCCATGAATTCTCATTTAACTCATTCACTGCCAGACGATGTGCAAAAAGTGTCCATTCCAGTGCCAGGGTTTTTGTCATTGTCATTCAAATTCCAGGACCCACAGGATAGTGAGTTTTAGGACTACGTAAACATACAATGCAGCGTAAGAAACCTTAAGACTCTCTTATTCCATCAGAAAAAAACAAGTTAATTCCTAAGTTATATGGGTCTGGAGTTATGGGAGCTTGAAATGTAATCTCTCTCAAGTCAAATGTCACCAAAACACATCCAAAAAGATTAGCGTCCACCATCGCTTATTAAAAAAAAAAAAAAAAAACAATTCAAACAAGACTGAGCTGATCAGTCATTTCTGATCCCTTCTTGAGATATAAATTCATATTTTTGTTGCCTTAGTTTTCTATTCTTTTTTTTCTATGCGGCCTCTTGTTTGGTCATATCGCATAAATGGGAGGATTAAAAGATGTAACTACATCTGGAGGGGAGGAAAAAAAAGTATTTTCCTGAATTCTGAGATTTGACACCCGGATTAAAGGTTTATTGAAAGATTATTTGGTATTAAAGATGATTGTGATATGCAGAGATCACTATCCAACGCACGACTGTCTTGTCCATCCGTCATGTTTGGCGGATGTATTAAACTTCTCATGTAATATTTCAAAACTTAAATCCACGTAAAATTGCAGGACCTGTAAGCTGATAGACCCCAAAGCTTTAGCTTTAATTTTCATTCGTTTATTCCGCCGGTCTACTGTACGTAACCCCCCCCGATAAGATTTACAGAGTAGCGATTTTAAAAAAACAACTATTTCCTTTCACAAGGCAGCATTTTAATCAGGATGTTTTTCAAAATAAATCTCAGAAAGCCACAGTAGACATTAACCCGGCCGGCATAGTTTACCTTAGTCGTAGCGCTTGTCCGCTGTGAGGAGATGAGCTTCAATTTATAGCCTGTAAGCTAGCAAGCTAACGAGCGTGGTCATCTGCAGCTGGGTTATATGAAAAATGAAGAATAAGAATACAAATTAAAAAACTTTAAAGGACAACCGACACCATTTTTTTTGGTTTCCTAAATGACATCACAAAAACGTTTTATAGCATCGAAAATAGCCAAAACACGCAGGCGCATATTTTAGCTAGTTAATATCTAGCTATCTAGACAGCTAGCTAACTAACTAGCTGGCTATCTAGCTAGCTACTATTTGCTGTCCATTAGCTATCTAACTAACTAGCTGGCTAATACACAGCAAATAGATTGTATTTGCTGTCTATTAGCTATCTAACTCTAACTTCTGCCTTCAGTATTGCTTTCTCGGTCAGGGGTGTTCCCTCCGTGACGTCATGTAAGGCATCGTCATCAACTTGAAAACAAGACTTCCTGAATATTCAGCGCGAGTCTTAAAACATAAAGTATGGCTATATGCGCTGGAATCTTGGAATCTGTCAAATGCGCTCAGTAGACGTCATTTGAAGTAATGTTACAAATTACGGACGCAACTTGTCCGAAGGTGTCGGTTGTCCTTTAAATTGTCTCACAATAGAGATATTTCCAATTTACAGCAGCAAAGAAAAAAAGTAGATGTCCAACCTTTCTTAATGATGTCCATTTTTTCTTGAAAAGTCCGTCTTGAAAATGGCTTTAACAGTAAATCAGCAACCAAATCCATTTCTTCTCCCCCTTCAGTGATCGTGAGTTGACAAAACCGCTTTGAAATCAACCAAAAACGTATTTTCTAATGCATCTCGCGACAGATACATTGTGCTTGCTAACTCTGGATAGTATGCTATTGTCACCAGCGGCAAGTGAAACTATGATTGACTGGTATCTAGCCAATCATAGTTTGCAAACGCTCTGACGTCAGGCCTGCGCGCCACCAACTCGAAATTGATTGGTTAAAGCAGACGCTACCGGGCTACACAACTGATTGTGAAGGAATCCAGGTAGATTTTTGACCCTGGTAACAAATGATTGCTGAAATCCGATTGGTTCAATATTTAAATACGAAAACACACGCCGGGAAGCAGGGCAACAGTACAAAAGTCACGAAAAGAACATGAAAGACAATTTGGAATTATTTAATACGAATTTATGGACAAAATATACATCACAACATGGGGTTTGATTCACTTCTGTTTCTTGGAAAAATGTGTTGGAGCAATTTGAAAGTCACCCAAAGCCACTCATGGAATTTTGTTGAATTTTGCAGGATGACGTATTTACAGTTGAATTTTACAGCATTTCATGCCCACTTTAAAGTCCATCGAGTAACTTGACATTTGCAGGCCTATTCTTGTACAAATGAAACAAAAAGACATAAAAAAAGACAATTGGAATGTTTGTTCACACAGGGGCAGAGAAACAACACGAGACATCAAGTGAGAGGTTATTTTAGTGAAGTTTGTCGATAAAAATGTTTCTTCAGCCGTCATCTGTACTACTTTGGTGTCGGCATTTTGCTCCTCATCCAAAGAGCTTCGTCAGCGAACTAAAGTTGTGCTGGTCGCTCCGGCCCTATACATGGACAGAGGTGGCGGTAGCAGACCTCAGCTCTGATAGGTCCCTGCTCTAAGCAGCAGACTACTCCCTGAAGCTAATCGGATGACAGTGATACCTCGGTTTATGAACCCCTTGGTTTACGAACATTTATTATACATAACAATGTATGTTTTGTGTAGTTTTAAGGCTTAGAAAATTAGAAAATTATGTTTCATGAGGACCTAGGAACGGATTATTCTTATTTTAATGGTTTCCTATGGGAAATATTTTTTTGGGATACACACCTTTCGCCTTACATACTGTCTGGGAACCAATTAAGTTCGTAAACCAAGGTATCACTGTACTTCTTTTGTTCTGTCTGATTACTTGTCATGTTCTCAAATGGAATTTGTGTATTTTGACACATCCGAGGGAAATAAATTGAGCAGTTGACATGATCAGAACTCCAGGAAGTTGGTCACAATCGCAGCATTGTAGATGAGGTCTGAAATGTAACCCATGGAGGTCTGCGGTCCCATTGGTGTGTGATGATGATGTCCTTGGCTCTGATTGACCTCCCAGTACGCTGGCTGAGAGTGAGAGAACGGAACCACTTGGTCGATAGAAACGTGGTCGCCGTATAGAGTCTGATGACCACCAGACTTAACCAGACCCTGAGTCTTAAAGTTCCTGAAGGACTGGTTGGACGCAGAAAGTTGTCGCTGCCTGGTGATGGGATGTGAAAACGGACCAGAAAGGAAAGTCGGGAGGGTGGATGCCAGTTGCGAGTCCGAGCGCCTCGGAGAACCGAGGGCGGGCTGTTGCGATGACGTCGTCGAATGGTTGTTGTTGTTGTACAGTTGAATCCAGTCAGTGTAGAATTGTGGGATGTCTTCACAGGTTGGATTTTGTTCCGGTCTCAGTATGTCGGCCATGCTCGGACAAGGAAAAGCGGAAGTCAAAAGTCCAGAGTTTGGTTCTGTGAACCTCCGACTTGCCACAAAGTGTTTGGTGGACTTGGGCAGTCTCCCGGTCTTGATACTCCGGGCTCTTCGGTTTTGAAACCACACCTGTGCAACAGTTTGATTTTCAGTCTCAATGGCATAGATCACCGGTGTCAAAGATAAGGCCCGCGGGCCACCATATTATTTTATTCGGCCCGTGAAAGCAAATTGAACTTGTGAAATTCCATCATGCTTGCTAAAATCCCAACTAAAATTTCAAATTCTCCAATGAAACCACAATAACAGTCATGATTTTAGACATCAAATTTGAAAACGAGTTATTCATCAATGCTGCTGTGGTCCCATTGTGGGACGATTAAAGGACAACGGACACCATTTTTTTGGGGGACCTGGGAACGGATTATTCTCATTTTAATGATTTCCTATGGGAAATTATTTTTTGGGATACACACCTTTCACCTTAGACACTCTGTCTGGGAACCAATTAAGTTTGTCAGCCAAGCTATCGCTGTATTGGCTAAATCACTGCACTATTTCAAAAGACACTCACCTGAATCTTACTCTCGGGCAGGTGCGTGTGAACGGCCAGTCTTTCCCTGAGGGTGATGTCCGGGTAGGGAGTGACGGCAAAGGCTTGCTCCAGCTCAGACAGCTGAGCACGACTAAAAATAGTCCGCTTCCTTTTTCTCGGACCTTCACTCACAAAAGCACTTTGGTGCTGCTCCGCGGACGATGGGGCACTCGCATTGTTCGCACCTTACAGCGGAAATGGGAAATGAAAAATCATCAATGAGTTCTTTCGGATAATTGTCCAAGTATTGTCAGATTGACTTTATTGACATGATCATTTTTTTATGATATATTTTCAGTGTCTGAAAGTCATGACAAAAAGTTAGTGGACACCAGGGCAGATAACTCTGAAAATCGATGAAAAGGTTTCTTCAGCCGTCATCTGTACTTCTTTGAAGGTGTCGGATGTTTCGCTTCTTATCCAAGAAGCTTCGTCAGAAAACTAAAGTCTTACTGGTAGTTTTGGCCCTATATATATATATATTATATCCCTACTGTCCAGACGTGGCGGTGCCGGACTCTGACTGGCCTGATTGCCCAATTTGCCCTGGTCCAGGGCAAATTGGGCAAACTTTAGTTTGCTGACGAAGCTTCTTGGATGAGAAGCGAAACGTCCGACACCTTGAAAGAAGTACAGATGACGGCTGAAGAAACCTTTTCATCGATGGACCACTCCTGTACGACTGAGAGCTTACACAGACGTATAAGTCTGAAAAGTTGCCTGCCCCATTGCCTGTCCCATTTTGTGTTTGTCCATACACTCTGTCATTTCCCACAATGCAATGCTCGCATTGCGTCGTCTGCTACAAGCTACGTGAACTCCTCTTTCCACGATGCTTTTAATAATGTACTTTCAATTTCTAAGCGCCTTACAAAACTCTCAAGTACACTTTACAGTCACGGGATAATGTACGTTTATCTTTTGTAGCGTCCTCACACACAGATGGATGATCAAATTAATCATACATATCCAAACAATTGCTTTCCAAACGCGTTTTTCTGGCTTACCTTTCCCGCGTTCCAGTTCCCCAAATACCCCTGTCAAAGCCGCGGCATCGGTCTGTTGATCGGGCTTGACGAATGAGAAATCGGCGTCCAAGAACAAAGCCATTTTCACAGTTGATGCGTATGTGATTTGACAGAGACGACAGGGGCGGGTTGGGGGGGAAACCACCTCTTATAACCCACGCAGACCACACCCCTCAATACGCAGGAAAATCCAGGTATTAAAAACAACACTGACTTTAATCTCAAATGACGGAGAATCAAATCAGGCTGTTTTTTTTGCAAGACTTCAATCAAATATACCATCATTCAGTACGATACAGTACAGTGATACCTCGGTTTTCGACCATAATCCGTTTCAGAAACCTGTTCAAAAACCGAAACAGCACTTTCCATTCAAAGCAATGTAAAAAAATCTTAATCCGTTCAAAGTCTAGAAAACAACTTTTTAACTATTTCATCGCATAAACCAGATAAAAACTTAATAATAGAGCAGGTCATGTGTAAAATTCTACAAACTTTTATTTTCACCAATTTTTAACATCAACATTAAAGGACAACCGACGTCACTTTTTTGGTTCTTAACTGACATCAGAAAAATGCTTTATAGCATCTAAAATACCCAAAACAGGCAGGCTGATAATTTTATTCAAATGCCAAACACCAATAAAAATGACTTAATGTGTCCAAAATCTGCAAGCAAAAAATTGAGCTGCGAATTGGGCATTTTCAGAAAGTCCCGCCCCCAGTTCGTGACGTCACGCAAAGACGTCTTGCATTGCTGGAGAATCCAAACAAAGGCTTCAGATTCGGAGAAGATGCTTTCTTGTTACACAACCAGTTATGAATACGATTCAAATAGTTCTGAGGAGGAAAGCATACAGTTTGCAATCGATTAAAGAATTTATTTTGTGCCAATTTGAGGCAACATTGGGCACAAAAAAAGAGGCACAAAATGGCGACCTCCTGTGGCCACCTCCGTTTCCACAGGCTGATAAATTCCTTATATGGAGCTTGGGCACCCTCTTCTGGCGGCTTTTAGGTGCAACACAAGGTTGTCAGACCAAACAAGTACAGCAAAATACATTGACGTGATGGAAGGACTGCTACAATGTGTCTTTTTTCGGTCAGGGGCGTTCCTGTAGTGACGTCACGTACGGACCCGTCACCAACTCAAAAACAAGACTTCCTGAATATTCAGCGCGAGTCTTAAAAGGTCAAATATAGCTACATGCGGTGGAATCTTTGTAAAATACGCTGAGTAGAAGTCATTTGAAGCCATTTTACAAATTATGGACACAACTTGTCCAGATTTTTTTTTTTCATTTATAAGGGCCTTTCAAAACTCTCAACTCATTTTATCTCACTCAAATTTGCGCAGGTGGTTGTAGAGGGACTGCACGTAGGTGAAGACGCACATGGGATCGGGTTTCCGACCCATGATCATCATGTCGTCCACTTCGATGAGCCGGTCGCAGCCGGCCTTCAGTCTGAAGATAAAAGGTAGAGAGAAAAAAAAATGGAGTCATTTTTTTTGCGGACAACATTGTGATTACGATTTCCACTCGAGGGCCGTTATGAATTTGGTTGACGTGGGATAATTTGATATTTTGCTTCAGACTTTAGCAAGCAACGTGGAATCTTACAAGTTGGATTTGCTTTCGTGGGCCGAATAAAATGATGTGACGGGCCACATTTGGCCCCTGGGGCCTTGACTTGGACACCAGTGTCATACACCAACCTCACCTTGATTTAATGATCGAATACATTAGGCGTCATGGTTGTTTTCTTTTAGATTTACATGAAAATAAACCATTTATACATCAAAAGAAACCATGTCAAAATTACCATATTTTCTGGTGTATAAGGTGCACCGGAGTATACGGTGCACCCAAAATGAACGGTATAATTTAAAACATTTTCCATATATAAGGCGCACCGGACTATAAGGCGAACGGCAGTGAATGAGTGAGAAAATATGGTGGTTTTGTGTTGCCACTCACTCTGCGGTCCCAAAAGCCAGTTGGAAGTTCTGCTTGCGATTGGTCGGTGATAAGGATTCGTAGTCAAACTCGCTGGGAAAGAAGGAGTGGACCAGAGCGCAGAAAGCCATGCCGTCACTCCAACTGGATGAGAAGTTCTGGATTTCGATGTTCTGTAGAACAAGGCGGGGGAGATAAAGGAAGCATGGTAAGGATGTGGCAAGCACATGGCCCAAAAAAATGGCCTTTACAGCAGCACTTGTATTTTGTTTTTTTTTTTCTACTTCTTCCTTTCCATTCATCACTTTGCTGCTGTGAAATGTCAATTTCTCCACTGCGCGACTCATCAAGGCTAATCCAATCCAATCGTGTCCCTTCCGAGATAGCTCCTTAGCTAATAGCTAGCTAGCTAGATAGTTCGTTAGCTAATACATATATAGAAAGCTAGCTAGCCAGCTAGTAGATACCTAGTAGATAGCCAACAGATAGATAGCTATATAGCGCGGACGTTAAGTGGTCGGCGACGTGTCTCAAGCGCACATGACGTCTTTGCTGGAGTGAAATGGAACATGTCGGATCATCAGACGAACGATCGAGTTTTTCCTCCGAGCGAGTCGGGCCTACGTCGAATTTAACGATAACGAAAGCCACATGGAGCTGCTGGCACGGGTTGCAATGTGTTCAAACACTTTGTCGTGACCTACAAAAAAATGTTTCCAACTCTGTTCCCACAGAAACACTCATTTATAAAAATAAACAAAGCGCATTCGCTTGCATACTGCGCAGATGAAATTAGCACGTTAGCGCCACGTTTATTGGGTTGTTGAACATTTAAAGGACAACCGACACCTCCGGACAAGTTGCATCCATAATTTGTAAAATGGCTTCAAATGACTTCTACTGAGCGCATTTGAAAAAGATTCCACCGCATAGAGCGAGATTATACTTTTTAAGACTCGCGCTGAATATCGTAATTAATGTAATTAATATTGGATGTAAAAATCCACACAAAACAGTCACATAATAGGTAACATCAGCAGCTATCTAGCTAGCTATCTGCCTATCTACTAGCTACTCAAATAAATAGAAAGCTATCTGGCTAGCTAATAGATAGTTAATAGCTAGCCAGCTAGATTATTTACGATTATTAATTATTATTATTATTATTATTATTATTGAGTGGACATTACCTGGTAGCCTGGTACCTGGTTATTATGATTATAATTATAATTATGATTATGATTATGATGATGATTATGATTATTATGATTATTATTATTATTATTATTATTATTATTATGATTATTATTATTATTATTATTATGATTATTATTATTATGATGATTATTATGATGATGATGATGATTGAGTGAACATTACCTGGTAGCCGAGGGTTTTGGAGCGACACCACTCAAGAAGGATCTGTTTGATGCTGCTGGCGCTGGAAACTCCAAAACTTTGGGAGCGCTTCAGTTTGGCTTTGGACTCCATCAATTTGGGCCGACTGCACGCATAATAAAGCAACCACTGTGAGTAAATCGACAATCGTTTTCAACACCTTCACTAGCAGATTTTCCGCACTAGATGGCGCACCTAAAAGCCTTTATTTTCTTATATGTAGTTGGAAAACTTTTACATGTATATATATACAGTGATACCTCGGTTTACGAACCCCTTGGCTTACGAACTTTTCAGTTTACGAACTTTAATTTATGAAAATTTTACCTTGGCATAAAAACTATTTTTCGGGATATACACGGAGCGCCACAATGAGTGGTCAATAAAACCACTTTATTATACAGTACAGTTTATTTCTTTAATTATATTACCATAGCACATTTATTATACATAAAATAAGGTATATTTTGTGTAGTTTTAAGGATTAGAAAGTAGAAAATTATGTTTTATGGGGACCTGGGAACGGATTATTCTCATTTTAATGGTTTCCTATAGGAAATTACTTTTTGGGATACACACTTTTCACCTTAAGCACTCTGTCTAGGAACCGATTAAGTTCGTAAGCCAAGGAAGGTATCATTGTCTATTGAAAGCAGAATCTTTACCTGTTACCGACGTCTGCGTCCAAGCTCTCAAAGACCGAGCGGCGAGCCTGAGCTCCAATATTTCTGGGTAACGTTTGTGACCTGGTCAGTTCTCGCCTCTTTTCTCCTCCGTGGCCAAAAGATCGCTCGTTGCTTTCATGGTGGTCAACTCTGCAGGTGGCGCACAGTCTTACAAACTTAGCGGCAAATTTTTGAGATGACTTCCAGGTTCATTTTTTTGCAGATTCTGGACACTTGAAGTCATTTTTATTGGTGTTTTGCATTGGACTAGAAATATCATACTGCGTGTTTTGGGTATTTTACATGCTCTAAAATGTTTTTCTGATGTCAGTTAGGAAACAAAAAAATGGTGTCGGTTGTCCTTTTAAGGTTGACTTCCCCTTTCAAATTCAAACATGACTCAAATTGTTTCTCACCTGTCATGTTGAGGTAAATCTGCATAAGTCACCATTTTAGCGGAGGGCGAAAGCGTCTTTTCTGCAAAGACAATCACAACCGTCAATCGTAACCGCGGTCTCAGCGTGAGGGTCTATTCGGCTTGGAACCTCACCTTGAAGGCGCGACGTTCCCGGAGCTCTGACGGCGTTCTGACTGGCGTTCCACGTCTTTATGCATGACGCTAAAAGAAAATCAACGTTTAGTCTGGAATTTCACAAAGGCGATTTGAAAGACAGTGATACCTTGGCTTACGAACTTAATTGGTTCCCAGACAGTGTGTAAGGCGAAAAGTGTGTATCCCAAAAATTAATTTCCCATAGGAAACCATTAAAATGAGAATAATCCGTTCCCAGGTCCCCATAAAACATAATTTTCTACTAAATAAGCCTTACAACTACACAATCTATACCTTATTTTCTGTATAATAAATGTGCTATGGTATTGTAATGAAAGAAATAAAGTGGTTCGTTCGTGAATGACATCACTCATCGCGTTATTCTCACGAATTTAACGTTCGTAAGGCGAACCGTTCGTTAGCTAAAGCGTTCGCAAACGTTCGTTAGCTAAAGCCGAGGTATCACTGTACTTGGGTCATGTTTGTGGCAGATTCACCTGGTTGAACGTGAGATTCTGCGCTCGATTGATGCTGGATGGGGTTGGTAGTTGATTGATTGGGAGGGAAGGTTTCTGAGACTGGAAGGAAAGTTGAGGAAGCGCAACTACTGGGAGACTCGGGGCGGCAAGTCTTGACTTCTGCTGTTTTGGTGGTGGCCGTGATGGGGTAGTGGGCCATCCGCACGGCCACTGGCGCCGCATGTTCGTATGGGAAACCTCTGGGTGGAGACATTTTTCCATGTAGCAGCAAGGAATGCTCTGATTGGAGGAAATTATAAGAAACAAGAAGGAAAGAGATTAAGGCAACGCGACTGAATATTAACGATATGGCAGGTGGCTCGAGTGGATGGAGGGCTAGCTAGCTAGCTAGCTAGCTAATAGAACGCTAGATAGCAAATAGATAGCTAGCTAACGAGATGGCTGATATGTTTCCTGACTCAAATAGCTGGCTGGCTATATTGCTGATAGCTAGCTGGATAGCTAATACTGGAAGGTCCAAAACTCCAACAGCTAAGTATTCAGGTTTTCTTGACTAAATGTCAACTGATAAAGTTAATTTATCGATGCAATCTTCAAGTCAAGTAAGGAAAGTAGCTATCTATCTATCTATCTATCTGTTAGCTTAGCTGGCTATCTGTTAGCTATGTGGCTACCTAGCTAGCTAATTGAGTCGGGAAACATTGGCTATATGGCTAGCTATTGGCTATTAGCTATCTATTAGCTGGATAGCTAGGTTTCTATCTTTTTGAGTTATTCCGGGTTGAGCTAACGCTCGCGCGTGTGGCTGCCGCTGCTCACCCACGGAAAAACTTAATCCTGTGACTGCAAAGTGACCTTGAGAGTTTTGAAAGGCGCTTAGAAACGAAATGGATTGTTAGTATTATTATTATTAAACTGTTTGAAAATTTCCTATCCAAAGTCCTGTGGAACTGCTGCGGCTTGG
This sequence comes from Hippocampus bargibanti, assembly GCF_051943395.1. Lineage (NCBI taxonomy): Eukaryota > Metazoa > Chordata > Actinopteri > Syngnathiformes > Syngnathidae > Hippocampus > Hippocampus bargibanti. The sequence goes on along the minus strand of NC_142747.1, from coordinate 20,703,275 downwards.
AATTGAAGCGGATTTACAGTACATGGGACAGGAGATGTGAGACAATCTCTTTTTGTCAATGGATGCTACAGCTTCGTGTTTGCTTGATCAATGGCTATGGGATCGAAATTAGAAGGAAAACATAAATAACGCGACGGCCAATCGCACCAAGACTACTAATTGATACTAGTAGACACAAATTCCCAGCAGACTTTCCGGGGTCATTTTGAAGTAGTTTTGGGACACTTTAAGTCATTTTTTTTGCATTTGACTAAAAATGTCAGCTTGCGCGTTTTGGGTGTTTTAGGTGCGATAAAACGTTTTTCTGATGTCAGTTAGGAAACAAAAAAATGGTGTCGGTTGTCCTTTAAAGTCCACTCACGTTTTTATGTTAGTTTGTTTGAAGCTCTCTCTCTATCAAACACAGGAAAGAAGTCGCAGAGCATTGACAGTGATGACATCACCGTGAAATCGTCTGGAATTAATGTGCCAGACTTGACAAATCTCTCCCAGAACCACAAAAAACATTACTCAACATTTTTTTTATTTTATAACAGGCCGGCACTCAACATCAGCCATTAAAGCAAGCGAGCCTTAGGATTAAAATGTCCTTTTTTTCCCCCCCTCGTCTTTTCTTTTAAAAGTCGTTCAAGTTAATGGACTTGACGTCAGTTTTGTGCTGGAGCTTCGACTTTGAGAACACGTTGTACTGGCGTGATGAGAAACACTCGCGGGTACCTGTTGATGTAGTGTGTCCGTTCTCCAGGGACGCGTTTGTCGAGGTCTGGTCAACCTCGATTGCTTCTTCTCGCTCCACACTCTGGAACGCACATACGGGAGGGATCATGATAAAAATGTCAACGCAGAGAGATGCAAATTTCAAAATAAAATATGTTGAATAAATATAGTTTTACCCACCCCCAATAAAAAAAAATAAAAAATACAGTGATACCTCAGCTTACGAACTTAATTGGTCCCCAAAAAGTGTGTGTAAGGTGAAAACTTTGGCTACCAAACATTTATTTCCCATAAGAAACCATTAAAATGAGAATAATCCGTTCCCAGGTCCCCATAAAACATCATTTTCTACTAAATAGGCCTTAAAGGACAACCGACACCATTTTTTTGTTCCTAACTGACATCAGAAAAATGTTTTATCGCATCTAAAATACCCAAAACATGCAAGCTGATATTTTTAGTCAAATGCAAAACACCAATAAAAATGTTTCCCAAAACTACTTCAAAATGACCTCGGAGATGCCGAGTTTCAGAAGGTCCCGCCCTCTTGTTCGTGGCGTCACACCAGGACGTCTTCAATCAATCAAAACATTGGCTTCAGATTGGGAGAAGATGCTTTCATGTTACTCATCAAGTTATGAATGTGATTCAAATAGTTCTGAAGAGGAAAGCATAAATGTTTGCAATCGATTAAAGGAGTCCTTCCGTCTCATTTTGAGGTGTCTGGACTCCAATATCGCGCCCAGAAAATGCACAAGATGGCGCCCAAGCTCTGTTGGAAATGGGCTGATTTGTCTGCTGGGAATTTGTATCAAATCGTAGTCTTGGTGCAACACACAATGATTCACCATCGCGTTCTTTATGTGTTTTTGCCATCAACACGGATCAACACAAAGTTTTCAGACCCAAAAAAGTACCCAAAATGTATTGTGTGTAGCAAACAAATGGTCCTCTGTTGAATTTTCCACTGCAGTTGTGGCTACAAGTACACGTTATCTCCAACATATGGCAACAATAGAGCGTAAGTCCCCCTATCTCGGCTATCTTGGCAGCCCACCTTCCTCCTTGCAGCCTTCACTCTGTGAATCTCAGTTCCCGGCAGTGATGCAGTCAGCATGAGGCGGAGTTTGACATGAGAGGTCAGGAAACTATGACAAATGCGGACCCTCACGGATACGGGAAAAGACCTGCGGTAGCATTAGCAACCTCATGGAGTTGAACCGTGATTTAGCCTGAAGTTGAACCCTGATTCAGCCTGATGGAGTCAATCCAATCAAAACATATCTTTGAACAACTGTCCGATAGTCGATGGTATAAACTTGTGGAAAAGTTAAAACTGGGTTAGCTTAGCTTATCCATTTTTCTGATCCACTCATGCAAACTTCGCACAGGAAAGCCAGAATCGAACCCTACACCTCAGCACAGTGAGTGAAAAGCATTAACTCATTCACTGCCAGACATGTGCAAAAGTTTTTGTCCTTATCACTTGAATTCCAGGACAAACAGAATACAGTAAAACCTCGGTTTACGAACCTCTTGGTTTACAAACGTTTTGGTTTACGAATGTTAAACTTATGAAAATTTTACCTTGACATACGAACTTTTGTTGTACACGGAGCTGCCTCAATGAGTGATGTGTCGTTCGCGAATGAGCCCGTTCTTCTAACAAGAAAATAGCAGCCGACTGTTTTTTTCCTCTAATTCAAGCCATCAACGACCATAACAAAGGTAAATAAAGTGACTTTATTATACAGTACTGTTTATTTCTTTAATGATAATACTGTAGCACATTTATTATACATAAAATAAGGTATATTTTGTGTAATTTTAAGGCTTTGGAAATTTGAAAATGATGTTTTATGGGGACCTGGGAACGGATTATTCTCATTTTAATGGTTTCCTATGGGAAATGAATTTTCGGGATACATACTTTTCGCCTTACACACTGTCTGGCAACCAATTAAGTTCGTAAGCCCAGGTATCACTGTCTATTGATTTTGTCTAGCACGAGTGGTGCCAGTGGACATTCAAGGTGTCCCACCGGCAGCTTAGTTATTAACTTGTTTCCACCGCTATCATGACGGGAACACAGCCTATTGTCTGGAAGTCATTAAGAGAGCCAAGGGTAGCCAGGGAGTAGCCACATACCTCTGTTACCCCCCCCCCTTGTATACACACACACACATCCACACTTTTCTCAGCTGTCTTTCAATTTGATGCTAACTTTTCACAAGTCTATTCTGGAGTAGACGCTCAAAATTAGCTGTACAGTACGTGCGTGTTCCTGTTCTGTCTTATACATTGGTGTATGCTGTACTACATTAGCTCATCAGGGACTTACATGCAAGTACTGAAAGGGACAATCTCAGAGAAGAGGGGGAGGGGAGACCTCTGTAACAGAATCAATGAGTTTTGGCCCAGGTCAGCTGTCAGTCATATGGCCAGTCTCGACATGGCGATAAGTGTGTATCCCAAATATTAATTTCCCATAGGAAACCATTAAAATGAGAATAATCCGTTCCCAGGTCCCCATAAAACATCATTTTCTACTAAATAAGCCTTAAAACTACACAAAATATACCCCATTTTATCTATAATAAATGTGCTACGGCATTATAATTAAAGAAATAAACTGTAGTATATAATAAAGTCATTTTATTGGCCTTTGTGATGGTCCAGAATTCTTCATCACCAGAACGTCATCCTTTCATCACATCACCCCCGTCCTCTAAGAGCTCCACTGGCTCCCGGGAAAAAATAGAATCAACTTTCAAATTCTTCTTGAAACATTTAAAGCTATCCATAACCTTGCCCCCCCCCCTATCTGACCTTCTTCAAATTTCTATTCCCTCTCAGATCCTCTTCCTCCCTCCGCCGGATGGATAATAGCTGCCCCCAAGCTTCTCTTCTCAAGATGTCATCAGCTCTTATCTAACACACGATGCAAGTCTTGTACTGACCCATAAATCAATAGCATTGATAGTCTATGATTGAGACGTGGAGAGTCTCCTTTGACCTGTGTAGGCCAATCTTGAGTTTTCATCGGTCAGTTGACATACCGCAAAATATCAGCCTGCGTGTTTTGGGTATTTTAGATGCTAAAAAACGTTTTTCTGATGTCAGTTAGTAAACAAAAAAATTGGTGTCGGTTGTCCTTTAATTCATGTGAGTGAGGGGGGGATAAGAGCCTGTTTTTGGAAACTGTCAGCGCTCGAAGGCCTACAGACCTGTCTGAACAGTCAAGTGAATTGCGTGTACGTCATCCACGTCAGCTTCTTCCGGACAGGAAGTTCAAGAGTGGCAATTGTGAGTTAAAAAAAAAACCTTCCACCAATCAAACGGAGCATTTCAACGACATTCGCCAAACCAGATTCCCGGTGCCACTTTTGAGTGACAGCTGGGGGGGGGGGGGATCACCTGCAGAGTCACGGAAACAAAGGTGCGTTTGTTTTTGGTTGGCTTTGGTCGTGTGATTTCACAGCAGATAACATTCCTCCATGTCGCCACCAAAAGGCTACATTGAGAAGAAATAACATGAATGACATTTATTTATGCACCTTGTATCACCTGGCCGTCAGGGCCTGCTACGCCTTCTCTGCTGGCCTAAAAAAATATCTTAATCACAGACTTGATGTTAATTATATGTTGTCCATAAATTCTGATTAAATAATTCCATATTGTGTTTCAGCTTCCTTTTAGAGCTTAACGAGTAAGGTACCAGATAAATAGATAAAAGCTTTCCAAATATAAGGCGCACCACATTATAAGGCGTCGCGCCTAATTCGAGGCTGGGGGTACGCACTACTTCTATGGGGGGGAAAATTGAGTCGTCAGTGGCTGCTGACAGTAGTTGCGAGACCTGTTGTGGCTCAATATGACTTCACACCTGCATATAAGGCGCATAGTCATTGGAAGAAATTGAAGGCTTTTGGATGCGTCTTATACACCGGAAAATACAGTACTTGGTGGTGACCAGAACGTGTGGACAGTTTTCCAGATAAAACTGGTCGAAATACAAACGGGACGGTCACTTACGTTGGTTTTGCTGGAGACCGCAAACGTGGCTCGACTGGAGAAGCGACCAGGGGACGGACTGCTACTCGAAAGAGGACCTGTCACCACGGCGGAAACTCGTGAAGCGACCGGGGGACTGCCGGAGCCGGGCGACAATGAAGGGTCGGTGGTCGCAGCGTCGATGTGACCGTTGACAGTCGCAGAGGGAGACCCAGTCTGCCCGTGAGTCCCTTCCAGACTCTCCCGAAGATTCTCTTGGATGTCACCGCAGTGGTTCTTGCCGCAAGGACCGCTCATTCCACTGAGGAGTTCCACCTGTCGGCTTAGCGCTTGCAGCTGAGTCCGGAGCCCTCGGTTCTCCTGCTGGAGCTGAGTCACAGCTCGCTCAAGAGTCCCGCTCAGGCTGACCGCGTCTTCCAGACGATGTTCCAGGTCTAGTTTAAAGGCACTGACATCCAGGCGGATCTCCCCGATGGCCTCCCTCAGAGTGGACTCGTGACGGGTCAAGGCCTCGCACACCGTCTCCCCATCTGGACTGGAGGCGGCGGGACGACACAAGTCTCCCATCTCGTCCGAGGTTGTTGTTTCCAAAGCGTTAGCGGCGGCAACTTTCAGTGCTACCGTCTAGCTTCGTTTTTCGGAAAGGCACTGACGGACACAAGGTGCAAGATGAGGGCAAAGACCCAAAGTCTGATCTGGTTAATGTCTCCCTCAGCGCTCTTCTCTGCAGGACTCTGCTTTCCAGGTGCCGATCTGTCCTCTGTAAGAATCCCAGACAGAAACAAGAAGAAAAACCTGATCTGTGTTGCAAACACTTCCTGGCGATTGACACGCGGTTCGCATTAGGGTTCCTTCCATTCAGAGGTTCCCATCACCACCGTTTTTTTAGCAAGGCAATTCCTAAACAACGCAACATGTGGTTCCTTACAGAGTCACATCAAGTCTTGGTGCGTTTCATAAAATACTGCCATGAGGTCATCCAGACCAACAGCTGCAGTCAACTTACCTCAGCCTCATTCTGTGTTACACATCACAGCTGTGTGGTATTGCCAGTGTGTGTCTGTGTGAGTGTGTGTGTGTGTGGGTGTGTGGGTGCACGGCCGGCTCTGGTTTGTTTAAACGCTCGGGCTGAGCTCTGCTTTTGTCTGGAGGAGGGAGAAGAAGGGGTGGGAAAAAGGAGGAGAAGGAGGAGGAGGAGGATGGAGGGTCATAAATGTAAGGGAGTGGGCGAAAGAGGTGTGTGTGTGTGTGTGTGTGTGTGTGTGTGTGTGTGTGTGTGTGTGTGTGTGTGTGTGTGTGTGTTTTATCACTTCTATGTAAACTATTGGAAATACGTTCCTCCTCTCTGCGCCTCTGTTGTCTTCTAATTGTCAAATTCTCCCTCCTGACATCTTCTTTCTTTGATTCTCTTTTATGAGGAAATACTGTTACACCTGCTGTGCTTTTGTTGGGCTTTAAAAAAACAGACAATAAAAAAGGAGTCATGGTTCTATAAGAGGGAAACTTGTCGTGGGCTCTTTACCGACGATATCTGTCGAAAACAAACAAACAGTATCTAATAGTTTCCGGTGTATAAGGCGCAACCCCAAATAATGGTGTCATTTCAATTTTTTTCCCATATATAAGGTGCACCAGGCGAGAAGACGCTCCTTTAATGAATGACAAAAGTTTTCCAAATATAAGGCGCACCAGATGATAAGGCGCACCTTAAATGAACGAAAAAGGTTATCCAAATATAATGCATAAATATATACGTATAAGGTTTCCAAATATAAGGTGCACCCTCAATGAATGGTGTATTTTCAAAATTTTCCATATATAAGGCACAGCGGAATATAAGGCGCACCTTCAATGAATGACAAACGTTTTCTCTCACTTCTTTTTATTTATCGAGCTATCCAGCTAGCCGTCTATCTAGCTGGCTACCTAGCTAGCAAGCTATTTGCTATCTCACAAAACAGTCAAATAATAGGTGACATCTGCAGCTATCTAGTTGGCTAGCTTTTAGCTATCTGTCTAGCTAGCTAGCTATTAGCTCTCTATTATTGATACCTGACGATTATGTTGTGGCAACTGTCTAGCTTTTAGCTATCTGGCTAGCTAGCTAGCTATTAGCTATCTATTATTGATAGCTGACGCTTATGTTGTGTCTGTTAGCTACTCAAATAAATAGAAAGCTAGCCGGCTAGCTAGTGTATGGTTAGTGGCTGGCTGGTCAGATGGCTGATGGAAAGCTAGCTAGCTAGCTTTCTATCAATTTGAGTAATTCTGGGTTGAGTGAACGCTGGCGCGTGTGTCTGCCGCTGCTCACCCACAGAAAAAGTGACCTTGAGAGTTTTGAAAGGCGCTTAGAAATGAAATGTATTATTATTAATAAAAAATGCCCGCATTCATTCCCCCTCTGTGAATTGAAAGCACCGTCCGTCCCTGTCAATGTAATGGGGTCAAAAGGTCAGCGTAAACTTCTCCCCCCCCCCTCCCTCTCGCTTGCTTGCACGTCTGTTTTGTGTCCGCCATTCTGCCATCATTATCGCTCCATCCACTCGCCCCGACGGCGTTTTTGTTCAGATAAACAGCGCACGTGTACTCAAGTGAGGAAAAAGCTTTCGCTGCCTTGACTTTAAATCACCGAGAGTGCATCGTGCCGTTGGGTTATACGACGTCTATGTTTAGCTTAACGTACACGACTGCGTGTTTCTGTTTAATGACCCGTTCTTTTCCATTTCAGTGACATTTGATGTCAAAATGAGATAGATGGCCGCTCAACCCCCCCCCCCCAACCTAACCCCACCCAAGCCCTCCTTGTAACTGGACCCCAACAGAGCAAACATTCCACACACCAGATAGCCTTTATATGTGTGTAGTAAAATGAGTGCGTATGTCGAAAAGAGTAAGAAAGCTTTGGGATGAAGAAACAGTCTGGCAAGCGGATTTACTGGAATAAATCAGCTTGATTTCACACACACACACCCCCCCGCCACACACACACACACACACATTCCTGTTTCAATGGTTTTGTGAGGTCCAGATAAGGAGTGAGGACCACCGTTGCTGATAAGTTTAGAGAAGAACGAGTGTTCAGTTTGAACACTAAATGTCAGCCCATTTCCCACTTCAACTTCTTTAAAAACAAAGAAACAAAAAGTGGACTTGAAAGTGAAATAACAGCAGGAGTGCGGTTTCTCGAATGGCTACATTCAAAGTCCTCACTTCTGTGGTGAATTTGATTAAAATATCTTTTTACTTCTGTGGTATGGACTCTTTCCTCTCATTAACCACACACACATAAACACACACAGTGAGTACAAAGTGTGTGTATCCAAGTGAATTGAAAATACACACCAAAAAATAATTTTGGGTGAATTTGTGAGGACCTCTCTGAAACTTTAACAGATGCATATATAGACTGTCTAGATGGCTTGTACAAGTAACCTGTATTGGTTTGTACTGAAATATAAACATTGAATTAAATATATGCTCATGTACAACTGGAGGCAATACTACATAGGTTGATAAAAAATGTTTGTATGTACCGTTGTTCGTAACTCAAATGTTCATAAGTAGGGGAGCGTTTGTATACACTGTATCCTGTGTTCGACAAACAAAAAGTCTTTTTTTTTTTTCAGACGAGTGAATCATTGTCAAAACAATCCAAAATTCAACTGGGATGGCGAGAGGCATTTTTGACAACATCTTGGGATTTGATTTCATCCCCCGCTGATTCATTCGTAGTACCTGCTGACTCTTTGTTACTGGAAAGAAGGTTTTCTCCCGGTGGGCCTGCAGTAGTCCTAGTCTCAAGCGCCTCAAGGGATAGAAGCAGTTTCATTTTACAAATCAACTCCAAACTCATTTTGATAGCTCAGTGAGTCACGATCCAGTCTCAGCGTGAGTCACAAACGTGCTTTGTGAGAGTATCGCATCAATGTTGACATAACCTTAACGTACTGTATTTGAAACGGGACGACAACAACAACAAAAAAACTCATGAAAAGTATCTATTTTTCAATGAATCCATATGAACGTTGTTTCTTTTGGAGATACGTTTCATATCGTGTACTTTGCAATTCACATGAGAGAGTCTCACTCGCCGCTAGTCATAAGGGCATACTGGCCAGAGCTAGCACACTGTATCATAGCGAACGGCATCAGAAAATATTTTGCGTTGATTTAATCGCGGTTTTGTCAACACAGAATGGCTGAAGGAGGAGAAGAAATAGATTTGGTGGCAGATTTACCGCTAAAGGACACCCGACACCTCCGGACAAGTTGCGTCCATCATTTGTCAAATTGATTGAGATGACTTCTACTGAGCGTATTTTGCAAAGATTCCACCGCATATAGCTATATTTCACGTTTTAAGACTCGCGCTGTATATTCAGGAAGTCTTGTATTCGAGTTGGTGACGATTCCTTACGTGACGTCACGAAGGGAATGCCCCTGATCGAGAAAGCGACACACAATGCATTTTGGGTACTTTTTTTCTGTCTGAAAACACCGTGTTGATGGCGAAATTAGAAGGAAAACTACATAAATAATGTGATGGCGAATCGTTGTGTGTCGCGCCGATTGCGGTAACACGCATAAAGACGTCTTGGTGTGACGTCACGAACAAGGGGGCGGGACCTTCTGAAACTGGCCATTTCCGGTTTCATTTTGAAGTCGTTTTGGGAAACTTGAAGTCATTTTTCTTGGTGTTTTGCATTTGACTAAAAATATTAGCCTGCGTGTTTTGGCTATTTTAGATGCATTAAAACCTTTTTCTGATGTCGGTTGTCCTTTAAAACGTCGTCAACAGAGATCCCGCTGACCTTATTTTCATCGCTTAAATCGGACATGATTCACACTGTCAAACACTATTTAGATTATTTGGCTGGTCTCCACGTGGAATGTTTGTCCTTGTGATAAGTGTGTATCCGAACGCGTTTGCGTGAGTTTAAAGGCATCTCAGAAAGAGTGGGTTTAATCACCATGACGTACGTTGTTCCCCGCGGGACATACCGTACCGCTTTTTAATGTTTACGGTCTGTAAGGAGCACTCACAAGTGTGTGTTTTCATTTGCCGCACTCTAAAAGCAGTTGAGGTATTTCGTCAACTCTCACCTCTTCTGTGCGCACCAGCATTTTTTTTTTCATCACTAATAGTGAGAACAGCAGCTTGGATGGTTTTGAAGACATTTTTTTTAGTGTTGTACAAGATGGTTCCTCCTACATTTTTCTATAGATTTACAACATCATCGAGATAGGCAGCTGCAAAACCGGAACCGTCTTGGAGAATATTGGTCATTAGTTTAAAGGACAACCGACACCATTTTTTTGTTTCCTAACTGACATCAGAAAACGTTTTATAGCATCGAAAATAGCCAAAACACGCAGGATGATATTTTTAGTCAAATGAAAAACACTAAAATAAAAATGACTTAAAGTGTCCCAAAAATTGCCACAAAATGAGCTCGGAAACTGGGAAGATTCATAAAGTCCCGCCTCTTAAAGGATACTCCTTCACAAACTGCCTTGCTCCAGAATCAAAACAATGGCTTCAGAGTTCAGATTCGGAAACGATGCTTTCTTGTTACTCATCCAGTTATGAATATGATTCAAATAGTTCTGAATATGATTCAAATTCAAATGTAAGAAAAATAATAATAAGAATAATAGTGAAATACGTAATAATACTAGTGAAATAATAATAGCGAAATAATAATACGTAGTGAAATAAGAAGATGAATAAGAATAAGAAAGAAAAAAAAAATAATAATACTAGTGAAATAATAATAATAATAAGAAGCAGAAAAATAAGAATAAGAATAATAGTGAAATAATAATAATAATAATGAAGTAATAGTGAAATAATAAGTGAAATAAGATGAATGAGAATAAGAAGAATAAGTAAAAATAAGAAGAACAATAAGAATAATAGTGAAATAATAATAATAATAATAATAGTGAAATAATAATAATAGTGAAATAATAATAATAATAACAATGCATTTCATTTATAAGCGTCTTTACTCACAAGCGGTCAGGAAGATGAACGAATAATAACTTGAGGGGAAACTAATAATAATAATAATAGATTTCATTTATGAGTGCCTTTCAAAACTTTCAAGGTCACTTCACAGTCACAGGGAATAATTACAGTCTGATCGTCAACATCAAAAGCCTCGAAAGGTTGTACATTTTGAAATTCAAGCAACGTGTTTAAATTATTTCATCCTCAATTTTTTTGTGTGTTCAATGGAATATGGTGCAGGGGCACCCCCTAGTGGTTGGGCATAAAAATCAATTTCAGTTGTGCTCAAGGTTTTAATAATAAGAATCCATTTCATTTCGAAGCACCTTTCAAAACTCTCAAGGTCACTTTACAGTCACAGGATACGGTTTTTTTTTCTGCGGGTGAGCAATAAAAACCAAACTTTCCAGTTGTGTTTGTTTTCAAACATAGCCTTGGCTGCATTTTCTATTTCACATTTATACAAAATACAATACAGTACATATTGATTTAGATTGCGATTTAACAACAGCTGATTTATGTGCAGTACATTTGAATTACATCCATATGAAATCACATTTTAAAATCTTCCTATTTTAGGTGCAGTCTTAATTTTCAAATTGCATACAATTATTAAATAACAATATAAATTAAAAAAAATACACGCTGTTTTTGCAATAAAACGTTTTTCTGATGTCAGTTAGGAAACAAAAAAATGGTGTCGGTTGTCCTTTATATGCGGGGGGAAAAATGCTCTACCTGCTTCTGCGTGTTGTTCTTCTCACGATTTGCAAGGTAGTGGTGGAGGTGATGGACCCCAAAAAACGCAGGCGGGAGGGACAATTGACAAATTCTATTAACTAAAGTCGGCAGGAACCAAAATCTCAAACAACAAAGTCATCAGAACTAAAAGGTCCAAAGTAGCAAACAAAACCAGGAGTATAACAGGACGAGATGAAACAAACCTGACAGGGTCAAACACTGAACGGTCATGCCGGAAGTCCTTTGAACTGCCACTCATTAAAACGACCAACACCCGTGCAGCTACCGGCGGGGCCCTCCCGGGCCATCCGTTGGCCGCAAACCCAAACGTGACACTTCTCTGTCATGAGGTACAATCAGTATGGCCTTTTCTGCACAGAACATGAGACAGAAATGTAGTCTTGACATTAAAAAAATTGCTGTTATTGTACGCTCAGAAGTATAGAGTGATACCTCGGTTTACGAACACCTTGGCTTATGAACTTTTCGGTTTACGAACGTTAATGAAAATATGAACATTTAACCTTGGCATATGAACTATTTTTCGGGATACACACGGAGCGCCACAATGTGATGTCGTTTGTGAACGAGCCGAGTTTGTGAACAAGAAAATGGCAGCCGATTTGTTTTTGTTTTCTCTATTCCCCACCATCAATGACCATCACAAAGGTCAATAAAACCACTTTATTATACAGTACAGTTTATTTCTTTATTTCTTTAGCACATTTATTATACATAAAATAAGGTCTATTTTGTGTAGTTTTAAGGCTTAGAAAATTATAAAATTATGTTTTATGGGGACCTGGGAACGGATTATTCTCATTTTAATGGTTTCCTATGGGAAATTTAATTTTTGGGATACACACTGTCAGGGAACCAATTAAGTTCGTAAGGCAAGGTATCACTGTCTTCAGAAACGAGTCTTACCTGCAATGAGTATTTTTGAGCTGCGAAGAAATAAAACCGTTACTGCATTTAATGCCTTTCGGGCCAATTTTGGTGACTTGAAACTGGACAAGATGATTGACACTCACCTTGGTGGAGGTAACTTCGCATCAAATAGACAGACAGCAGTAGGACCAAAACGCTGCAAACGGCGACCAAAACGCTGCAAACGGCGAGCACGAAGAACCAGCCGGTCGGTTCTGAAGGACAAAATAGAGTCATGATGATGTTCTTCAAAGTCGATGATGATGATGATTCTTCAAATGCGACTCACCTTCAACGGTAAGAACGAAACGTTTCTCAATGGGCATTCGCAGAGACGGATGGGACACTGTGCAAATAAACTGATGTCCTGAGCGCGCCAGGGACGCTTGGAGGTAGAAGAAACCCGACAGCGAGTAGGTCTTGTCCATGTTGTTTTTGTGACTGGAGAGCAGGACATTGTCCAGCGCTTTCGGGAGAGAAGAGCCGACCCTCCGGCCCGAAGATGCTACGTCCTGCTCGTACCAAGCAATGTGCACATCCAGCGGGTAGTAGTTTTCTGCCTTGCAAACTACCTTCTTCATCTCACCAGCTTGCAATGTCAGCGTTGGACCGACACTGAGGGACACCTGGGGGGACTCTATGGTATTTGCAATGGAGTGTTGATCAAAGTTTTGCAGGGACTAGAGTTACAGCACCTTGACACCGACAAGCTAACTAGCCGATAGCTAGCCTGCTCCAAAAACAAATCCAACTCCAGGTAGCATCCGAGTTACAACCAACGCGCAAGCAGCCGGCAACGCGTACTACAATTTTGGCCAGCCAGCATGTCACACACTCGCACAGCAATCTACTGCGTGACCACACTCAATACAGTGCAGATACCATCCCGGCGAAATCTCCTGTAGTACTCTACACTGCTTTTTTCCTTTGGCGTCCGCCTGAGTCCGAGTGTGTGTGTCGGTCGACCTCCTCAGGCCATTAGCAGGGAGAAGGATTTTTCAACAGAGCGAATGCATGAGAAGCCGTGCGTATTTGGGTCAGCAGAACGTAAGTATAACATTTATAAATGAACTGTACAGTAAACAGTTTTGTATACATTACAGGTATACAGTAATAAAAATTGAGAATATGAAATATAAAATGATAAAAATGATACAAAAATTATCAAATTTATAAATGAACTGTAAACAGTTTGGTATATAATAGTATTCAATAGAAAACGTTGCTTAAAAACAACAGATTGACATTGTATACTATCCTGTCGTGTAAGCATCACGTCGGCCATTTTGAATGGATTTCGACTTACGACCGTTTGACTTGCGACCGTTTGACTTACGATCGTTTTGTCGGACCGGAACCCAGTCGTAACTCGAATGTGAGCCGTATTTGAATATTCCAACCCGCCACACAATGTGAATGTAGCCATTTTGCGTTTGATGGTTCCTCACCTTGAATTTGTAGACTTATTTCAAGGCTGCAAGACAGTGGAAACACTGAGGCGGCGCATGCGTATGTGCCAGCGTGTTTGACTTCAGTAAAGGGGAGGGTGTAAGAAAGGTCACCACCCGCGAGGGTCCTCAGGTCAACTCCCCTCCCCTCACTTTCCCCAGAGAGGCTGTTGTGACTGAAGAGTTTGCGTCGCTCGCCCTGGTACTGCTGGTACCACTGCACGCTCAGATTTGGTCGCTTGTGATCAATAGCAAACTGGCAGTGGAGCTTTTTCTGGAAACCAAGGCCGATTGTCACGCTTGGAGTTTGTGTTTTCAAGATCATTATCGCTGTAATCACAGATGTGAAATGTCAGTAGGTTAAGAACACAGCCTCTTATCAGTGTCTGAAACTCATGACAAAAAGTCAGCGGGCACCAGGGCAGACATCTCTGAAAAGTTGCCTGCCCCATTGTTCACAACTTGAAACACAATAGATGAAAAGGTTTCCTCAGCCGTCATCTGTACTTCTTTGAAGGTGTCGGACGTTTCACTTCTTATCCAAGATGCTTCTACCAGTCTTACTGGTAGTATCGGCCCTATTTATATATCCCTACTGTCCCTACTGTGTATATATCCGGCACCGCCATGTCTGGACAGTAGGGATATATATGTATATAGGGCTGATACTACCAGTAAGACTTTAGTTGGCTGAAGCAAATGAATATTCGCTTGCTGAATATTTTGCTTCAGTTGTCGTTCGTTGTCATGGCGCACAATGCAATGTTTGCGTTGCGTCGTCTGCTAAAAGCCACGTGAACTGCTCTTTCTAAGCGCCTTTCAAAACTTTCAAGTACACTTTACAGTCACGGTATAGTCCGAAGCACGAAACAGGCTTCTGATTGACTGCCGTGCCGAGTATGCAAATTGCCAAATGAATGTGGAATGATCATCTGTAACATCCCAATTGGGTGTCAACTTGGACTGATACCTGTTGTAATGAGGGTCTGTCTGTCCTCAACAGCAGGCCAATTGCTGATATCCGGGTGTCCGGGTCCAGAAGGATGGGGGTCACATGGATATCTGAGGACTCCAGAGACAGCGAACAAGCCCTCCGTGTGTGTCAGGGTGACGGTGAACCAACAGTTGTACTTGTAAGATGTCTGTCTCGGCCAGTTCACATCTACATAATTGGTGTTGGATCTATGAATGCCACAATTCAAAAGATCCGCTTCCACGTCCTTCACATAGTTCCGGAGGTCTAATTTGGACACTTAAGAGAGAGAGAGAGCACAATAACTGAGTCAAGTGTTGCCTTTCAGTTTGGATGATCGACACGCCAAAAAGATTCATTACTCACCAATGATAAAGAAAGTGACGGCGTGAGGGTTCACGGGACTGTCTCCAACTTCACCAAATTGCAGGATGCTCGATCTTTTCAGGAGCTGAACGTCACGCTTACCTTCTTTATTGACTTGCACAATGAAGTCATTGAAAACGCAGGGAAGCCATGTCAAAAGATGAGCACGCTGGATGCCTGACAAAAAGAAAAGAAGCAGTTTTTCATGAAAAACGGATTCATAGAGTGATGGCGACAGAGCTTCGTGTAGTAGTTTGGGTCTCCCACTTTGTCTTATAAAGACAATTCACAGCACGAAAACTAAAAATGTTGACTGACTTACCCACACATAGAAATAAGAATAAGGTTAATAACTTTCGCAAATGCATGATCTTGAGGTAAAACGTGTCCGACGAGCTTATCGAGCACCAAGCATCGGTCCACTTTCATTTTCATTTTCAAGGGAAAAAAGCGCGATGCAAAAATAATATATTTTAGTTAAAAGAACATCAGGGCGGAGTTTTAAACGAACATTTGGCTTGGTTATTGTGTCGTATTCGAAACTATTTTATTTTAAACAACACGTTTAAAATGAAAACATACGACTGACGCAGTACCTTGGGTGTAGTACTTGAACCAGTCATAAGGTGGTGCTGTAGGCGTTTCTTTCGTAGCACATGGAATCACTTCCTGTCAGGGTTTTGTTGACCACAGCGAGCGGAAGCTTCTTTTTCGTCGCATGTTTTAAAATGTTGACGTTTTGGCGTCTTGTTTGTCAATAGGTACAGGCGCGGTTTATTTGCTAACAAATACTTTGAACTACAATTGTGTTTTCACGCATTTTTACTGCAAATCAAAGCCGTTTTCAACATCCTACAAGATCATGGATAAAGGTAAAAATAGCATGTTTTTAAAGACCGGCATGGGTAGAAGTAATGATTCACTTGCGTAACTTTTTTCTCCATTATTCCATTTTCCAAAGCGCTTTGTCCTAACTTTTTGGTAAAAAAAAAAAACATTAAATTGTATTCAATACAGTCAAATATTGCTCACGTGCAAAAATAAGCAGAAATTTCGAAAATGAAGAAAACAGATACTTTGCCTGTCCTGTCTCCTGGATACTGGGCTGATTGGATTGATTGGATTAGCCTTTATTATTTTCACAGTGGAGATAATTTACATTTCACGGCAGCAAAGTGATGAGGAAAGGAAAGAAGTCGTTGCTTGTTTTGATTGTAGAGCAAGGCAAGACGTCCTGGCGTGATGTCACGAACAAGGGGGCGGGACCTTCTGAAATTCGCCATTTCCGGGGTCAATTTGAAGTACAGTAAAGTCTCGTTATA
Organism: Hippocampus bargibanti; assembly: GCF_051943395.1. Classification (NCBI taxonomy): domain Eukaryota; kingdom Metazoa; phylum Chordata; class Actinopteri; order Syngnathiformes; family Syngnathidae; genus Hippocampus; species Hippocampus bargibanti. Next base: position 20,686,751 of record NC_142747.1, on the reverse strand, counting down.
TCGATATCGGTTATATCGATAGTACCGCTTATTACGATACTATGTCTATGAACGCAAGGAGAAAATTACATGCGCGCAGGGTCGGATACATCGATAGTCTCGTTATATCGATATTTTTCGGACTCCTGAGGATATCGATATAACGAGACTTTACTGTACTGTTTTGGGACACTTGAAGTCATTTTTATTGGTGGTGTGCATTTGACTAAAAATATCATCCTGCGTGTTTTGGGTATTTTGGATGCTAGAAAACGTTTTTCTGATGTCCGTTAGGAAAAAAAAAAATGGTGTCGGTTGTCCTTTCAGGAGTTTGATTGAAATAAGACTGCCCAAATTTCTTCCCCTCCCACTTCAGACTGGGCCATTCTTCAGGGATCTTTCCTCCTGGCTGACAAGTTATGTCTGCCCTCGTCTTTGAGCTCGCTCCAAAAATGTGAGTGGCACAAGGTGGGCAATCCAGTCCTGGCCGCCATGAAAGAAATCTGTCACCAGGAGGATGTTGGCGCTCTTTCCAAAGACAAGGACGCCTCCTCCTGGTGGAAACGGTTAGTTTGTGCGCTGTGGTTGAAGTTGTTGAGCAATGAGCATGGGGAAGACATCGAGGAGGCATGGAAGGAGAGCCCCGTTTTCCATCTCCAGAACTCCCTACCAGAAGTCAACTACACGGTCCTGATCGAGCTGCTCAAATCCTTGTCCGCCGCAGATACATTCGCTTATTTTCTACTCCATCTTCCTGAGCCTCAGATGTGTTCCCAACTGGAAAAGTTGTCGGACCATCTGAAGAGCAACCCCGCGGATCACGACGATGTCCACTTCTTTCTTGAGTTGTGGTGGCATCTGTGGAAAGGAGAGCGGTTTTCAGAGGCGCAGGATAGTCTTGCCGTGTTGTTTGCTAACCGGGTTGCTTATCTCACATCTCAGTCTGCTAGTTCGACTCATCACGCTGCTAAACGTCCGAAACTCGAACCACAGACGTTCCCAGACAACCGGGAGGTCCTCGATATTCTCCTGAACACGCTCACAGATCTGAAAGACTCCATATCCACACCGGAGCACTGCTATCAGGCGCTCTCCAACTGTCTCGATGCCCTTTTCACGACTTTCCTCACGAAGAAATCGGTCATCCTTCCGATCCAAGACAAAATGGTCTTCCTGTCCGAAGCCGTGAGCGTCATAGAGAAGAACGGTGGCAAGCTGAGTTCGGAATTGATAGAACAAGTTCAGCGAGATCTCAAAGCCTCTCACGCGCCGACGCAGTTTCGCTTGAGGCGATTGAGTTTTGACCACGTCTTCAAACGTGTGTCGGAGCTCATTCAGTTGTGGCAAAAGCGCAACTTGCTCAACGTCTGTAGCAACTCTCCAGTCAGTTACGCCACGTTCAAGCTACAGCAAAGCGTACGCAGGATGCTATCGACGCTTAAAGAAGCCGACGTGAGAGGCGAGGAAGAAGCTGACAAGAGTCAAGTTTGCGGTTTTTTGGCTTCCATGGCTTTCCCCGTGATCCAGTGTTCCCCTGACGTTGGTCTGAGAGTCGCCATGACAATCATCGGTCACCGCTTGGACGACTTTGGCCAAGTCACTGTGTTGTACGCCGGTGAAGAGAGTTGGGTGACCGATGACCAACAATGGCTGGACTTCCTGGAAAAGCACCAGACGGCCTTCCACCGGTGCGACGCGGTGATCCGACTGGCCTCCACGCTCACCGGGCGACTCCTCAGCAAGAACGTCGACGTGAGCCGAAGCAGGAAGCTACTCAAAATTCTTACGACCGTCTTCACCGCGTTGTCCTTGGACGACAAGAACCGGGTATTGCTCGCCGTTCTGAAATCATCTAACGAGGGTTTCTTCGGATACCCGGGCGGCTCGGTTCTGAGGGCCAGTTTTGAACAGGAGCTCAACATGGCTTTCAACTGCATTATCCAAGGAGGGGGCGGAGCCTCAGCGGCGGAGGGCAACCTGAGCATGGCCGCGTCTCTCGTCGCCAGGGTGGCCTTCCAGAACCCTCGGGCGACTTTAAGATCCTGCTGCCATTCCGCCGTTTTCAATAAAGGAGCTTTTTCTCTCATGAGTCGCATCTTAGGACAGTTGCCCGGACTCCGAGGTTGGACGGAAAGCCAAGGGGAAGGCGGGGTCAGAAGGAATCGGACACGCCTACTCTGCAGGTGCCTACAGGAAGTCGTTAGCGCCAGGGTGCTCTCGGACAATGAAAAGGAGCAGTTTCTTCAGTTTACGGTTCTGTTGATGGTGCCGGCGGCGACGACTGAAGGCGGAAGAGAGAGCCTTCTGTCGCCTCTGGAGCTTGTCAATACCTTCGTCCTGCCTCATCTGGCACCTTCTGGTGAGTTTTCGTCTCTCCATCGATAATAATAATACATTTGATTTTTAAGCGCCTTTCAAAACTCTCAAGGTCACTTTACAGTCACAAGTGAGCAGCGGCAGCGTTCACTCAACACCGAAGTAACTTAAATAGATAGCAACCTAGCTAGCTAGCGAATATATAGCTAATAGCTAGCGAATAGGTAGCCATTAGCCAGCGAATAGATAGCCATTGGCCAGCGACTATATAGCTATTAGTACTTGAGGCGTGAAACAAAATAGCAGACCAAACAATGAACACCCCTAAAGATCATGTAAACAAAACAAACACCATAATAATAATAATAATCATTTCATTTCTAAGCGCCTTTCAAAACTCCACTAAACAGCTTTGCGCGAGTGGCGAAGGAAAACCATAAAATGGCCGCCAGCCGATTACTGACGCAGACAAAATGGCCGTTTGCTACCATGAGAAATGGAATGAAAGCAAAATATACAGAGCAAGTCCAAAGCCAGAGTTCCAAGCCTGAACCTTTGGAAGCAAACGTGGACTGCCTGGATGAAAAAAACTGACCCCCTTGTTGTCTTCTGTCCAGGCAACGAGTCGGTTGACCTCAAGCTATGCCTTCAACTTCTTCATGCCGCCTTGTGTGCCGAGAACCAGGAAGTGGACTGGGTCCTGGAATGCTCCCCCTTTCCTTTGCTTTTTGTCTTGGCTCAGATGCACGACCAGGCCCTCAGGTTGGAGTTTATTATTGTCTTTTTTTGTATTGTATTCCGAAATTGAAGCCCCGCCGTAGTAGCATAATGTAAAGCTTGCTAGCTATTAGCTACGTCCTTGAGAGTTTTGAAAGTTGCTTATAAATACAATGTATTCATATTAGTAGTAGTAGTAGCTATCTATTAGCTAGCTAGCTTTCTATCTATTTGAGTTACTATTTGAGTGAACGCTGGTGTATGTGGCTGCCGCTGCTCACCCACAGAAAAACTGATCCTGTGACTGTAAAGTGACCTTAAGAGATTTGAAAGGCGCTCCTAAATGAAATGGATTATTATTATTATTTGTCTTTACTACTGTCAAAGTATATAAAAATATTTGAGTCGCTGACTGACCTGAAGTGTCCAGTGACCCCGATCCCCGGACCCTCAGCGTTTGTTTTGTCTTGCCCAAAAGGTGTTGGGAGGAACCACCCGAGGGCGGCGTTCCCCGTTGGTCCATGGAAAGCAAGGAGCTTCTGACCTCCGCGCTGATCACCCTGGCACAGGTTGTGGGTGCCCAGGTGGAAGCTGCCCCAAGTCACTGGTCCAGAGCTCTCTTCTGGCTACGCGACAAGTTGAAGGCCCTCGACTGGACCGTTTACTTCCATCTGAAACCCGTGTGGGGTCAACACTTCAAAAATGAAGTTCCTTCATCTCTCTTGGCAGTTTGTGAACTTCCGGAGCAGGTGCCAGTTTGGTTGGAGAGGCTCAAGTTGCTTGGATGGTGTATTTTCAAACTTTTTCTCGATATAAAGGCACACCGGACCACAGTGATACGTCGGTTCACGAAACCCTTGCGTTACGAACATTTCTTTTTTATGAACGTTAAATTTATGAAAATGTTACCTTAGCATACAAACTATTTTTCGGGATACACACGGAGCGCCACAATGTGTCGTTCTCAAGAGAGTGATAAAATGGATAGAAAACAGTGACATTTGGACTAGTTCAAAGGCAGAGTGTAGACTGCAAGGTTAAAATATCCCAATGAGTGATGTGTCGTTGGCAAACGAATCTGTTCTTCAACAACAAAATGGCAGCCGACTGTGCAGTCTGTTACCAGACTGCTATGGTTGGTCCCTGCTCTCAAGTTGGGGGGAGCAGAGGACTACTCACTGCGGCTACACTAATTACTTCTATTGTCCTGACTGATTACTTCTATGGGGTCTGAGTATGGGGTCTACGACTGACCTGATTGCCCCATTTGCTCTGGTATCACCTCATCAGCATAACTAAGCCTATGTTGCCTAAGAAGTCTGTTGTAGGAACGATCCAAATTGAACCTCACCTCACCATGGCGATTTAGTGAAGGGTTTTTGCTGTTTTATGAAAATAGCTTCTTTTACCATCTATTTTCTGTCTCTTTGGTGTCTTTTAGGAGTGGACGGGCGTGAACCTCCCGCAATACGGCGAGGGGACTGGCCTCTTGGCCTGGATGGAGTGCTGCGCCTTGTCCGACTCCCTTGGCTCCACCATGATGTCCCATCTGGCTCTGGACCAGCGCCAGTCGGAGCACGTCAGCATGTTCAGCAAAGGCCTCCTGGTGGCGCTAACGCAAACGCTGCCTTGGTGCTCCGTCCCCCAATGGAGCCGATTGCTGGGCACCTTAAAATGGCTGATCACCTCCGGTCGCCTCCGTGTGCCTTTTTCGCTGGAGTACGTCGACTTCTTGCCTCTTCTGGACTTGAGGAAGTTTTCCTACCAACTTTGCTTGTCGGTCCTCCTGCTCCGAGTCCTGCAGCTGCTCTGCGGCTCCAGTTGTCGCCATTGGTTGACAGGAGACGGCTGGGCTCACGTTGCCAGATTGTACGCCCACGCCGTCAGGGAGTTGCTGAACTCGCTGAGGGATAAATCGACCCCAACGACAGAAAAAGCCTCGAAAATGTCCCAAGATGGCTTGCGAGATTTCAAGGAGGTCACGCAGACGACGGTGGAAGAACTTCCCAGTCAGGAGGTTCTTTTCGTTCTCAGTCAGATCTTCTGTCACGTTCAACACGTCCAGGTAAGAAGCATTCTTGTCGGCCATCTTCTAATTTACCTACCAGTACGTTCAAATATTATTCAACTGCTTTTAATAATAATAAGAAGAAGAAGAACATGAAGAACTAGAACAAGAACAAGAACATGAAGAAGAGGAAGAACAAGAAGAATAGATAGCGAGTAGCTATCTAGATAGCTAGTAGCTAGCCAGCCAGCTAGATAGCTCTATAGCTAATAGCTAGCTAGCTAGATTAGTGACATGTATTGGGTGTCAAGTGTGTTGAACACAGCTTCTCCATTTTGTTTATAGCGTTTTGCATTTGGTTGCATGTTGGTCGGTCTAAAGAAACCTTTTCCTCGATGGACCACTCCCGCATGACTGATGAGCCTACACAGACGTTCACACTGATTGGTTTAAATTTTTTGACTGATGATATGGATTGATTGCTCTTCTTTTTGTGTCCCATAAGGTGATGATGCCGTGTGGCCAGAGTGAACCTCTGTTCCTGGCCAGCCTGGAGCTCCTCAGTTCTTACCAGGCCATCCTGGGCGCTTACCCAGAAAGCAGCAGCCCACTGGAACACCAAAACAACCAGCACTTCTTCAACACCATCACTGACAACCTGGACAACCAGGAGATGAAGTCCGTTCTGCAGCAGAAGATCGCTCAGCTCACGTTAGCTCCTGCGTGATGCCCTTCCCTTGAAGGGCTCTCACGTTTTGCCACGCCTTGGACAAATGTTTTCTTACGGGTTTTGAGTTTGGGTGAAATAAATAATAATAATACATTTGATTTCTAATTTTTTTGTGGGTGAGCAGCGGCAGCCACACGCACCACTCAACCCGGAAGTCAAATAGAAAGCAAGAATTGAAAAGCAGGCTAAAATGTTAGCATTTTAGCCTGCGGAAATGAACATCAAAAACAAAAATTAAAATAAAAACAGGCTAGCATGCTTTGGCCACATACTGACTTGATAAATGAGCATGGAATTTCACACGTTTGATTGGTTTTCTCGGGCCGAATAAAATGATGCGGCGGGCCAGATTTGGGCCGCGGGCCTTGACTCTGACACAAGTGAGCTAGAATGAGCTTAAAAAATGGACAAAATTCACACATGAAGGCAATCATCTTTTTATTCACGTACAATATTTCCTCAGCCAAAGCACCCATTCTACATGAACAAAATCTCATGACACACCACCCAAAAAAAAAAAAAAAAAAACAATTTGATATAGAAAAACACTTGTGTAGGTATTCTGTGGGTTACACATAAAGGTCTCCCAGATCCAACAAATCCTACACATGACCATAAAATATGGTAGAAAACGTTCGGTTTGACATCTGTCATTTAAAGGACAACCGACACAATTTTTTTTTGTTTCCTAACTGATATCAGAAAACTGTTTGATAGCATCTAAAATAGCTAAATGATATTTTTAGTCAAATGCAAAACACCAATAAAAATGACAAAGTGTCAAGACGTCTTTATGCGTGTTACAGCAATTGGCTGCGACACACAACGATTCATTCATTGTTCTAAAATCAAAACAATGGCTTCAGATTACGAGAAGATGCTTTCTTGTTACTCATCCAGTTATGAAGATGATTCAAATAGTTCTGAAGAGGAAAGCATACATGTTTGCCATTGATTAAAGGAGTCCTCCCATATCATTTCGAGCTGTCAATCACAGCAATGTAGCACCCATAAAATGCAGAAGATGGCACCCAAGCTCCGTTGGAAATGGGCTGATTTGTCTGCTGGGAATTTGTGTCAACTAGTATCAAATAGTAGCCTTGGTGCAACACACAACGATTCGCCATGGCGTTATTTATGTAGTTTTCCTTCTAATTTCGCCATCAACACGAAGTTTCAGACCAAACAAAGTACCCAAAATGCATTGTGTGTCGCTTTCTTGGTCAGGGGCGTTCCCTCTGTGACGTCACGTCAGGTATTGTCATCAACTCGAAAACAAGACTTCCTAAATATTCAGCGCAAGTCTTAAAAGGTAAAATATAGCTATATGCGCTGGAATCTTCCTAAAATACGCTCAGTAGAAGTCATTCGAAGCCATTTTACAAATGATGGACACAACTTGTCCGGAGAAGTCGGTTGTCCTTTAAACCCATCAAATAATCAAGCTGCTCTTGAAATTCTGTCATGGTGGACAAATCAGTCAATTATCCCATTTCAGTCTCACGTTGGCATTGTTGGATGAATTTCCAGTAATGTTTGAATAGTCACAAAAGTCACGCTGAAATGTCACTCTGGAATTCCCACTATAGTATACAGTGATACCTTGGCTTACGAACTTAATTGGTTCCCAGACACAGTGTGCAAGGCGAAAAGTGTTTATCCAAAAATTAATTTCCCATAGGAAACCATTAAAATGACAATAATCCGTTCCCAGGTCCCAATATAAAACACAATTTTCTACTTGATAATTTTCTAAGCCTCAAAAATACACAAAATATACCTTATTTTATGTATAATAAATGTGCTATGATATTATAATTAGGGGTAAATGGGGCATAAGGGGAATAGAGGACAAAAATGAGTCGGCTGCCATTTTCTTGTTAGATGAACAGGCTCATTCGAACGACACATTGTGGCGCTCCGTGTGTACCCCAAAAAATAGTTTGTATGCCAAGGTAAAATTTGCATAAATTTAACGTTTGTAAATCGAAAAGTTCGTAAGCCGAGGTGTCACTGTAATTCCATTTTAGCGAAGGTCGTTTGTGTTAATCTTTCTTCTGTCGGAACAATCGTTGCGCTTTCTTCAACTGAAGGTAAAACCAGTAAACTTGAGGTAAAAGGATAGCCAGATTGCCCACATTACAGTGCCAGGGCAAGTGCGAGGGCACTCTGTGCAGCGGAATATCGAAATCCTGTCCGTATTTCCAGTACATGTACGGGAAAATCAAAATCCGGCACAGGACGAAGGTGATCAGGACTAAGACGCTGTTGAATTTGTGCAGGTTGGAGTTCTCGAGGCCAACCTGAACGCCAGATGGCAAGTTAGCAAAACGCCCGATTGAGAGACTCAACGGGATCGGCGAGTCGAGTACCTGGACGATGATCTTGGAAATGGCGACAAAAGCCACGCTCAGTTCGGTGATGAATAAACAGCCCACGAAAAAATCACCCAGTCCCCTCCTGTAGAACTGAAATCATCATCATCAATTTCATTTCGAAGCACCTTTCAAAACTCTCAAGGTCACCTTACAGTCACAGGATCGGTTTGACTGCGGGTGAGCAGCGGCAGCCACATGCGCCAGCGTTCACTCAACCCACACGTAATTCAAATAGATAGAAAGCTAACTAGCTAGCTAATAGCTAAGTAGCTAGCCAGCTAGATAGCTAATAGCTAGCTAGAACAGTTAGATAACTCAAATAGATAGAAAGCTAGTTAGCTAGCGAACAGATAGTTAATATATAGCAAATAGTTAGCAAATGGATAGCGATCAAGGTAGCTAGCTAGATAGCTAATAGATAGCCAGCTAGACAGTTAGATAAGTAGCTAGATAGCTGGTGCGTGTGGCTGCCGCTGCTCGCCCACAGCAAAACTTCTTCCGTGACTGTAAAGTGACCTTGAGAGTTTTGAAAGGCGCTTATAAATGAAATGTATTCTTATTATTATTATGAAAAGTGAGCCAAATTGGAAAATGGACGGGGCACGCTTGAACTATATTGCCAAAGTATACTAAAGTGATTGAAATAAACTAAAGTACTCCTGTCTCCCATAACTCCTCCCCCTTCTCCTCACAGCTACGTGTGTCTGTAATTCTCCCCTCCCTCCTCTACCACAGATATCGACCAATCACGTGCGGCTTTAACCGAAGACCGGGGAATAGAGGACGGCTCCCATTTCCGGCTCTCTTGGTTGACTTCAGAGATCCGGCTCTGAGGACCGGCTCGTTCGCGAATGACACTATCACTCGTCAATGGCCCAGATGCATCCCTGCCTGAAATAACGCTTACCATGCCAACGGGTAGGAGGATACCAAGCACTCCCAGGTGATGAAGCACCGTCAACCAATAGCGGGAGAGGAAAGCCTTCAGGGTCATGAGAGAGTGCTTGTCGTACAGGTTGTTCCCTTTCAGCCTCTGAGTATGGTAGTGGCTCATGTAGGTGGCATAGAGGTCGATGGCCGAATACGGATATCCAAAGGCCAGAAATTCGCTGAGCGCCCAATGACTGCGGACGCTCACAACAATTGACAAGAGTGACCGTCCACTTCGCAAAATCCAGGAGAGAATCGCATACGTTAAAATGACCGTATTTTCCAGTGTATAAGGTGCGCCTTATACGCAGGTGAGCCTTATACGTGAAGTCAAATATTTCATTTGTAGGTTGTTTTTCTTGCCTTAAACTGCTGTTGTTATCAATTTTGCTCATATGCTACCTCGCTATTTGCTTTCTATTAGCTATTTGGCTAACTGGGTGGCTATCTTGCTAGCTATCCATTAGCTGTCTGTCTATCTGGCTAGCTGTCTGGCAGCTAGCTTTCTATCTATTTGAGTTACTTCCGGATTGAGTGAACGCTGGCGCGTGTGTGGCTGCCGCTGGCCACCCGCAGAAAAACATCTAACAGTGACTGTAAAGTGATCTTGAGAGTTTTGCCTTACATGTGAATAAACTTTTAAAATACACAATTTGTAGGGGGTGCGTCTTATACACCGGTGCGCCTTATATTCAGATTTTTTTTTTACTCTCTTTTATATTTAGAAAACTTTTTTTTTTCATTCATTGAAGCTGCGCCTTTTAGTCCGGTGCGCCTTATATGTGGAAAAACTTTTGAAAATAGACCATTCATTGGGGGGGGGGGGGGGTGCCTTAGACTCCACTCTGCGGGGAATGAGTTAACATTTGGGTGCGCCTTATACACCGGAAAATACAGTAATTTATTTATTTCTGTTCTTCCTATTAAAAATAAAATATAGAATATTGACATAAATTGACCTAGTTGGGTGATTGATCCCTTGAAATGTACCTGTCAGTCATGATGCGCTTGCATGACGTGGCGGTGATCACTCCAGTGGCAGTCGCCAAGGAAGCGTGGATAGCATCAAGGAGCCTGAAAAAAACAAAATAAAAAATAAAAATTAAATGAATGAAAATCTGCCTGTTAACCATTTCAACGTGGGCGGGCCGCGCATGTCACTCCTAGGCCTTCAGTAGTCCTACTTCTGAATCAATCCACAGCTGCGACTGTGGTGTGATTTACTACATGTCCACTAGAGGGTGCCATTGGCCAGGAAATAATTTTAAATTTAAGAAATACTGTCATTTAGCTTATTTTTTTTACTATGAATGTGTGGATTCATGACAACCTCATAAAAATAGTAAGGGTCAACAAGTAGGGATGTGACAACATTTTTCAATCATAATTCAGCACACATTTTCTAATAGCATATTAAAATGCATTTAAATAGCTATAAAATGATGTATTTACTATTGTTCTATGACAAATAAGGAAATAATGGAATTCTTATTTTTCGAAATATGAGGGTATTTTCTGCCCTGACAGTTAAAACAATGAAAATCTCTGACAGAGTTCTTTATTACAGTTTACACGATCATAACTTTCTTAATTTCTGGCAGATCCCAACGAGTAAGGTACCATTGGAAAGCTTTTGAAATTCTAAACAAGAGCAAGAAAAGATTCAAACTATAAATGTGCAAATATCAACGGTCGAATGCAAGCAGATTTTCGTCAGAAATCCAAAATGGCTGTCACTGAATAAATACTAGGAAAGAACATTGCGAGCTCTAGAAATATATATGCTAATGCTTCTTTTTGCTTGAAACTTGGCAGTTACGGAGAAAAATATATATTGTACCACTTCTATGAGTTATAAAAATACAACTTACTCAGCTTTATAACCTGTAGTGTTAGCAAAAAGAGCGTAAACTTCAATCCATTTTCCCCCCCGTTTCTCGTTGTCGTATTCGGTAATTTCAAGAACCAGGATGAAGGGTAACGTGCGTAATAAGTCATCATAAACTGCACATCTTGGAAAATCCCACGAAAAATGATTACGTACGACACAAAAATGCTTCACTGGCAAAAATGGCTCACTGGACAGAAACAATCGCGGTGGAATATAGCGAACTGTAGCGTACCTACAACAATAGTTGAGCACCATGTGCAATGCGGCTACCTCGAGTGAACCTTGTCCGTCCCGACTAACACGAGCCAAATGTTGACTTTGCGTTGCCACGTTCGCGTGGAAAAAAAAACCAACCGGCTCACGAGTGAAAGTGATCCAAATCAAGTTATTAGCGACTGACCTTTCGCTGACAATCAAGACATCGGCGTCGCTCCAACGCGTGAACTTCCACCTGAATACTTTTCTGAAGCCGACGTACAATCCAGCAAACGTCACCACCCCGCAAGCTAAAGTTTTAAGCATGATAAGCGCCTGGCTCGACTTTACAACACCAACAAAAGCGATTTTAGATGAGCAAAATAGCAAAAGATTCGCTGGTTTGGTTGTTCACGACTGAAATTGGGGGGCGTAACTTGCGAACGGAAAGGAAATAGAGGACGGCAATGTGCGTCGATGCGTGTTTTCAAAATAAAAGCGTTTACGAAATAATATTACTTCAAAATAAATGTCATGTTTGGGAGATCAGTGTTGAACCTGACAACTAATACATTTGAACCGTATTTTCTAGGTTTTTTTTTTAAATCCTTTCAAATAATGTTACAACTTTTATACAGGAAACAAAATTGTGAAGCGCTCTTACAAGGATCATTTTGGCTCAAATCCAGTTCGTCTCAACTGCTGCGCGGTAAGCTAGCTGTCTGCATTTCCGGCAGTGTTAGCACTTTTTTTTTTATCATTTGAAATAATATACGGTGTACCACAACTTTTATACGGGCAGCTATTGGCCAGGTTGACAGGTATCAATTGCTAAACTTAAATCTGGAAATAATAATAATAATCATAATAATTACATGATCAGAATCAGAATCAGAATCATCTTTATTGCCAAGTATGTAGGACACACAAGGAATTTGTTTCCGGTAGAATGATGGTACATAAGGCGCATTTCAGAACAATCCTGAAAGGAATGATGGAATCTGAAATATATATTTTTGCTTGTAAATTTCATTCAATCTCAGTTATCTAGCTAGCTACCTAGCTATCTATTTGCTATCTATTAGCTGGCTGGCTGGCTGGCTATCTGGCTAGCTGTCGAATGGCTATCTAATAGCTATCTATTAGCTGTCTATCTAGCTGGCTATCTATTAGCTATCTAAGCTATCTAATTTAAACACAACTTTAATTTAATACAACTATTAGCTATCTAGCTAGCTAGCTAGCTTTCTATCTATTTTAGTGACTTCCGGGTTGAGTGAAGGCTGGCGTGTATGGCTGCCGCTGCTCAACCACAGAAATACTTATCCTGTGACTGTAAAATGACCTTGAGAGTTTTGAAAGGCGCTTAGAAATTAAATGTATTATTATTATTATTATTATTATATTTTAAGCACCTTTCAAAGCTCTCAAGGACTCTTTACAGTCACAGACAAGCATAGGTACTATAATGAATAAAATACATTTATAAATAGAAACAAGAGAAAGAGCTACACAGAAAATGCAATGTGCTTTAAATCGGAGATGCTAACTTTTAAATTCGACATTGTGACTACTAATCAGTAAACTTTACTGAGACAGTGAAGCGTATATATTTATTTATGTTTTGACACAGAATCATGAAGTCTTTTTTTTTAATGAAACAAATGAAAGAAACATTTTTTTTTCAGAAAAGTGCACTCTGCTGGCTGTAACAGAAAGGCAGTGGAACAGTGCTTAAAAAGGTGTACAGTAATGTAAACTTGTTCATTTCGGAGGTGGAAACTGTTTTTTTTTTTTTTTAGAATAGCTGCACTTACACCCTCTTTCGGGTCTCAAACAACACTACGTTAAAGGACAACCGACACCATTTTTTTTGTTTCCTAGCTGACATCAGAAATACATTTTATAGCATCTAAAACTACCCAAAATATTTTTAGTCAAATGCAAAACACCAATAAAAATGACTTAAAAAGTGTCCCAAAACTGCCTCAAAAAGAGCTCAAAACTGGGGAGATTCAGAAAGCCCCGCCCCCTTGTTCGTGACGTCATGCCAGGATACTAATTCATAAACTGCCTTGCTCCAGAATCAAAACAACGGCTTCAGAGAGTTCAGATTCGGGAAAGATCCTTTCTTGTGACGCATCCAATAATGAATATGATTCAAATAGTTCTGAAGAGGAAAGCATACATGTTTGAAATCGTTTAAAGAAGTCCTTCCGTATTATTTTGAGGTGTCTGGACTCCAAAGTAGCATCCCAGAAAATGCACAAGATGGCACCCAAGCTCCATTGGAAATGGGTTGATTTGTCTGCTGGGAATTTGTGTCAACTAGTATCAAATAGTAGTCTTGGTGCAACACACAACGATTCACCGTCGCGTTATGTATGGGTTTTCCTTCCAATTTCACCATCAACACGAAGTTTTCAGACCAAACAAAGTACCCAAAATGCATTGTGTGTCGCTTTCTCGGTCAGGGGTGTTCCTTCAGTGACGTAGGGTGAGGAGTCGTCACCAACTCGAAAATAAGACTTCCTACGTCTTAAAATGTAAGGTATAGCTTTAATATGCGGTGGAATCTTTGTCAAATGCGCTCAGTAGAAGTCATTTTACAAATTATGGACGCAACTTGTCCGGAGGTGTCGGTTGTCCTTTAATTCAATTTTTGATATTTATGATAAAGTCTCTTAGCTTTCTTTAGCAGGAGGTAAAACCAGTAGATCTGCGGTATGAGGATGCTCAGGTTGCCCGCGTTGCAGTGCCAAGGCAAATGGAAGGCCACTTTGTGCAGTGGAAGTTGAACTTGCCGCCCGTACATCCAATACATGAAGGGAAAGATCAAGATCCGACATATGAAGAAGGTCAAGAGGACAAACACGCCATTGATGGCGTGCACCCTGCTGTTGTCCAAGCCCAGCTAGATAGAGAGAGGAAGAATCAGACACATACAAACAAACAAAAATGCAGTCACGCCACCTAAAAATATCGTCGTCACTGGATAAAAATAATTTGCCGTTCCTTTAGTATACTGGAATATATTTGGAATTAACTCATTCACTGCCAGATGATGTGTAAAAAATGTGTCCACTGTAGCGCCAGGGTTGTTGTCATTTTTACTCAAATTGCAGGACCCGCAGAATATTCTGTTTTAGGACTATGTAAACATTCAATGCAGCGTAAGAAACCTTAGACTCTCTTCTTTCATTAGAAAAAAAGAGTTAATTCCTAAGTGATATGGGTCTGGAGTTATATGAGCTTGAAATGGGGCTGTACAAAATACAATACATTTTGATTTACATGTATATAGCGCTTTAATAATAATAATAATAATAATAATAATAATAATAATAATAATAATACATTTCATTTCTAAGCGCCTTTCAAAGGTCTCAAGGTCACTTTACAGTCACAGGATATTTTTTCTGAGGGTGAGCAGCGGCAGCCACACGCGCCAGCCTTCACTCAACCCGGAAGTAAGTCAAATAGATTTCACAACGATTCACCATTGCGTTGTTTATGTCTTCTAATTTCGCCATCAACATGGATCAACACAATGTTTTCAGACCAAACAAAGTACCCAAAATGCATTGTGTGTGGCTTTTCTCGGTCAGGGGCGTTCCTGATGTGACGTCACGTCAGGAATCGTCACCGACTCAAAAAAAAGACTTGTTGAATATTCAGCGCGGGTCTTAAAAGGTAAAATAACGCTAGCTAGCTAGCTATATGCGGTGGAATCTTTGTCAAATGCGCTCAGTAGAAGTCATTTGACAAATTCTGGACACAAGGAGGCGTCGGTTGTCCTTTAAAGTCGTAATCACGTCCACTTTCTTTGGATTGCCATGAACCACTTTGCTCTTTTGCTGTTGCAGTGGAATCACATTTTATCGTCACATAAACCCCAACGTTGACTTTGTGCTAAATACCTGGATGAGGATCTTTCCGAAACACAGAAAAGGTGTGCTGAATTCTGTGATAAAAAAGCACCCGATGAAAAAATCGCCTAATCCTCTTCGGAGAAACTGAAAGGCACATATAAGTAACATGAATTTTCAAAAATGACACGAAGACACCAGGATTTGCGTTTCTTACCAAAGCGATGGGCAGGAAAACTAGAACCAGGACCAAGTGATGGAGGACAAGCAACCAGTCCTTGCAGAAGAAAGCCTTGATTGTCCGCTCAGAGTGGCGCTTGTACAGGCTGCTCGCAGTTCTGAGCCTCTGAATGTGGAAGTGGCTCAGGTACATGGCCACCAGGTCAGTGGTCATATAGGACGAGCCAAACAATACAAACTCATTGACCAACCAGTGACTGTGAAAGGTGAGAAGAAGAAAAGAATTTTGTTACAAAACACAAAAGTGCAAAGTACAGCACTGACACCTCGGTTTACGAACCCCTTGGCTTACAAACGTTACATTTATGAACATTTTACCTTGGCATACAAACTATTTTTCGGGATACACACGGAGCTGCCACAATGAGCGATGTGTCGTTCGCGAACGAGCCCGTTCATCTAACAAGAAAATGGCAGCCCACTCATTTTTGTCCACTATTGCCCGCCCACAGCCTTCGGTTAAAGCCACGTGATTGGTCAAGAACGCAGCAGTGAGGGGGAGGTGGTTTAAACATTAAAGAGACAGGCAGACGACAGAGAGAGAGTAAGAAAATGGATAGAAAACAGTGACGTTTGGACTCGTTTCAATTTTGATAGTTCAAAGGCAGAGTGTAGACTGAAAGGTTAAAATATTCCATCAACCAGGCTCCACAAATAACCCGCACAAGCCATCTGTACACTTGATGCAAAAAGCTATCAACCCAGTTAAACAGAACACAATTGATGAGGAACAAGGTAAAATGATGGCAGAGAAAGCACCTACAAGGGATCATTGCTCAAGATGGTGAAAGAAGGCTACGTTCCTCATCAAGTGTTTCATGCTGACTCCTTTCCAACGAACCATCAACGACCATCACAAAGGTCAATAAAACCACTTTATTATATAGTACAGTTTATTTCTTTAATTATAATACCAGAGCACATATATTATGCATACGATACGGTATATTTTGTGTCGTTTTAAGGCTTAGAAAATTAGAAAATTGTGTTTTATGGGGACCTGGGAACGGATTATTCTCATTTTAATGGTTTTCTATCGGAAATTAATTTTCAGAATACACACTTTTCACCTTACACACTCTATCTGGGAACCAATTAAGTTCATAAGCCAAGGTATCACTGTATACCGGTGCTCTCTACTATCTTTGTGACTGCTTTATTTCCTGTATATGTTAATAATAATACATTTCATTTATAAGCGCCTTTCAAAATTCCTAACATCACTTTACAGTCACAGGATCAGCTTTTCTGTGAGCAGCGGCAGCCACACAGTTCCATCTTTATGAAATGAACATTTATGTTAGAAAGACGGTGAGCGAAAAGTCACTAAAGCTTTTGTTCCCTTCAAAATACAACCACGCTAGTTGTTTATGAAGAACCAGAGAAGCAGGTTCAACCAGTAGAGTACTCGTTTAACTTGAATACAAATACAAGAGAAGCGTGTTTTTATTTTTACTTTTTTTTCCATCTTATTGAGCTGGTTATGAAATTTGCTATAAAATCAACTTGAATGGAACGGCCATTTTGTCAACTTGAATGAATTAGCCACTTAACACGATCTTTATTTCGACAACCAATTTATTCTAATATATTGACAACAAATACTACAAACCTCTCTTGCATTATTGAAAAAAAAAAAACACGTGCCATTGTATTCATCAGAACTTGTATTTTAACCTTGCAACTATACACACTCATCTCTTACCTATCAGTCATAACATTCTTGCAAGATGACACGACTGTGATTCCAGTTGCAGTCGAAATGCTAGCATGGATGGCAGAAACAAGCCTGGAACAAACAAATAAAAAGAAAAATACATCTTTGACGAAAGATGATTGACGAATAGAGGAGGGGGGGGGGCGGTCCTTTGCCCTCGACATGCGACATGTTGGGGTTACGAACAACGCTGAGGTATTTTCTGGGACGCTACGTTGCAGTCCAGATGCCTCAAAATGGCACGGAATAAATTCTTTAATCAATTGCAAACATGTATGCTTTCCTCTTCAGAACTATTTGAATCATATTCATAACTCGATGTGTAACAAAGAAAGCATATTCTCCGAATCTGAAGCCATTGTTTTGATTCTCCAGCAATGCAAGACGTCTTGGCGTGACGTCACGAACTGGGGGCGGGACTTTCTGAAAATGCCCAAGTCGCAGCTCAATTTTTTTTGGCAGATTTTGGACACTTGAAGTCATTTTTATTGGTGTTTTGCATTTGACTAAAAATATCATACTGCGTGTTTTGGGTATTTTAGATGCTATCAAACGTTTTTCTGATGTCAGTTAGGAAACAAAAAAGTGACGTCTGTTGTCCTTTAATTGGGGTACGATGTGAAAGTATTCTATTACAAACTGCAAACTGGCGAGCAATTGTTACTTTATTTTGATATGATCATATCTAAAATCAGGAAATCGATTTCAGACCATTAGTGCTTCAACGGAAACGCGAGGAAACTTGAAGCGGCACCTGTTTCAAAGAAGTTAAACTACAAACAATAACGAACCTTTCGCTCACGGTCACGACGTCTGCGTCGTCCCAGTGTGGGAACATAAACTTGAGTATTTTTCCAAGCCCGTAGAAGAGGCCAGGAAAGACCACGGCACCACTAACTAAGGAAGTTAACATGATGCGTTCGCCATTCGCGTCGTCCTGACAGTTGAATCGCGCTCAGCACAGGGAAGAGGTGACGCCGTCACGAGAGCCCGCCTCCAGCAGGTAAACGGTTGTGGATTTACGTCGCCAGTCCGCCATATTGGATGTGGCGATCGACCCGGAAAATACAGTACTGTCTTGTATTTTGCCTATCATGAGTGACAAATGTGATACCACTGTCTTAAATTAGATATTCGAAAGAGTCCACCCATCCATCCTAACTTCCGCTTCATCCGCTTAAAGGACAACCGACACCATTTTTTTTGTTTCCTGACATTAGAAAAACGTTTTATAGCATCTAAAATATCCAAAACACGCAGGATGATATTTTTAGGCGAATGCAAATCAATCAATTCGAGCTGTCTGGACTCCAATGTAGCTCCCCAGAAAATGCACAAGATGGCGCCCAAGATATGTTGGAAATGGGCTGATTTGTCTGCTGGGAATTTGTGTCAACTAGTATCAAATTGTGGTCTTGGTGCAACACACAACAATTCACCATCGCGTTATTTGTGTTTTCCTTCTAATTTCGCCATCAACACAAAGTTTTCAGACCAAACAAAGTACCCAAAATGCATTGCGTGTCGCTTTCTCGGTCAGGGGCGTTCCTTCAGTGACGTCATGTACGGACTCGTCACCAACTCGAAAACAAATTACAAATTAGCGTCGGTTGTCCTTTAAAGCGTCACAGGGGTTGCTGGAGCCAATCCCAGCCGTCTTTGAGCAATCATTGAGGTGAACAGGTTGCCAATCAATCAAAATGAAATGCGCTTGACACTGTGTCCCAACTAGATGAGAGGTTGTCACCAAAATAAAAGCGATGCAGATCATCTAAAAGACAAATTGATGGCGAAAAGCAATAGTTTAGTGGAATTTTATTCATATATATAATCCATGTACCATATTTACTCTTTTTTTTTGACTGCCACCGTTAAAAAGTGTCTCATTACAATATCCTTTAAGCATAAATATTTTTTTTCTCCTATTTCTTGAAACCTGGTAACTAAAACCAAATGACAACAGTTATGGGTCACCTTTCAGCACCATTGAATTGTACATTCTCTATATTGCATCATCATCATATAAAAATATACAGATGTGTTTTTTTTTCTTCATCTTCATGAAACATTCTTGTTGTTCGATGGCATGAAATGGGAGAAGACCTCATATGGACTGATGAGGACTTAAGCATTATTTTTATCATATCATCACAATCATAGCATAATTAGCTTTGCGATGTTCGCATACCTCCCGGGGGTCTAATTCGGCTCGCGAACTGCAGTTCGTACTCAATTTTTGATTAATATCGGTAATCGCTATTGAAAATTCATAACTAGAGTCCTCGTCAAATCATGAGTTCGCTAATTAATTAAGAGCCTAAGACGTGCTCCCAGCATCATCGTTTTAGCGCCTTGGAATCATAGCATAACTGTCATAGCGCTAGGGCTAAAACGATGATGCAATGAGCTCAGAATGGATTTGATTGACTTAGTCACGATGAAAGTTGTCTTACCGTCATAAAAGTTGTTGGGCGGCAAATTTGAATGCTCCAATCATGGAGACTGAGTTGTTCGACGTATAGCTTTGACGTCTTTGAGTTTTCCAGATTCCGATCAGAACGTCGATTTCAATCACAGTCCAGCGATTATCCAAAGCTTTACAATGAAAATTCTACGCACTACAGTCTGAACAATTGTGGTATGAATAGACGCTCGATTGCGACCGTTGACAGTAATTAAGTCTTGGTAAGTTGTGGTAGTTGGAGTTAGCTAGTTAGTCTACTATGATCCTGAATGGAACCTTCCATCATAGCATAATTGTCTTAAGTGCCTTGGTAAGACAACTATGCTATAAGCCTGAAGATCGTGCCTTTCAAGGAAGCTGGAAATATTGTTGTCTTAGGCAATCAATTTGCCCCTAATTAGTCATTAGTGGCGGGTATCGAGTTCGACGTTCATTTCATTGGAACACTTAAGCCGCATCATATACAAAACTACATCACAATCGATCAATTATTCCTTAAATAGAAGTATAAACTGGCTCAGCTAATTATGCTACGATAGTGACGATATGAATGAATCCATGTCAAATGCTACCTTCCTTCCTTCCTTCCTTCATTCATTCATGACTCTTTAAAAACACTGATAGCAAGCATTTTGGGAGGCGCAGCTCAATTAAAAATGTAAAACTATATCTTGCTCACAGTGCCACGGGCATCACAGCCATTTCTTGAGCAAAAAAGTGACGCTGACAAAAAAAGGAGTGTTTGGGGTGCATTGAAAAGTGACCGATGGGCTGCAAGCGTCTTTTGTCATCTTCATCGTAGTCACAAAGTGAGGAAGGTTGAGCTCAAATTCAAAATGGCTGTCACGATAATGCGCTAAAATGATTTCGCAATCTCAAAAAAAAAAAAAAAAAACAAAAATGACAACGAAAACAAATTCTCAAAAAGCAGAAAGTAGTCAAAAAAAACAAAACTGCAAGTCGATGAAAAGGTTTCTACAGCCGTACTTCTTTGAAGGCGTTGGACCTTTCGCTTATCCAAGAGGATTCGTCAGCTAACTAAAATTTGATGGTAGTTTTGACTCTATATATATATATATATATACACACACGCACGTTATAACATATATTATATTATATATCACTACTGTCGTGTCCATACGTGGCGATTCCATAGTCTAATTTGATAGGACCCTGCTAAGACAGCAAAACCCTTCACTAAATCACCATGGTGGGGGGGTTTAATTTGGATCAATGAAAAGGTTTCTTCAGCCATCATCTGTACTTGGATTTGCCTTTATTAGCCTCGCAGTAAAAATTAATTTGGATTGTTCTTACAACAGACTTCTTAGGCAACATAGGCTTAGTTATGCTGATGAGGTGATACCAAAGCAAATGGGGCAATCAGGCCAGTCGTAGACCCCATAATCAGGCAGGGCAATAGAAGTAATCAGTGTAGCCTCAGGGAGTAGTCCTCTGCTCCCCCCAACCTGAGAGCAGGGACCTATCATAGCAGAGGTCTGGTACCGCCACCTCTGGACATTAGGCCTAGCAGCAAAATTTTAGTTAGCTGACAAAGCCTCTTGGATAAGAAGCGAAACATCCGACACCTTCAAAGAAGTACAGATGACGACGGCTGAAGAAACATTTTCATCGATGAATTCCTGAGTGTCCATCCAGCACAACTTTCAAGATTTAATACATGACCTACTTGTTATTTGAAAACTCATGGAGGATTGCATAAAAAGAATCCAAATTAAACCTCACCCCACCATGGTGATTTAGTGAAGGGTTTTGCCGTTTTAGCAGGGACCTATCATGGGAGCGCCATGTCTGGACAGTAGGGATATATATATATATATATATATATATATATATATATATATATATATATATATATATATATATATAAAAAGACCAAAATAACCAGCAAAAGATTTTAGTTTGCTGACAAAGCCTTTTGGATAAGAAGCGAAACGTCCAACACCTTCAAATTTGTACAGATGACTGCTTAACTTACACGGACGTAAAACTGAATAAAGTCATCTGAATGGAATCGAGGCAACCAAGAAAACCAGAAGGCGCAGTCAGGACTTGAGTTGGCGGTGCATAGAAGAGACATAGGAGATGTGGATGTGGATCGATTCCATGGGGAAGTCAATGGGATTATTGCCCTGGATTTGTCTAACACGCATGTACACACGTGTACACACACACGGCTCTACCCTGGATGAAAAACGTCAAGTGTGTATAGACAAAAAGGGCAAAAACAGGGCTGTTGATTCAGTTTCCGCATGTGTGTGTGTGTGTGTGTGTGTGTGTGTGTGTGTGTGTGTGAGAGGCCTCTTCCTGCCACCATCTTTGCTTGAGACTTCGAAGCTTCGTCCATCTTTGTGGACCTTGTTTCCTTCCTTCCTTTTTGGGGTACAAGGTCCTCCAAAGCTTGTTTTCCATCCCGCCGTCTTGTTTTGCTGCAGCTTGTCCAGGTTTCACATGCGCGAGGAGGAAGCCAATTCGTAGAACAAGACGTAGCCGTCGCTGCTACGCACTTGGCTGGAGGACATTGGCGTTACTCTGCGGAGGTGACAAAAAGGGACGCCATTTTTTTTTTTTTTTTTGCTGTGCGGACACATGGACAATCAAATCGCACCTGGAGTCATTGAAGGTGTACCACTCCCCAGATGTAGGGTTGCGACAGTAGGCTGTGTAGTGACCCCCCATGGTGGTGCCTGAGTGGTTGGAAACTGCATACAGGTTGTACACCGCGTTGACTGCCACACAACAGAAAACATCATCAAAAGGCTTTTTTCTGCATCAACGTTCCAAATCAAGAAAGATCAAAGTACATTTCAAGGACAACCGACACCTCCATAGTTTATAAAATCACTTCAAATGACTTCTACTGAGCCAATTTGACAAAGATTGCACCGCATGAAGCTCCATTTTACGTTTTAAGACGTGTGCTTAAATTCAGGAAGTCTTGTTTTTGAGTTGATGACGATACCCGAAGTGACGTCACGGAGGGAACGCCCCTGACCGAGAAAGCGACACACAATGCATTTTGGGTACTTTTTTTCATCTGAAAACACCGTGTTGATGGCGAAATTAGAAGGAAAACGACATAAATAATGCGATGGTGAATCGTGTGTTGCACCAAGACTACTATTTGATACTAGTTGACACAAATTCCCAGCGGACAAATCAGCCCATTTCCAACGGAGCTTGGGCGCCATCTTGTGCATTTTCTGGGACGCTACCGGTTAGAGTGAACGCTGGAGCGAATGGCTGCCGCTGCTGACCCGCACAAAAAAAATCCAGTGACTGTAAAGTGTCCTTGAGAGTTTTGAAAGGCGCTTGGAAATTAAATGTATTATTATTATTACATCGGAGTCCAGACGGCTCAAATTGATTCGGAAGGACTTCTTTAATCGATGGCAAACATTTATGCTTTCCTCTTCTTACTTACTGCTGTTTTCGGAGGCAAATTCTCGCAAGTCAAGATCCTTCAAGGGGAAGTTGACAAACGTGGACAGTTTGCTGGTTCTTCTGGCTTCCGAGAAGCGCTTGAGGTCTGTACAAGGACGACGAGTCAAGGAGCAGTTTTTTTCTCTCGCTTCATTTGAACAGCACTTTGGGACGACAAGTACACAGATGCAAACATATCTTGGAACTCAGGGGCATCAACGTCATTTTTGGGACCACGGGCCTTGACTTTGAATCCCTTATATTGTAAGGGATTAGCTAGCTAGCTGAATAGAATGAGAGCTGGCTAGTTCGATTTCGAGCTCCATTGCTAGCTAGCTAGCTCAAATGCCAGCTAGCTATCTAGCTCAAATGCCAGCAAACTATCTAGCTCAAATACCAGCTAGCTAGCTAACTTGATTGCTAGGTAGCTCGATAGCAAAGCATGGAATTTCACAAATTAGATTAGTTTTGGATGGCCAAATAAAATGATGTGGCGGGACAGATTTAGCTCACGGGCCTTGACTTTGACACCTAATCCCTTATATTGTACGGGATTAGCTAGCTAGCTGAATAGAATGAAAGCTAGGTAGCTAGGTACCTAGCTCGATTGCTAGCTTGCAATTGGATTTGCTTTCGCGGACCAATAAAAATGATGTGGTGGGCCAGATTTGGCCCCCGGGCCTTGACTTTGACACCTATGTTGTTGATATTGATCTTAATTCTGATCATGTTATCAGGTGCTTATCAACCTGTGATCAAACAAAAAGTGCTAGCGTCGATGCTAGTCAGTACACTTTTACAGTTGCCCCTGCTGGAATTACAATCCAAAGAAATGATGTTTGAATTGTGTACAGATTGAAGTGTAACAAAAAGTGTTTTTCTATCAGAAAAGATACGCAAAACTAAGATCTTGGGGAACTTCTGGACTGTGAACTTCTTGGTGCATCTTCGTCGAGCTTTGCACTTGTAGCACGTCTGTCGAGAAAAATTTCAGTACAAGTGTCAAGGCCATTGATTATCAATGTGGAAGTAGTTGGTGTGTACTGAAACGTACTGGCTTCTCGTCTCCATCCAGGACATCTTCTTTGGTGAAGAGCCGCATGCAGTCCATGAGGCTCACCTCACCGTAGCCCTTCTGTGCGGAAACATCGACATCAACATCAACATAGTTTTCAAAATGACTTGAAACCTTGAATGGTGGATTTTGGGAGGGTTGATAAAGTCAACCGGATGACCAGTATCTTGTAAGGTTCATTTTAGTGAGCTATTCCATGACATTGATGCAGTGGTGGACCGTTAGGACCTGCAAGGCCTTCTCTGCTGGCCTAAAAATATCTGAATCAGACTAATGTGAATCACATTTCAGCCATCATTTGTTGACATTTCAGCCATTATTTGTTATCAGGGTCAGAAATCAACCTGGACGCCTTCACAATCAGTTCTGCAGGCCCTGCAGGCTAAAAATATGAAGATGAAAGTTGAACGAATTCGAGTTGGCAACCCAAGGTCTGCTGGAAAGCGCTGAAAATGTCCGTTTTCACAAACTACGATTGACTCCACACATGATTGGCTAGTAACAAGCCAATCATAGTATCACTAGCCACTAGTGATTAGTGCATACTGGCCAGAGCTAGCACACTGTATTGGTAGCGTTCTACGTAAGCAAACAACATGGCTGAAGGAGAAAAAAAAGACATGGATTTGGTTGCAGATTTACTGTTAAAGTCATTTTCAAGATGGACTTTTCAAGAAAAGATGGACATCATTAAGAGAGGTTAGGTAGCTTTGAAGCTAGCAAAAATAGCAAATAATATTGCCATTTCATGAGCTGATCATAAATCTATATGTTCATAATAAAAATGTGAACAGTTTCATGACAATCCACTAGTTATTTCCTGTCCAATGGCACCCTCTAGTGGACGCGTACTAGTATCACAAGTGTTCAAACCTTGGCAATGGGAAGGGACAGATCCCAGAAAGGGTCAAAGACAGTTGAGCAGAAACCACAATGGCTGCAGGTCAGGGAGCTCTTGAGCTGCCCGACAAACAAGTCTGAAAGACAAAATATTTCACACGTCACGTCGAGACGGCGCTGCTGAGATTATTTTTTTTGTGCTCTTCAAGTAGCTCACCGACGATTTTACTGTCTTCCCTCTCCAGGTATTTCGTCCACATTTTCTTCCCTTTCTCCTCGTCTCTGATAATCAACATCATGTTAATGTCACACTGTACGCCAAAGAGACAAGTTGCATGATATTTTGACCCCACAACTAATGACCGTATTTGACGGTGTACGTATAAGGTGCAATTTAAAGGCTTACGGCAAGTGATCAAAATCTTCTACGGTGCCTCTTGGCCTGACCGTGACTCTGTTGACTTCGTTGTGGAGTCCGTCGAGGAGGAAGCGAAGGAACTCTTGAGCGTCCTGTTGGCTGGAGAAGACACCAAATAATGAACTGCTATGAACTTTAAGAAAAATTAGCCTGCGGAAAAAAATACAGTGAGACCTTGGCTTATAAACTTAATTGGTTCCCAGACAGAGTGTGCAAGGCGAAAAGTGTGTATCCCAAAAAATAAATTCTTATAGGAAACCATTAAAATGAGAATAATCCGTTCCCAGGTCCCCATAAAACATCATTTTCTACTTTTCTAAGCCTTAAAACTGCACAAAATATACCTTAGGTTATGTATAATATATGTGCTATGGTATTATAATTAAAGAAATAAACTGTACTGTATAATAAAGCGGTTTTATTTACCTTTGTGATGGTCATTGAAGAAACTATGAGTAAGAAAAGAAAAAAAAAACGAGCCTTACTTGTATCCCACAAATCTTGGAGCGTATCTCTGGATCTGCGTTTTGAATTCCGATGGACTGACAGCTTCGCTGCTGCTTGATGACCACATGGTTTGTATCAGCTTGGCAAACTCTACAACCAACAGACACATACATAAAATGGATTCCACGTTTTTTTTAAATGACATATGGAGAGATTCCGGAGGTTCATTGAATCCGCGCCGCGGGGGTGGGGGCTCAGTCACTTACCTTCCATGAGGGCTGTGTTAGTGCGGCTGTTGTTGTTAAGGTCTCTACGGTGCGAGTTGTGCAGGCAGTAGTCTCGCAAGCTGTGCGTGTTGCTCAGACACTGCAGGATACTATTCATGAAACACTAGAAACAAACCAAAAAAAGCATTTTTCTTTAACATGTTCATTCTTCATTCACTGCCAGACGATGTGCAAAAATGAGTCCAGTCCAGTGCCAGGGTTTTTGTCATTTTCACTCCAATTGCAGTACACACACAATATTGATTTTTTAGGACTACATAAACATTCAACGCAGCGTTAGAACGCTTCCACTCTCTTCCTTCATCAAAAAAAAGTTAATTCCTAAGTGATATGGATGTGGAGTTATCTGAGCTTGAAATGGGGGCAGCTGTACAGAATATAGTACATACATATTGGTTTGTATAGCGCTTTAACAACAGCTGAAGCTACAACAAAGCGCTAACATAGACAACAGGCAAACGCTGCCCCTTTGTGGAAATGCCAGAGGTAAGATCAGCGCTTTATCGGCACCCACAGCAAGAAAAAACAAATTCAGGAATGGCGAAAGGTTTCTGAAGGAAGCGTAGCAGTAGTTCCTGTCGCGTATATGATGCTGCTGGAGTCACGCGATGTCACGATGTGCATTTTGGCAAAAGCGTATCGCGTATACGTGTACTCACAGTGTTTCCCAGATTTTTCAGTCCCACCAGTCCCTGCGCGCTCTTTGAGTTCTGCAAGACAAATACAACAGAGGTGAGATCAAACCTTGAAGGCAGATAACGTGAGTTTTGCTAAGTTTATCCTTTCGTTTGTGTAAGCTCTCAGTCGTACAGGAGTGGTCCATCGATGAAAAGGTTTCTTCAGCTGTCATCTGTACTTCTTTCAAGGTGTCGGACGTTTCGCTTCTTATCCATTACATTTTATGATTACATTTCATTTATAAGCGCCTTTGATGACATGAAGCAGTTCTAGATGAAAGACTTTGAACAACATTACCTGTTTTTGAACACCATTGCTAAACTTCTATCTATACGAGTTCCTTCCGGGTTGAGTGAACGCTGGCGCTTTTGGCTGCCGCTGCTCACCCACAGGAAAAGTGACCTTGAGAGTTTTGAAAGGCGCTTATGAATGAAATGTATTATCATTATCATTATTATTATTATTATTATTATTATTATCCAGTTGCCTCAATTCATTTTTACACTTGACACGATTTAGGCTTTTTTTTTTCCTTCCCCTCGAATAAAATGGACACATCAGCTGACATCATTGTCTTACGATGCTTTCACATCCTTGACAAATGCAGAATTGTCCGAATTGCAGAGACTTGGTCACCTGATGCCGTTCAATCCCATTACATAAGTGCAATGGTTATATAATTGAATGGCTAGAAGAACTAACACATAGTAGGGGGGGGGGGGTGAGGAATGTGCCCTGTTCTAAACGTGCAGAGCTGGAACCGAAACGCTGCATTCTTATTTGTCACGCGATAGGACAACCGACACCATTTTTTTGTTTCCTAACTGACATCAGAAAAACGTTTTATAGCATCTAAGATACCCAAAAGACGCAGGCTGATATTTTTAGTCAAATGCAAAACACCAATAAAAATGAGTAAAAGTGTCCCAAAACTACTTCAAAATAACCCCGGAAATGGAGAGTTTCAGAAGGTCCCGCCCCCTTGTTCGTGACGTCACGCCAATACGTCTTTGCCTTGCTGGAGAATCAAAACAATGGCTTCACATTCGGAGAAGATGCTTTCTTGTTACGCATCCAGTTATGAAGATGTGTGTATGTAGCAACACTGTACTTTTTTTTTAATAGAATGCAGTGATAGATGACATAACAGCTGAGAGTAGATTTTGTGTGTGTGTGTGTGTGTGTGTGTGTGTGTGTGTGTGTGTGTGTGTGTGTGTGTGTGTGTGTGTGTGTGTGTGTGTGTGTGTGTGTGTGTGTGTGTGTGAGACTTCTGAATGGGAATGGCTAGCTCGTGCTCTGATCACAGCCACTAGCAGGAGCGTCCTGACTGCTAATTCTGTTATGCAAATACTGCAGTCATTCTCGGACGTAAGCATGCGTGTGCGTGTTTGTATGTGTGTGTGTGCGTGTGTGTGCGTGCTAAGGATTAAACCCACACATACACACACGCGTACGGTTGTGTCAGCGAGTAGTGTTCTTAGCAACATGCTAAAACAAAAACCTTGAATTGTACCCCCGTCATGCAAATACAAACATTTTGTATTATCATATGACCACTCAGATGGTTAACATTTACAGCTTGCGTGCTTCTTTATATGTTTGCATACTGGCCAGAGCTAGCACACTGTATCGGTAGCAAGCGACATAAGGAAATATATTGTTGTCGATTTAATAGCGGTTTTGTCAACTCACAATGGCTGAAGGAGGAGAAGAAATGGATTTGGTTGCAGATTTACTGTTAAAGCTATTTTCAAGACGGACTTTTCAAGAACAGGTGGACATCATTAATCTTGGGAAGCTCAGAAGCTAACAAAAATAGCAAATAATATTGCCATTTTGTGGGGTTATCATGAACCCAAATGTTCATAGTAAAAATTCAAAGTTTAATGACAGTATGTCTGGACAGTAGGGATATATATAAGGCCGAAACTACCGGTAAGACTTTAGTTTGCTGATGAAGCATCTAATGACCAATGGAGCGACTGGTATTGGTTCGCAGCCGACAGGGTCGGGGACCACCCACTGCATGGAACGAAAGAGAAGTGCTAAGCCGTCACAAGAGCAATCACATGACCTCAAATTCCAGGAGTTCCATGCGAGCAGTACGACGTATACACTAAAACAGTAGCCTGTGGGGAAACCGACCGTGGTATAAATGCTTCATTCATAAATGCCAATGAAGCACCCCGGGCGACTGCTTTGGATACTGACCATACAATGTGGCTTACGAGCTTTTCTGTTTACGAACGTTACATTTATGAACATTTTACCTTGGCATACAAACTATTTTTCGGGCTACACACGAAGCGTCACAATAAGTGATGTGTCGTTGGCGAACGAGCCCGTTCTCCAAAAAAGAAAATGGCACTTTTTTGTGTTCCTTCCCTCCCCTCACATACTTTGGTCAAGTTAACCTTTTTTAATCAACAAATCGCTTTGCTGCTCGAGCCAGCAATTTCTGTTGAGATCAAAGATACCTCAAAGGAATCCGGATAGACAAAACACGACTGTTGATGGCAACTGCGACAGGAAAGGCAATTTCAAGGCTGTTAAAGCAACGTTCTGAAATTTCATTAGAAAATCATCAAATGACTGAGTAAATTCCAATCACGTACAGCGATACCTTGGCTTACGAACTTAATTGGTTCCCAGACAGAGTGTGTAAGGTGAAAAGTGTGTATCCCAAAAATTAATCTCCCATAGGAAACCATTAAAATGAGAATAATCTGTTCCCAGGTCCCCATAAAACATCATTTTCTACTTTCTAATTTTCCAAGCCTTACTTAAAACTACACAAAATATACCTTATTTTATGTATAATAAATGTGCCATGGTATTATAATTAAAGAAATAAACTGTACCGTATAATAAAGTCATTTTATTGACCTTTGTGATGGTCATTGATGGCTTGATGGAATGGAGTGGCCACTTTCATCAGCATTAAACACTTGATGAGGAACGTAACCTTCTTCTATCACCACCTTGAGGAATGATCCCTTGGAGGTGCTTTCTCTGCGATAATTTTACCTAGTTCCTCATCAATTGTGTTCAGTTTAGCTGGGTTGATAGCTTTTTGCATCAAGTGTACAGATGGCTTGTGCGGGTTATTTGTGGAGCCTGATTGATGGGATATTTTAACCTTGCAGTCTACACTCTGCCTTTGAACTATCATAAGTTGAAATGAGTCCAAATTTCAATGTTTTCTAGCCATTATTATCCACTATGCAGACCGTGAGTTTTGAAAGCCGCTTATGAATGAAATGTATTATTATGATTTTTTTATAGTGCTAATTTATTTAAATAATCGTGTTAATACAATATTCCTTCGATCATTTTTGTAGCATCCACTGAAAAAGTGTGAGGAGAAAACCAATTGGTGGTTTGTTGCATCATGAAGCGACCTCTCGCAGAACGCCTGCGTCCACCTGGCGCCTTTGTGACCACCAAGAACAGATTGGCCGGCAAACCAGCATGAGACAAAGCAACGGAACAGCCTGTTCTTACTTGCCGGAGGGGGGGGGGGGGCATTGTCAACAATATCACTCTGTCCCTGTCACGCTGCTCACAGTATGTTGCTATGCTAAGCCCCCCCCCCATGCGTAACAGTAACACTTCATCTGATTTGACGCGCGTGTATGTGGGTAGGTGCACGTATGAATGAGTGACAAGATGAATGGTCGCAAGAACACTTCCCAGCAAGTGTCCTTTTCTTGCCCTCGAGAAAAAAAATGCCAGAGGGCATCACATTCAAAGACAAATAATAATAATAATAATCCATTTCATTTATAAGCGCCTTTCAAAACTCTCAAACAGAATCAGAAAACCTTTATTCGTCCCACAACGGGGAAATTTGCAAGGTCACTTTGCAGCCACAGGATTAGTGTTTCTGTGGGTGAGCAGCGGCAGCCACACGCGCCAGCGTTCACTCACCCCGGATGTAACTCAAATAGAAAAAAAAGCTAGCTAGGTAATAGATAGCTAATAGCTAGCTTGCTAGAAAGCTAGCTAGCCAATAGATATACAGATAGATAGCTCGCTAGCCAGCCAGAAAGAAGCTAGATAGTCAGCTATATAGCTAGCGAGCCAGCTATATAGCTATAGGAATTTGTCTCGGGTAGAACACGCTGCGCGAGTAATTATATTTATTTTTAATGTGTTAAAAATGAAGTAAAACATAAACAGCGAAAATACAGATTTATGAATGAACATCAAACACAATGTCGGACGATGTCATTGTCTCCAGTGCTGTGTCCCAGGGGGCTCGCTGCACATGTTCAGGGACAAACATACACAGTACATTGCACATGTCTCAGATAGACAACCTCTCACACACACACACACACACAAACACAAGATAGGGACAACAGAGCACGTTCCACTGCCACGCTGGTTGTGGACAAGGGGAGGGAGGAATGGAGGACATGAAGGCGGCGAGAGGAGGGTGGAGGGGAGCAGGTGGATGGTGACAACAAAACATCAAGCGTGCCAACCAAAGGGAAATTAGCGTCTGTGGCTCCAGAGTCCACGCTAATATGATTTCACATGACATAACGAGCAAGCGGCACGTGACACTTTGAACACAACACTGCGGCGAGGTCATCGCATGATTGCCATTTGACTGTGCTCACTGTTATGATGATTATTTTGACAAGTCATATACAGTGATACCTCGGTTTACGAACCCCTTGGCTTACAAACTTTTCGGTTTATGAACGCTAAATTTATGACAATTTTACCTTGGCATACGAACTTTTTCGTACACGGAGCTGCCTCAATGAGTGATGTGTCGTTCGCGAATGAGCCTGTTCTTCCAACAACAAAATGGCAGCCGACTGTTTTTGTCCTCTATTCCCCGCCCCCAGTCTTTGGTTAAAGCCATATGATTGGTCAAGAACGCAGCAGTGATGGGAGGTGGTTTAAATATTAAAGAGACAGGCAGACAACAGTGAGTTTCAATTTTGATAGTTCAAAGGCAGAGTGTAGACTGCAAGGTTAAAATATCCCATCAATCAGGCTCCACAAACAACCCGCACAAGCCATCTGTACACTTGATGCAAAAAGCTAAACCCAAAACACAATTGGTGAGGAACTAGATAAAATTATCACAAAGAAAGCACCTACAAGGGATCGTTCCCCAAGATGGTGCGGCCACTCCATTCCATCAAGCCATCAACGACCATCACAAAGGTCAATAAAATGACTTTATTATATAGTACAATTTATTTCTTTAATTATAATACCATATGATATTTATCCTACATAAAACAAGGTATATTTTGTGTAGTTTTAAGGCTTAGAAAATAAGAAAGTAAAAAATAGTCATAATAATTTCACTACCGTATTTTTGGGTGTATAAGGCACACCGGAATACAAGGCCCACCCCCAATGAATATTTTCAAACTTTGTTGCATATATAAGGCAACCCGGACTATTAGGCGCACCTTCAATCAATGAAAATGGGTTTCCAAATATGATATATAAATAGATGAGCATTTGCCAAATATAAAGCACTTTATAAGGCACAACAGTAGAGGCTGGGGTTACACACTACTTCTTAACAATATACCAAGATCATGAAGGAATCGCTGTTTTGATTGGATTTCTTTCTCTGTATGGCCAGCCAATGCACAGCAACCAAAGAGCCTCACAGATAAGAGCAGTACTGCACTGTATTGTCTGAGAGTAGCAGTTGTAGTTAGTGGATTCAACTGCTGAGGCTTAAACGTGATTACATAAGCCACTAGTGACGGGCTGCTGCTGCTACCAGTGCAGGCCTCCCGTTGCCTCCTGGCACCGAGCGTACAGCAAAGCTTATGTGAGCGGCTTACCTCTGCGAATGACTCCCCTTTTAACGTTTACCTGACACCATTTTTGGCAGAAAATACACAACGCGCAAGCAATCTCGACAACGTGACTTTGATGAATTAACAAGGATGTCATGACCGAACCTCGCCGATAACAACCAGACGCAAGTAAATCGACGAGTGCGATTTATGAACCTCATCGTGTCGGCTTTGAACGAGATAAACCAGTTCATTTACGAAATATTAAGGCTATTTACATGGACGAAACGGTCGCGCGACGTCACAATAGTATCTTCTCCCTTACCTTGGCTTGGTTAATGAGGAGACCCACGAAGGCTGAGACCAATACCGAGCCCGACACGCTGCTTTTTCTTCGCATCTCTTGCTTAAGAAAAGGGAAAGCGGGTGCCGGGGGTTCTTCGGGAACGGTCACCGTGTACGTGTGCCTCATGCTCGGCATGCTGAGGGAAGAATGGAGCCGGCTCACCGACGCGAGAGAGCGAATGCCGGTTTCTCTTAGAACGCTATCCTGTAGGCGACCTGCCGTGTTCTGTCGCCGTTGTCGTGGGTGACACGCTTCTCTGTCATTCGTTATGTCCTCTGGACAATAGCAACGCAAGGAGCGGGACAAGGAGAAGGCTAATAGAAATAAATAGACTATAGCAAGGCGGCGGTGGCCTGTCGTATCACGGAAACGGACCACTATCTATGAAGATGAAATTCATTCCGTTTGACAGCACGCACGCTCGATCCACCCCCTTTAAACGTCCTCGAAAATGGGACTGCCTCCCAAAATACGTCAGCGCCCGCCTTCAGCCAAGCCGTTGACGTCAGAGAGCGCTTTGCAGAACGCTGGTGTAAAGACCACAGCGGGAGAGGGGATGGGGGCTCATTAGGCTGTGGTCCAAGAAGACCACGAGGATCTAGAAAATCTAGAATGATCATGGCAGCCACCTACACTTAATCAACCCTGTGCACCATGACGCATTAGCGACAGAATCAGAAATCTGTATTTTGGTAGCTGAGGCAGTATTATTTAATTGCTCTTTTCCTCCAAGTTGGTCAAGTTGTTTTTTAAATCAAAGAATCCACAGCCATTGTTTCATGAAATACAATGCACACTTAATCCAGATCCTTGCTGAACACATGCATCAACCAAGCGGGAAGAAAACCTGGATGGATGGATGGATGGATGGATGGATGGATGGATAGATAGAATCAATGAATAAATTGTAAATTACAATGACTGAGAAACACTGTCACCAAGTGGCGTTTATAGGTACTGCAGTAATATGTGCAATTAATTCTTCATTCAATGTTTTGCTACTTTTGTCAAAGACAAAAAGACACCTTTTCGACACTTTTTAAGCCTGTTGCAATAGTATTTTGGATTCCCTATTTTTACTCGCATTCTTTTAAATGATGATGAGCCACATTTGCTGTAAGGGTGACGATGAATTTGAACTGAATGTGGGTTCTTGAAAAATTACAGATGCCACATAATATATTTTAGATAATAAAAATACAAAACAGCAAAACATGCAGAGTACAACATGCACACAATTCCGTGACCATAAGCTTTTCAATTAAGCACGGTAGGAGAGGAAAGCAGTGACCTGACGTCAATTTCTCAAAAGAATCGGTCGGGCAAAGATATGTCCTCTCTTCTATTCTTCACATTTTTATAAATTTGTTACAGTAATACCTTGGCTTACGAACTTAATTGGTTCCCAGAGTGTGTGAGGCAAAAAGTGTGTATCCCAAAAATTGATTTCCCATAGGGAACCATTAAAATGAGAATAATCCGTACCCAGGTCCCCATAAAACATCATTTTCTACTTTCTAAGCCTTAAAACTACACAAAATATACCTTATTTTATGTATAATAAATGTGATATGGTATTATAATTAAAGAAATAAACAGTACTGTATAATAAAGTCGCTTTATTTACCTTTATGATGGTCGACGGCTTGATGGAATGGCGTGGCCGCTTTCATTAGCATTAAACAGGAACGTAGCCACCTTTCACCATCTTGAGGAAGGATCCCTTGTAGGTGCTTTCTCTGTGATCATTTTACCTTGTTCCTCATCAATTGTGTTCTGTTTAGCTGTGTTGATAGCTTTTTGCATCAAGTGTACAGATGGCTTGTGCTGGTTGTTTGTGGAGCCTGATTGATGGGATATTTTAACCTTGCAGTCTACACTCTGCCTTTGAACTATCAAAGTTGAAACTCTCACTGCCGTCTGCGTGTCTCTTTAATGTTTAACCCCCCTCTCTGCTGCGTTCTTGACCAATCATGTGGATTTAACCGAAGACTGGGGGCTGGGAATAGAGGACAAAAACAGCCGGCTGCCATTTTGTTGTTAGAAGAATGGGCTCGATCGCGAACGACACATCACTCATTGAGGCAGCTCCCTGTACAAAAAAAGTTTGCATGCCAAGGTAAAATTGTCATAAATGTAACGTTCGTAAATCGAAAAGTTCGTAAGCCCAGGGCTTCGTAAACCGAGGTATCACCGTACTTAGCTTTAATTGATTTTGTCATGCAATCATGGGATCCGTATGCAGGGTGTATATATATATATAGTATACGGCACCGCATAGCTGCGTTATACATCTTGAGGCACTATACAGCACTGTACGTGTATTAACAACGGCTCATTTCACTTCAGTGTGTGCAAGAAAGAGGCTGGTCTTACCGTGGAGTCCCTGGAGGGCGGATAGACTCCACTCGTGCTTGCCTCCCTGGCCGAGGAATTGTGTGATCTGTTGCCGCCGCTACCGGAACTCCACGAAGAGGCTTCCTGAGTGGTACTCCGCGGCACGCCTGAGGAGTTAGCGCCATACGTATTAGCCACCTCGCTGGTCCGAGTGCGACAGCTCCTCGAGGCGCTGGAGGAGGAAGACGGGCTGGAGGAGGACGAGGAGGAGGCGTCATTGAGGCCCAGAGCCGCCAAGTCCCTGGTTAAGTCACTCTGGGATGTCGATTTTCGTCGATTAGACGACATTCTGGAGGCCACCGGTGAACAGGAGAGGTAGCTGGACTGCGCTGACGGGGACGAGTAAGAAGTGTACGTTGCGTAGGCTGACCCCCCACTGAGTCCAGAACCTGCATAGCTCTTGACAGGGGTTCGACTGAGGCTTTCACTACGGCGGTTGCTGCTACTTCCGAGGATGTCCGTCCGTGGTATGACCCGGCCCCGGTCCGGGTCCAGGGAAGTGCTATAGTTGCGGCTTCGGAGCGCCGAGCTGCTTTGATAGCTGAGAGAGCTGTAACCTGAGGAAGAGGTAGAGGTAGAGGAGGCCGGGGACTTGTAAGAGGACAACCTGCTCCGCTCACTGTAGGAGCTAAGACTTGGGGTTAAGGGGGAACTGTAGGAGCTGTAGTGGCTGCTGTAGGATGAGCCAGCGTAGCGCTTGGCACTGGACGAGACGTGGGACATGCTGCTGCCGGCGCCGCTGATGCTGCTGCTGGGTTCTCAGCCACGGGGAAAGAGGGCCTGCGGAAGACGGCATCGACTGCATGTGGAGACCGGCAAAGAGACAAAAGGGAGTCTTAGTTCATCGATTCCGCTTCAATCCAAGATGCAACATTCGAGTTACGAACAGCGGTACATACGAACATATGTAGTCTTCTCTCCAGTTGTACATATCTTTATAGTTTATTTTTCAGTACAAACCAACATAGGTTACTTATATAAGCCTTAAACATATGAATATAAACCTTAAATATACATTCCATACAAAATATAGCACTGAAGCAACTTACGAACAAATTCACCTTACGAACGACTGTTTGGAACATGTCGTTCGTAAGTTGGAGTGTCTGTAGAAACGCCACAGAAAAAAAGGACCTATTTTAGCTTATCAATCACATAGATGTTAAGTTTCAGAAATCATAAATCGCGAGATTTTCATACTGGCGACTCTGGTGCGTGTTGAAATAATATGAGCGTTACAAATGCGTAAATTAGAAGTAAATAAAATACACAAATGCTTTCATTGTTTATTTATACATTTATTTCGTATATATATATTTTACATTTTCTTTTGTTTCACCTTACAAATGAACTGTCTGTATTGTGTCAATAGTTGCTTTATAAAGTAAGTATTGCGGTACAAAATCGGGAGTCTCCCGTCCTAATCGTGAGACTTAACGTATGCAATCATGTTAAAACCGTTGAAAACGTTGAATTGAATTGCCAAGTGGATACTTACATACATTGTTGTCACTTTTATTCCAAACAATCTCAATATTTCACTTCAGCCGTGCCATTCTTACACATTTACGTACAAATGAGTTAGGGGAGCCCGAAGCACGTCACTGTTGTTCACCCCCAAACACCCCCTATAATGGCGTCACTTTGAAACGTTTTACTGACTTCAATCTATCCGATTTCCACCGAACAAACTAGCGTCTTCATACGACGACAACATGACCAAAGTCCTCTCATTTTTTTGACAGGGGGGCTAGTGTCATTTTCGTGTTGAACTGCACTTGGTGACGGTTTCGTGTTGACCGCCACCATTTAATGTCATCGTTTGTTTATGTGCTCTTAATCGCTCCAAATACACTTTCTCAATCGAAACAAATATTTTCAGATGTAGTCATTAAGAGCGAGAATACACGTAATTTGTACTTCGTGCAGATTAAAACTGTAAATTGGAGTAAAAGGGTCGCGTGTGGTGACGCGTGAAGACAATTTTTGAGCTGGATGGAGACGAATGTGCCAGACGCAAAGAAACGAAAGACAACGTTCAAACCATCATGAACGCGTTGACTTGATCAAAAAATAACAATAATAAAAATAATGACACTTTTTTTGCTGCACTAAACACGAGAATCGGTAATATCAGACCACCTAATTTGATTTATCGGTCTTTATTTTTACGGTTCGTGTAAATATGTTAAAATCGAGTTACGTGGTGTATGCCATTTCGATTCCAAATATATGATTAAAACACACATAATGAAAATTCTGATTGTATTGAGTCAGGCTGTTATTTTCTTGGACCAAACTTTGCCCAAATCAAATTTTAGATCGAATAATATTAACAACGAAACGAGTTCGGCGCTGTTTGTCTGAATGTTTGAAAAAACACTATATTTAGCCTGTATTTACTTGAACCTATTACCGTATGTATGTCTCATAAAATCTACCGTTATACTCAGAAACTGTTATAAAGAAACGTTTTGAGATTGATTTGAGTTGGTTCGATCGTCATGTGGGAGGGGCTGTGCAGCAAACGAGTGTGTTTTATTTAGCACGATAAGGACCGAGATTAATTTTGTCACCATTAAAAATTGGTATAGGACAATTATTTGGATAATTAACAAGTCAGTTGTCAGTTGGAGGGTAGCAACTGCCATCCTGACAAAATCCCTTGCCGCTTCACCCTACTCAACTTGCCTATCCATCCATCACCGGACGTATACAGTAATCCCTCGTTTATCACTGATAATGCGGACCGGGACCACCCGCGATAGACAAAAAAAAAACCGCGATGTAGCAAAACCTACACGAATTGGTAAATGTACACGTGTATGAGTACAAATAAATATTTATAAGGCCAAATTTCATGCAAACACAGGAGATGATATGCATAAAGGAGCAGAGTAAATGTTTGTAGTACAGTCACATCTCAAAAGCCACCTATTTAAAAGAGCATTTTCTGTGTAGCTCTCTGTTGTTTGTATTTCTAATTGTATTTTATTTATTGCATTCTATTTGTGATTGTATTTTATTTATTATAGTACCTATGCTTGTCTGTGACTGTAAAGGCGCTTAAAATGGAATGTATTATTATTATTATTATTAAATATAACATAAATGTATGATTAGAGGGAATCCATCGTTGTTTTAAGGTCAGTCCAGCCACTATTCTGACCCAAAGTAGGCCCTTGCGTGCAGCAGCATTTAAATAAATAAAGTGTCTGGAGTTGCTCCACCGTTTCGAATTCAGTGTATGAGGCTCCTATTTCTTCTATATTTGCCTCAACGCGTCTTAGTCCGGAATACTGTCTCATTTCTTGCAATTTATTCGGCCCGCCAAAGCGAATCAAACTTGTGAAATTCCATGCTCATCCATCGAGTTAGCTAGGAAGCAATTGAGCTAGCGAGTGAGCTCCAACAAATAACCCGCACAAGCCATCTGTACAATTTGAACAGAAAAGACAAGCAAGGGAAGCAGCTATTCATGAAGTTTCTAGTGCGTCTGCCTGCATCTGTTGCTGTTGCAATCTCACAACTTCTAAGATGTACAACCCAGAGCTCCTTGAGACACGTTATGCTAAAAGCTATCAACCCAGAGAAACAGAACACAATTGATGAGGAACTAGGTAAAATTATCGCCGAGAAAGCACGACAACTTCACTCGGATATCATCAAATGTATGTATATGTATGTATGATTATGTATGTGTAAGTGTATGTATGTGTGCGTGTACGTATGTGTATGTGTGTGTGTACGTATGTGTATGTATGTATGTATGTATGTATGTATGTATTTATGTATGACGTATGATGATGTATGTTGTGAATTTCTCCACTGTGAGACTAATAAAGGCATATCCAATCCAATCCAATCCAATCCAATCCAATCCAATCCAATGACTCTTGAGAGTTTTGAAAGGCACTTATAAATGAAATGTAATATTATTATGATATTGCCTAGTCTCTGAGAACACTTGTGGTACTTCATCCCAGAGCAAATTCCGATCGTGCTGAAGTCTTCCTCTCAACTCCGCGTTCTTTCTTTGGCTTTCACTTCATCAATAATTCAGAAATGAACGAGGCGAGCAGGTGGCATTTTGGTGAGAAGCCAACATTTACTGCTGGCCAAAAACACAAATGCAGAGCAGGCTGCGCATGCATGCTATTGTGTCGATCACTGCTTGAAAGGTTCCCTAACAACAAGTACTTGGAAACAGTCAAAGACTTTGCTATGCGTTAGTGGAGTGGCCCAGTTTTCGGACAAGATTTTGCAGAGGAGAATATTCTTTGGTTGCCAACATCACAACCCTTTTTCCAAAAAGGCTTTCCGCTTAATGAAGACAAAAATCAAGACACAACAACAAGCAGTTATTTAAAGGACAACCGACGTCACTTTTTTGTTTTTTAACTGACATCAGAAAAACGTTTTATAGCATCTAAAATATTTCTATATCTATAAAATGTTTAGTCAAATGCAAAACACCAATAAAAATGACTTGAAGTGTGCTGAAACTGCAAAAAAAAAAATGAAACCGGAAGTGACCAGTTTCAGAAGGTCCCGCTCCCTTGATCGTGACGTCACGTCAAGACGTCTTGCCTTGCTGGAGAATCAAAACAATGGCTTCAGATTCGGAGAAGATGCTTTCTTCTTACTCATCCAGTTATGAAGATGATTCAAATAGTTCTGAAGAGGAAAGCATACATGTTTGCCAATCTATTAAAGAATTTACTCCGTGCCATTTTGAGGTGTCTGGGGGCGGGAAATGTAGCACCAAAAAGAGGCAGAAAATGGCGACAAAGCTCCGTGTAAGGAATTAATCAGCCCGTTTCCACAGGCTGACTAATTCCTCACACGGAGCTTTGTCGCCCTCTTCTGCCTCTTTTTGGTGCTACACGAAGATTTCAGACCAAACTAAGTACAACAAAATGCATTGACCCGATGGAAGGATTGCTACAATGCGTCCTTTTAACGCTTTTTACGCTATAAAACGTTTTTCTGATCTGTCAGCAAGGATACAAAAAATGGTGTCGGTTGTCCTTTAAATTATAATGCTTTATTATTATTTTTCCAGCAAAACAAATAGTCTTTAAAAGGGACAGAAGCTTGACTCTGAGTTTATATATTGTATTTTGCAGTGTATTGTATTGTGTTCCTTTTTATTTTGCTTTTTTAAAAAGTATTTATTTATTATTCATGTTATTATTAGTATAATTATTGTTATTATTATGATTATTATTATTTATTTATTTAATTTT
Organism: Hippocampus bargibanti; assembly: GCF_051943395.1. NCBI lineage: Eukaryota > Metazoa > Chordata > Actinopteri > Syngnathiformes > Syngnathidae > Hippocampus > Hippocampus bargibanti. Next base: position 20,646,353 of record NC_142747.1, on the reverse strand, counting down.
GCTTTTCTACTTCATTCTTTCCTATCCTATTTTTTTCCCTCGTATTTGACTCAATATGACTTCACTTATAAGGCGCAGCGGCGTATAAGTCATAAGGTCATCTTTGGAAGAAAATCTCAGCTTTTGAGTGCGCCTTATACACCAGAAAATCCGGTATAGAAGATAAATGATATAGTAATCGTGATGCAAAAAACAAAACCATCTGTGAGCTGTGCAGGGTTTGCCTCTGACGCCTTTCTATATATATATTCCAAAATGTAAGCAGATAGGACGTTGTTGTGTTGCTGAGGTCACTCGGACGCACGCCTCTCTTTGCTTGCAAACTACTTCACATTCATTTTGGCTTTGCTTTTTGACAACTCGATCTCAAGAGCCACAGGTGGACCTGATGCGGCGATTTCACTCAAACAAAGTGGCTGCCTTTACAGCAGCTCCCGTATTTTGTTTTTCGACTTCCTTCTTTCCTTTCCTCTTACTTTCATCACTTTGCAGCGGTGACATGTCAATTTCTCCACTGCGAGATGAATAAAGGCTAATCCAATAAAAAGAAAAGAAAAGAAAATTAATCATAATCATAAAATTAAAAATAATTGGATTGGATTTTCATTCATTAGTCTCGCAGTGGAGAAATTTACATTTCATACATTTACATTACATTTTTTATTATTATTATTATTATTAATAATAATAGTAATAATAATTGGATTAGATTCAATTTGCATTTATTAGTCTTGCAGTGGAGAAATTTACATTTCATCCATTTACATTACATTTATTAATAATAATAATAACAAGAATAATAATAATAATAATAATAATAATAATAATAATAATAGGATTGGATTTGCATTTATTAGTCTCACAGTGGAGAAATTCACATTTCATACAGTTACATTATATTTAATAATAATAATGATAATAATAATAATACATTTCATTTATTAGCGCCTTTCAAATCTCTCAAGGTCACTTTACAGTCACGGGAAAAGTTTTTCTGTGGCGTTCACTAAACCCAGAGGTAACTCAAATAGATAGAAAGCTAGCTCACAAGCTGATAGATAGCGAAAATCTAGCTGGCTAGCTAGCCAGCTCGATGTATTTACACTCAACTCATATAATCAAATCATGCAACAAAAAAATACATAAATTATGCAGCTCAGGTTATGATAACGGATCGGTCCCCATCTGGGAAAACGTAACTAGACATGGTATGAGCTGCCCCCCTTAGTTAGCGGTCTCTTGTCGGGTAGAACCAAAAAAATGGAACTTTCTGATCATAGTCAAAATCAATTATGACCATTCTTCGTCCGTTCGAAAATGGAAGTAAAAGCGGGCAAGCAAAAGATGAAGTTACAGTACGAGGTGCTCACCTTTGTTCTCAACGATCGTACGTGGCCTGCTGCTTGGGAGACTTGCGGCCCCAGAATGCCAAAGGATTGCATGAGCACAGCCGTCCAGAATGCCACAGATCAAGTTACACAGCCGGTAAATATAGCGGCAGACACCTATGACCTCGGCGAGGGGGGCAACCGACTCTCGGAAACATTCCAATTTGCTTTGAAAGAACCCGCTTTACGCCTTGTTTCCGTCAACAAACAACTCCAAATTCACGAATAACTCGTTTTCAATTTTCAAGTCGCAAATAATTCCTGTTATTGTGGTCGACGTACGATCATTTGAAATTTGGATTCGGACTTTTGGTAAGCGTCATGAAATTTCACAAGTTTGTTTTGCTTTGGCGGGCCGAATAAAATGATGGTAGTGGGCCAGATTTGGCTCCCTGGGCCATGACTTTGACACCAGTGATCTACAGCATGATCAGTGTCAGGTGTGCTGCCACCCATTCATATTGGTGAAACAGTATCGTTTGACGTCACATCAATCTATGTGACTTCTTTCTACGACCGCATCACGCGTGGATATGGAGAACACTTTCGGAAACTTTGACTGTTATCATCGAGTAGTATTTTAAGTAAGCCACATGTGAAATAGGTACGCTACAGTGAGCTATAATCCACCACGATTGTTTCTGTCCAGTGAACCGAGCGCACTCTGTACTCGCAGTCGTATATCATTGCATTTTTGTGAAGTACATAGAGGTTTTTGGTGGGATTTTCCAAGCTATGCAGCTTATGATGACATATTACACACGTTTCCCTCCATGCTGGTTCTTGAAATTTCCCAATTCGACAATGAGAAACAGGGGGAAAATGGATAGACGTTTGCGCTCTTTTTCTAACACTATAGTATATAAAGGTGAGTAAGTTGTATTTTTATAACGCGTAGAAGTGGTAGAATATGTATTTCTCTCCGAAACTGCCAAGTTTCAAGCAAAAAGAAGCATTAGCATATATATTTCGAGAGCTCGCAATTTTCTTTCCTAGTATTTAGTGACAGCCATTTTTGATTTTTGACGAAAATCTGCCTGCATTCGATCGTTGATATTTGCTCATGTATATTTTAAATCTTTTCTTGTGTTTTCTGTTCTTGCTTAGAATTTCAAAAGTTTTCCAATGGTACCTTACTCGTTAAGATCTGCCGAAAATTAAGAAAGTTATGATAGTTTAAACGTAATAAAGAACTCGGTGACAGATTTTCATTGTTTTAACTGTAATTACAGGCAGAAAATCCCCTCAGATTTCAAAAATTAAAAATTCCATTATTTCCTTATTATTTGTCATAGAACAATAATCTATACATCATTTGAAAGCCATGTAAATGAAGTTTAAGATGATATGAGATAATGTGTGATGAATTATGACTGAAAAATGTCACATCGCTACTCTTTCGGAAACTACGACTGTTATCATCGAGTAGTATATTAAGTAAGCCACACATGAAATACGATCAAGATTTTTCATATCTAATCTTGATTAAACTTTATCGGAAGCAAACACAAAATATTTTTGAGCGTATAAAAAGCATTGGTAAACAAAAACAAAGTGATATTGGACAGCTAGCGCCGCATCGATCATTGGTAGAACTTTTGGACTTCTGGCGATTCCCCTTTTCGTATTTCACGCCAAACGATTACACGTGACGTCAGAGACGATACAAATTCATTTCAAACTCAAACGACAACGTTTCCACGATTTGTTTTTTACCGATCGCTTTTGGACGCCAGTTCCTTGGCGGTGTGTGATAGCAACCGTATCTTACTCACCCAGCAGTAGGAGATGCAACCGAAGCAGTTTAAACGCCTCCCCAAAGAAAAGTGCCTTGCTCACCGGGTCGTGACGCTTTCTTCCCGGTTATATAAGTTGCAGTTGGACGTAAAAAGCCGCAGTCGTGGACGTTTTCTCAACCCTCTGCTGGAATTCAGTTCGTTTGTTCGATGCAGTCTTGAGTTTGAGTCAGCGAGTAACGGTGCGTTGTCTTTAAATGTTACGTCACTCCGGCAGCTCAGCTCGATTTTGATTGGTTAACATTTCCGAGGGAACGTCACGAGTTACGGCGTTGGACGGCATCTGACGACGTCGTCATGACAATGAACGTAAACATCACACTTTTGGGCATCCGACGGTAAAAACTTGGGCAAAACAAACATGCGGATCGAATCTCTAAGGATGGACGACACTGATTTGCCGTGGCGACCCCTTTGAAGGGAAAAGCCGAAAGGAAAAGAAGAAGATTTCTTTCGGAAGAAAAAAAAGCTACGTTCAAGGGTCCCGGGGAAAGCGGAGTATTATCCGTAAACGTTTTGGTGTTGATTTATTGATGATTCCTTCGAATGAATACACGACGTGAGTTGCAGATGAGCCGGTTTTGCTACGACGTGAAAGAGGGTGAAAATCTTACGGAGTGAAATGTTTGAATACAAGTTGTTGCGAAATAAAATGCTGAGGTATAAATTGACATTGAAATTAAGGACAACCGACATCATTTTTTTGTTTCTTAACTGACATCAGAAAAACATTTTATAGCATCTAAAATACCCAAAACATGCAGGCTGATATTTGTAGTCAAATTAAAAACACAAATAAAAATGAGTTAAAGTGTCCCAAAACTACTTTAACCCCAGAAATTGCCCGTTTCAGAAGGTCCCACCCCCTTGTTTGTGACGTCCCGCCACGACGTCTTGCCTGATTTGTCTGCTAGGAATGTGTGTCAACTAGTATCCAATAGTAGTCTTGGTGCAACACTCAACGATTCACCATTGCGTTATTTATGTAGTTTTCCTTCTAATTTTGCCATCAACACGAAGTTTTCAGTTGAAAAAAAAGGACCCAAAATTGTGTGTGGCTTTCTCGGTCAGGGGCGTTCCCTCCGTGACGTCACGTCATGAATCGTCATCAACTTGAAAAGAAGACTTCCTGAATATTCAGCGCGAGTCTTCAAAGGTAAAATATAGCGATATGCGGTGGAATCTACGCTCAGTAGAAGTCATTTGAAGTGATCTTACAAATTATGGACGCAACTTGTTCGGAGGTGTCGGTTGTCCTTTAAAGGCAAGGCGAAGACATCCTGGCGTGACATCACGAACAAAGGGGCGGGACCTTCTGAAAGTCGGCATCTGCGAGGTCATTTTGAAGTAGTTTTGGGACACTTGAACTCATTTTGATTGTTGTTTTGCATTTGACTCAAAATATCAGCCCGCGTGTTTTAGATGCTATAAAATGTTTTTCTGATGTCAGTTAGGAAACAAAAAAATGGTGTCGCTTGTCCTTTAAGCTTTCCTCAATTCGCCAGTCGTGGATGTCCTCAACTTTTCCAATGCCGCTTGAAGCCATGGCTAAATTCTTCCAAAAGACTTTTTGAGTCCGGAAAGCAAAGGCCTTCACTTGGTCTTGGGAACGACAAGTATCTCATCGCCATCTTGGATATTGTAAGAGTGAAGAGCTCGCGTGTTGTACTTGAGCTCATCGGGGCCGAAAGCGCTGCTCTTGTCGATATAATAAAGCCTCATGCCGCTAGCGGCTAGCTGCACCACCGACGTCAGCTGCTTCTTCAGCTCGGCCACCGTCTGGTCTAAACGGATGTTGAGCTGGAGGAAAAAAAAAAAAAAAAACACATTGTTGCGTTCATTTTGGATGTTCAACTTTAACTGTACAGTAATCCCACACGCGCCAGCGTTCACTCAACCCGGAAGTAACTCAAATAGATAGAAAGCTAGCTAGCTAGCTAACTAATAGATAGCCAATAGCCAGCGAGCTAGCTAGCTAGCCAGCCAGCGGGCTAGATAGCTATATAGCTAGCCAGATAGCTAATGACAATTTTTTTTCTCCATCGAAACAAATCAAGTTGCAAGCGACAGACCTGTTGCACTTTTTCTTCGCAGTGAACTTCAACTTGAGCATGGCAACGCGGTCGGAGATCGATCTCAGCCAGAGGTTCCAACTTCCCGTACTTGTTTACCAGACAATGATATCTTCAACAACAACAACAAAGACACATCATCAACGGCCATTTTGGGTTTCGATGAGGTTTTGAGGATTCAGTCCACTTTAATAATACTACTACTAATAATAATAATACATTTCATTTATAAGCGCCTTACTCTCAAGCCAGCTAGGTAGCTAGACAACAGTGATAGCTCGGGTTACGAATCCCTTGGTTTACGAACTTTTCGGTTTATGAACGTTACATTTATGAAAATTTGACCTTGGCATAAGAACTTTTTTCGTACACGTAGAAAACTGACATTTGGACTTGTTTCAACTTTGATAGTTCAAAGACAGAGTGTAGACTGCAAGGTTAAAATATGCCATCAATCAGGCTCCACAAATAACCCGCACAAGCCATCTGTACACTTGATGCAAAAAGCTATCAACCTAGCTAAACAAAACACAATTGATGAGGAACAAGGTAAAATCATGGCAGAGAAAGCACCTACAAGGGATCATTCCTCAAAATGGTGAAGAAAGAAGGCTACGTTCCTCATCAAGTGTTTCATGCTGATGAAACCGGCCACTCGATTCTATCAAGCCATCAACGGCCATCACAAAGGGCAATAAAACCACTTTATTATACAGTACAGTTTATTTCTTGAATATAATACCAGAACATATTTATTATACATAAAATACGGTATATTTTGTGTCGTTTTAAGGCTTAGAAAATTAGAAAATTATGTTTTATGGGGACCTCGGAATGGATTATTCTCATTTTAATGGTTTCCAATGGGAAATTAATTTTTGCGATACACACTGTTCGCCTTACACGCTCCGTCTGGGAACCAATTAAGTTCGTAAGCCAATGTATCACTGTAGATAGCAAATGTATCGCAAATAGACAGCTAGCTTGATAGCAAATGGATAGCTAGCTAGATAGCATTTTTTCTAGCATAGTTATATCCTCTTTGGCCCTTTTTGAGCCCATCAAATCCACGACGGCGTTTGAATCACTCTTACATGAAGATGACAGTTTAACAGGCTATGTCTGTTCACCTCAGATTGACCCCAGATTTTCTGTGCTTCCATTGTGGGCCTTTTAAGCATGAAACGTTCATATATGATAACTTCTATTCTGTCTATTCTCTATCACTCAGTTTATTATATATGTTTTTTTTTAATGGAAGCATATCTACTTTGCTGTTTGTTGTTGTTTTTTTTTACTCACCAGTTTAAGGCAAACATTCAACTCCACTGAAATACTCTCTTCTCGCAATAAAGATGCTGTCCATGCTTTCTACCTCTCTGTCATTCTGAGCTTTCAGATAGTTAGCTAACGGTCTAGCTGGCTATCTATTAGCTAGCTTTCTATCTTTTTGAATTACTTCTGGGTTGAGTGAACGCCAGCGCATGTGGCTGCCGCTGCTCACCCGCAAAAAAAAAACGGATCCTGTGACTGTAAAGTGACCTTGATGGCAGAACGGTGAGGAAGTGCGCCAACCTGTGAGGCAGCTCCTCCTCCGGAGAGTAAAAGTAGTAACGGATAAAGAACCTCTCAGCATCTTCGCGCTCACTTTCAGTGACAACGCTTCCGTTCAGAAGCGAGATCGAGGGAAGCCTAAAAAGACAATCGAGGAGAAGCCATCGGATAGTCATACGCGTTAAAGGACAACCCACACCATTTTTTTGTTTCCTAACTGACATCAGAAAAAGGTTTTATAGCCTCTAAAATAGCCAAAATACGCAGGTTGATATTTTTAGTCAAATGCAAAACAACAATAAATATGACTTCAAATGTCCCAAAATTGGGCGGGATTCAGAAGGTCCCGCCCCCTTGTTCGTGATGACAGCTAGATAGCTTGCGAGCCAGCTCGATAGCTAATATTACTGCTGGTGAAGAATGTATTGATTTTTTTTCCCCATTTGTCGATCGACTATTGACTAATTCCACATGTTGCGCAGTTTTGCAATATCCTTTTTTTTCCAACATGGCTGACCGAAATATGCACGCAACATCTTGAACAAAAATGCTAATTATGCGCCACGATCGCTCGCTCTTATCCAAGAATATTCAGTTTGCCAAGCTGACTGATCATCATGGATATGTACAGGAAGTGTCTCCAACATGCGGTGTTAAAAGAATAAAAGCATCTCCCGAAAAAAAAAAAAAAAGAAAAAGAAAGGTATTTGTTTTGAATCAAACTCACTGCGCTATCATCAGGCTACGTCGCTCCTCATTTGTGTACGTCTGCAGTAAAGGGATTCCTTGTAGTCGTACTTCTTCCAGTTTCGGAAAGAAGTTCAGCTTCTCAATGTCTTCCCATCGATTAAGACCTGGTCACGTTGAAAGGACGGTCGCGGCTTGGGTGTCAGCGAATGATTCTGACGGCCTCATTTTGATCACGCAAAGCGCCACCAACCTGAGTTATGGAGGTTGATGCTGCGAAGGTTTGGGAAGAGCCCTTGCAGGACCTCTTTGCCGTCCTGGATGGAGGCCAAATGGTTGTTGGCCATGACCAGAGTGTCCAGGCCGGGGAACATGGAGCCAAACTTGCGGACTTCGGCCCAGTCGTGCAGGCTGTTGTCGGTGATGTGCAGCAGGCGCAGATTGGGGCAGGCCGCGCTAGAAGCTCGCACGCCGCTGTACTCGTTAAGGCACACGAACAACTCCTCCAGCCTGCAAGATTACTTTCGTTACTCTGGGAGGGACTTCCTGGGGCTGCTGAAGGTGTAATAATAATAATAATAATAATAATAATAATAATAATATCTTGCACATTGTTTCAGTTGTTCCTAGCTAGCTAGCTAGCAAATAGATAGTGAATAGCTAGAGAATAGATCGCTATCAGCTAGCGAATAGATAGCTATTAACTTGCGAATAGATATAATAATAATAATAATAATAATAATAATAATAAAGTTCATTTATAAGCACCTTTCAAAACTCTCAAGGACACTTTACAGTCACAGGATATTTTTTCTGTGGGTGAGCAGCGTCATCCTCACGCGCCAGAGTTCACTCAACCCGGAAGTAACTCAAATAGATAGAAAGCTAGCTAGATAGCTAATTGGTAGCCACTAGATAGCTAATATATAGCCAGCTAGATAGCTAGCCAGCCAGCTCGACAGCTAATATATAGCTATTAGATAGCCAGTAGATAGCGAGCCAAATAGCCAGCTAGGTAGCTAATAGATAGCTAGATAGATAGCCAGATGGCCATCCAGCCAGCGAACAGATAGCAAGTAGATAGCTCGGTAGCTAGCTAGATAACTTGAAGTGAGTTCATGACCCAAACGTGAGTACAACTCGCGGTGCTTTTGTATCTTTAGCAAGTTGTGGCTCATGTTTGTGTGCTCGTTAGCGACATTAGCCCGCTAGCATCAGGTGACCTTACTCTGGAATCTGACGGGCGAGCAGCATGACCGTGTCCCAGGAAACTTGGGTGTTGTTGAGGACGAGACGTCGGACCCGAGAAAACGCGAGGGCGCAGCGGGGCTCCAGCGTGGTCCCTCCCAGCGGGTTGGAGCTCAGATTCAGGAAATCCAGATTGGGAATGTTGGACACGATTTTACCGATCTGAAAAAAAAAAAAAAAAAAAAAATAATAATAATAGGTTGATTAGGCATCAAGCGACTTGCATCACCCCTTCTGATCGTTTGCGGGTTACAGTGATACGTTGGCTTACCAACTTAATTGCTTCCCAGACAGAGTGTGTAAGGCGAAAAGTGTGTATCCCAAAAATTAATTTCCCATAGGAAACCATTAAAATGAGAATAATTCGTTCCTGGGTCCCCATAAAACATAATTTTCTCCTAAATAAGACTGAGAACTACACAAAATATACCTTATTTTATGTATAATAAATGTGTTATGTTATTATAATTAAAGAAAGAAATTGTACTGTATAATAAAGTGGTTTTATGGACCTTGGTGATGGTCGTTGATGGCTTGATGGAATGGAGTGGCCGGTTTCGTCAGCATTAAACACTTGATGAGGAATGTAGCCGCCTTCTTTCGCCATCTTGAGGTATGATCCCTTGAAGGTGCTTTCTCTGCCATAATTTTACCTTGTTCCTCATCAATTGTGTTCTGATTAGCTGGGTTGATAGCTTTTTGCATCAAGTGTACAGATGGCTTGTGCGGGTTATTTGTGGAGCCTGATTGATGGAATATTTTAACCTTGCAGTCCACACTTTGCCTTTGAACTATCAAAGTCCAAATTTCACTGTTTTCTATCCATGTTCCCACTCTCTCTCTCTGTTGTCTGCCTATCTCTTTAATGTTTAAACCCCATCCCGCTTCACTGCTGCGTTCTTGACCAATCACGTGGCTTTGACTGAAGACGGGGCGGGGAATAGAGGACAAAAAAAAAGTCGGCTGCCATTTTCTTTTTTGGAGAACGGCCTCACTCTCTCTTTGTCTGTAAACACCCCCCTCGCTGCTACGTTCTTGACCAATCACGTGGCTTTAACCGACGACTGGGGGTGGGGAATAGAGGACAAAAACAAGCCGGCTGCCATTTTTTTTTGCCATTGTGGCAGCTCCGTGTGTATCCCGAAAAATAGTTTGTATGCCAAGATAAAATTTTCATCAATTTAACGTTGGTAAAGCGAAAAGTTCGTAAGCCAAGGGGTTCGCAAACCGAGGTGTCACTGTATGTGCAAATAAGGAAAGTGAGAATAAATGAACAAACCCAGAGACAGCACCTCATGCCAGTCCTGCAGCTTGTTATGGGAGAGGTCCAGCTCCATGACGTGCGCACAAAAAGCCGCAATTTCACTCTGGTCACCTGCCTTGCTGATTCCGCATCCGTTCAAAACCAGGACGCTGGGCAAGTTCAGGCGCTCTGCGAGAAAAAAAAAAAACAAATTCATTAAATTTGTGAGCATTAAAAAATAATGATTACATGTACTTTTAATTGACTTAACTCATTGACTGCCAGACGATGTGCAAAAATGTGTCCACGCCAGTGCCAGGGTTTTTGTCATTGTCACTCCAATTCCAGGACCAACAGAATATTATAGTTTTAGGACTACATAAACATTCCACGCAGCGTAAGAAACCTTAGATTATCTTCTTTTAATTGAAAAAAAAAAGACTTAATTCCTAAGTTATATGGGTCTGGAGTTATATGAGCTTGAAATGGGGGCAGAAGAACACACTTCGATAGAATAGATACATCCAGGTCGATAGAGGTATCTCTGTATTTTTTTTTCGGCTAGCAGAGGCAAACATGATTGTATCCAAATTGATGGGGCTGACCTTTCATGGGGGAGCCTTGAGGACAAGCGTTGGGCACTACCACCAGCACCCCCACGCCGAGCCCCCGACGACACGGAAAGTTCTCCGGGCTGTACTTTTCATTGATCACCTCCACAAAGCTTCGGCCGACCTGGCACGCTGGTGACTCCATGGCTCTGTCCTTTGGTCCAGTTTTTGTCCCTGTTTTGAGGTAGATTAGAGCGATGACACAACAGATACAGACGGACGCTCCCCTACTTACAAACACTAAAGTTACGAACAACGGTACATTTTTTTTGTTGTAACATATGTAGTATTCTCTACAGTTGTACATGTAATAGAGCATATATTTTATTAAATGTTTATTTTTCAGTACAAACCAAAACAGGTTACTTTTATAAGTCTTAAAGGACAACCAACACCACCCCCAGACATGTTGTGTCCATAATTTGTAAAATCACTTCAAATGACTTCTACTGAGCGTATTTGACAAAAATTCCACTGCATATAGCGAGATTTTACGTTTTAAGACTCACACTGAATATTCAGGAAGTCTTGTTTTTGAGTTGATGACGTGACGTGACAGAGGGAACGCCCCTGACCGAGAAAGCGACACACAATGCATTTTGGGTACTTTGTTTCGTCTGAAAACTTTGTGTTGATGGCGAAATTAGAAGGAAAACTACATAAATAACACGATGGTGAATCGTTGCGTGTTGCATCAAGACTACGATTTGATACTAGTTGACACAAATTCCCAGCAGACAAATCAGCCCATTTCCAACGGAGCTTGGGTGCCATCTTGTGCATTTTCTGACACCACAAACAAGGGGGCGGGACCTTCTGAAACTGGCCACCTCCGGTTTCAATTTAAAGTAGTTCATAGACACTTTAAGTCATTTTTATTGGTGTTTTAATCAATCATAGTTAATCAATATGTAAAGGTGTAGGGTTTGATTCCTAGCCTTTCTGCGTGTAGTTTGTATGTACCCCTCGTGTTCATCGGTTGTTCCGATGTACAGTACTCCAAATTTTCCCAAGTGGTGAACGTGAGCGTGGATGCTAGTTTGTGCATGTCTGCCCTGTGATTGGATGCCAGCCAGCCACCCTTGTGAGGATAAACTGATTCGAAAAATGGATGGAGGATGGCAGCCAGGGATGCACCTGATTGATTCACTTAGATGGGAAGATCAGACAACAACAACAAAAAAGTTGTCATTTCAGGAACGTCAAAGCAAATGTCTTCATTACTGTTATGGCCGAAATAAGTCACATGACTTTGACGATATTTCAATGCTATAACAGTCACTAAACGGGATGCAGGGCAGAATTTGGCATCGATTGACACGAAGCTCGCTTTTTAAAACAGATTCCATCTTCTTCTCAGCATCACAGTTGCGAAAGTAGGACGACACGTTGAACCAATAGTTGAAAACGTGTTTAAAAGGTGAATTTACGGTCAAATATTAATTTTGACCCCCCACCCCATCAACAGCTGCTCAGTCCGACATCGAAACGTGTAGGAACAACACTAGCAATAATTTGCTAATGACACCGAGGTCATCATGTTTTAATCGATCGGTGACAAGAGTCACTTACAAACCTTTAACAAGCACTTTCAACGTCCCTTGATGAAAACATCTCAGCTGTCGTTTGCTCTTCCCAGTATCCCGGACATGACGTCATGTGTTGTCTTTCACGCTTTGGTTTTAAGATTCGAGGAAAAAAGTCGTGTGTGCCCGATTAAATAACTAACTAACTATTTATTAATAATTGATAAATATCTGAAAGTTATTTTATCTTTTAGTCGCATAAATGATGGAGTCTTAAAAAGATTCTAGCATCTGTCAATTTCCACATGACGACAGATACGTTGGGTGTGGAATGGGGGGGAAGGTTAATGGTTTCATTTGTAGATATTTCGACCCCATAACTGTAAATTAATATGTAAACTCCCAAAATTCAAATGTTAATTAATACAATGTCTTTTGTTCAATCACCTATCTGTGGCGTATTAACCACAAAGTTGTTTGTAGGTTGTCTGGATGCAGACTTCCGGTACCTTGTATTGCCATTCATTTACGCATTAGTGATGTGTCGTTCGCGAACGAGCAGAATTGCACTATGTCAATTTAGATGTAAAAAACACAAACAATGAAGAAAACTGATGTCAAATTGACAGATTTATTTCAAACAGGAAGACACTATAATTTTCATTGATTTTAAGCAAAGTGTCGTTTTTTTATTTTAATCAAGCAGATATGGAGTTAGAAAATGTGTACCAAAAATGCAAGCTTATTTAGTAGTGAATAAGTGATGAATTCAACACCGGCTGTGCTTCAAGCTGCAAATAAAAGAAAACAGCAAATCAGATGGTCACCATTTTGTTTGCACGCTCACTTTGATCGTCTGCAAGGATACTGAATCAATTTGAGAGATATTCATGAATAAGTTGAAATGAATTAATAAAAAAAAAAATATATATATATCTGTTACCTGTCTTACAAACAAAGTTGTAATTGGTCTCAGACTGGTCACCTAAAAATAAAAAAAAGAGGGAAAACGTTTTTAAAAAAGAGCATCCATTTAAAGGACAACCGACATCACTTTTTTGTTTCCTGACATCAGAAAAACGTTTTATAACAAAACATGCAGTATGATATTTTTAGTCAAATGCAAAACAGCAATAAAAATGACTTCAAGTGTCCAAAATCTGCAAAAAAAATTGAGCATTTTCAGAAAGTCTCGCCCCCAGTTCGTGACATCACGTCAATATGTCTTGCATTGCTGGAGAATGAAAACAATGGCTTCAGATTCGGAGAATATGCTTTCTTGTTACTCATCCAGTTATGAATATGATTCAAATAGTTCTGAAGAGGAAAGCATACATGTTTGCCAATCTATTAAAGAATTTACTCCGTGCCATGTTGAGGCAAAATTGTATCACCAAAAAAGAGGCAGAAAATGGCGACCAAGCTCCATGTGAGGAATTAATCAGCCAGTTTCCACAGGCTGATAAATTCCTTATATGGAGCTTTGTCGCCCTCTTCTGCCTTTTTTGGTGCAACATGAGGTTTTCAGACCAAACAAGCATTGACGTGATGGAAAGACTGCTACAATGTGTCCTTTTTTTGGTCACGGGCGTTCCTAAGGCGAAAAGTGTGTATCCCAAAAACTAATTTCCCATAGGAAACCATCAAAATAAGAATAATCCGTTCCCAGGTCCCAGTAAAACATAATTTTCTACTTTCTAGATCACTGTATATTATTATTATTATTATTATTATTATTATTATTATTATTATTATTATTATTATTATTATTATTATTATTATTATTATTAGTCTTAGTATTATTTAGTATTAGTATTATTTCATATTAGTATGAGAATTAGTATTATTTCGTATTAGTATTATTTCTTATTATTATTATTATTATTATTATTATTATTAACAGTCGGTCAGGGCACACATTCAATTTTTTTTGTTGACAAAACCAAGTAGTGAATGTGCGATTTACTTGTCTGGTAATAGTCGTAGATCTTGACCACGGCTGGTTTGAGGCCCTGAACTGGGATTTCCTGTATCAGCTCCAAATCGTGGAAAATGGGGATATCTTTTGGCAGCTGTTCGGAGCGAGAGAGAGAACGGCAAGATGAAATCTCAAAATAATTTCAAAATCATCATTAATGCCTGCCACTTATGACTCACAGACTCCAAATACACCAACACACGATCGGCCTTCTGTTCAACGCGATCAACCAGAAGAGCCTCTTTGAGCTGTGAGGTGGAAGAGGAAGATGGATGGCCATGTGATTGACACGCGAGTACGACTTCGTTTTGCGCTAACTTGCTAAGAACTTACTTTCTGGAATGACATTTGGTCTACTTGAAAGCCAGACAGCAAATTTATTTCCAGGATCACCATGTTGGTACTACTTTCCTCCCCACTGAATCTGTGGTGTTAAAAAAAAGATAGTTCAAAGTGACAGGAAAGGTGAATTGGACTCCTTTAACACAAATGTATCTTAAATTTGGATTACGGGTGTCAAAGGCAAGGCCCGGGGACGAAATCTGGCCCGCGACATCATTTTATTCGGCCCACGAAAGCAACAGTCCCAAGCAAAATTTCAAATTGTCTCACGTCAACCACAAACGTCATTATCTCGATTAGCTATCTGGCTAGCTAGCTATTAGCTATCTATTATTGATAGCTGATGTTGATTATGTTGTGGATCATTTTTCATTCATCTATTAGCTAGCTTTCTATCAGAGTTACTTCCGGGTTGAGTGAAGGCCTTGCTAGCGAGCTAGCTTTCTATCTGAGTTACTTAGCTATCTATTAGCCGTCTATTAGCTAACTACCTCTCTATCAGAGTTACTTCCGGGTTGAGTGAAGACCTTGCTAGTTATCTGCACATCGTCTGCCAGTGAATGGGTTAATTTGTTATGCGCTCCAGATGTAATATTTGGAAGGAATTGATAAAAAAAATTGGTTTTCTTACTGAGATTTCAGCCTCAAATTGAGTTTGGATCTGCCAGATGTTCTGCTGCAGTTGGCCACAGCCTGCACACTGACACTCAGGGTAGACGCCTCAGTGGGTGTAGGGATGTTGTACAGAAGAGTCATCTGAGATACAAGAAACAACACAAAAAAAGCTCACTAAAATACTTATAAAAAAATAAATGCTGCTTAGGCCTTCTCTGCTGGCCTAAAAATATCTGAATCATAGACGGCTGTCTCGCTGACTCACTGTTGGCTATCTATTAGCTATTTATTTGCTATCCATTAGTTAGCTTTCTATCTATTTGAGTTACTTTGGGGTTGAGTGAACGCTGGCGCGTGTGGCTGCCGCTTCTCACCCATAAAAAAACTTTATCCTGTGACTGTAAAGTGACATTGAGATTTTTGAAAGGCGCTTATAAATGAAATGTATTGTTATTATTATTATTATTATTTGGTATTGAAGCCATCATTTGTTACCAGGGTCAGAAATCAACCTGGACGCCTTCACAATCGATTCTGCAGGCCCTGTCGCATCAACTAAGTATCAATGAAAGTGACTGACCTGCACTGAAGCACACGCCGACCCCTTGGCCTCCACGATGTACTTCCCCGTGACATCCTTGAGCACCTCTTCCTGGTAGAGTAGTTTGTTATTCTGGTTGATGTCAAATGTCGTTTGGCCACTGGGAGATGAGACGCTCACTGAGCTGGAACCCGCGGGACTGAATACCAGAGTAGAGTAAAGAGACAAAGCCTGAAGGGCCAGCACTGTGTCCTGGAACAAATTCATAAAAAGCAGAAAAATTGTCACGTCGAGTTGGACAGTGGCATGATTTTTCACAACATTGAGGTAACTCACTGACAACAACAACAACAACAACAACTGATAGAGAATAGACATCATTCATGCTGTTGTATGCTTAGTTGGCTGAACACAAGGTCCACAATGGAAGCACAGAAACATCTGGGGTCAATATGAGATGAACGGACAAAGTGGTAATAACGCCGTTCACGCATTGCTTTCGAGGTAACCAAAATGTCGTCAAGGATCTCAAGGACCTTACCTGAGTGGAAGCGTAGCCTCCATATGAGTTCTGCTGGCTTGTTAGCCATCTGACAATGCTGGAGGCGTAACCCAAGTCTTCGACGGTGGGAGAGCTCCCAAGTTTGGCGAGGAGCACGTAAGAAGCGATCTCCACGGACAGAGATTGCGACGTCTCCGTTGACTTCTGCTTCCAGGAAATCAAACCATCTGGGAAGACGATCAATACATTGAAAAATGTGGATTGACAGGGGAAAATGGCGTCTTGATTTGCTCATTTTAAAAGGACAAATTGACAACCTTTTTGTATTTTGATGCTGTCCAAATGCTTCAGAAGTCCAGAGCGGGTCTCCTCATCTCCAGCTAAAGTAAAGACGTAAGCAAGCAGCGCTGTTGTGTAGGTGTTGCTATGGTCGTTGACAAACCCCTTCAAGCAAGACAGGCTCTGGGTCACTGTGGCGTCCTGTAACAGATTGGAGTACAGAGGGTGGGGGAGGGGATTATAAAACTGCATTAGGTAGATTATAAATATGAGGCATGAGAATCAAGAGCGACTGATTGATTCAGAGTTAGCACTACTGAAGGCCTAGGAGTGACATGCACTGCCCACCACGTCATCTGGCAAGGGTCGAAATACAGAAGTAGAAGGTCACCAATGAATGATCCAGAGCATTTTACTACTCGTAATAATTTCGTTGGGTGTGAGGAGAGGGTGACAGTTTCAAATTCTTTGCAAGGTGTATTTTGGCCAAATGTTGAAATGGACTCACATTAGCAGATTTTCCCATCTCCAAAAAGGCAGCAGTGATGTAAGCGCTGAGAGTCACTTCGTCAGAAACGCCACCCTGCAACAGAGGCAATATCACTTCATGTACAACATCCAGGGATGAAATATTGCAGGGGGGGAGGGGGGGGGAGCAAAAAACAAATACCTTCATTCTGTTATTGAAAAGCTTTCCCGAAATTTGGAAACAACCATTTTCTTTTTGCTTGCTTTGCAGCCAAGACTCCGACTCTTCAATATTGGCAGGGTCAATATAAATAAAAGACTTGGCTTTGGCAAACGATCTCACCACAAAAGCCGTCAACCTGAAAGGGATGGCAAGGCAAAGAAAAAAAAAATTAAAGGACAACCGACGTCTCCGGACAAGTTGTGTCCAGCATTTTTAAAATGGCTTCAAATGACTTCGACTAAGCGTATTTTAATAAGATTCCACCGCATATAGCTATATTTTACGTTTTAAGATTCGCGCTGAATATTCCGGAAGTCTTGTTTTTGAGTTGGTGACGAGTCCGTACGTGACGTCACTGAAGGAACGCCCATGACCGAAAAAAAAGGACACATTGTAGCGGTCCTTCCATCACGTCAATGCATTTTGCTGTACTTTGTTTGGTCTGAAAACTTGGTGTAGCACCAAAAAGAGCCAGAAGAGGGCGACAAAGCTCCGTGTAAGGAATTTATCAGCCAGTGATTAATTCCTTACACGGAGCTTTGTCGCCATTTTACCAAAAAGAGCCAGAAGAGGGCGACAAAGCTCCGTGTAAGGAATTTATCAGCCAGTGATTAATTCCTTACACGGAGCTTTGTCGCCATTTTCTGCCTCTTTTTGGTGCTACATTTCCCGCCCCCAGATACCTCAAAATGGCACGGAGTAAATTCTTTAATCGATTGCAAACATGTATGCTTTCCTCTTCAGAACTATTTGAATCATATTCATAACTGGATGAGTAACAAGAAAGCCTCTTCTACCAATCTGAAGCCATTGTTTTGATTCTCCAGCAAGGTAAGACGTCTTGGGGTGACGAACAAGGGGGAGGGACCCTTTGAAACTGGCCACTTCCAGGTTCATTTTTTTTTGTTGCAGTTTCAGCACACTTGAAGTCATTTTTATTGGTGTTTTGCATTTGAATAAAAATATCATACTGCGTGTTTTGGGTATTTTAGATGCTATAAAAGTTTTTCTGACGTCAGTTAGGAAACAAAAAAGTGATGTTCAGATTCTGATATCGTAAAGTCTCGTTATATCGATAGCGGTTATATTGATAGTACTGCTTATTACGATACTACGTATTTTCATTTCCCGGCAAATTTCGAGTCTTTCATGCATAATTAGTTCTGGTTAGTACGATACCTGGTTATTACAATAATCCGCTTACTACGGTGCCCTTTTCATTTCCCGCCGGCCATTTTGCTCTGCTTATATCGATACAAAAGCAGCTTAAAGGATAACCAATATCACTTTTTTGTTTCCTAATAAAGAACTCGGTGACAGATTTTCATTGTTTTAACTGTGTAATTACGGGCAGGAAATCCCCTCATATGTCCAAAATTAAAAATTCCATTATTTCCTTATTATTTGTCATACAACAATCATCTATACATCATTTGAAAGCTATTTAAATGCACTTTAATATGCTATGAGAAAATGTGTGATACATTATTATTGAAAATTGTTGTCACATCACCGGTTTATGTTCTCACCAAGTATTCTCAACGCCGGTCCCAAAAGTGCTGTAGCCACCACTGGTATGCTGATAGTTAAGTTGTCTCTGATAGCCTGGGAAAGAAATACATGCTTAAAAATAGCCCTTAGGACACCGGTGTCAAAGCAAAGGCCCGAGGGCCAAACCTGGCCCGTCACATCATTTTATTCGGCCCGCCAAAGCCAATAAAATTTGTGAAATTACACGATTCTTGTTAAAGTCTGAACTCAAATTTCGAATTGTCCCATGTAAACCACCATAATAAAAATATTATTGTTATTATTAGATTAGATTTGCCTTTATTAGTCTCGCAGTAGAGAAATTTACATTTCACAGCATTATTATTATTATTATTATTAGCTATCTGGCTAGCTAGTTACCTATGTAGCTGGCTAATTATTAGCTATTTGGCTATCTAGCTAACTCCAATCGCCAGTGAACAACATGATCAACAAAACAGTAACTCATTAAACCGACGTGTGACTTACCATTCGTCAGGAAATTGATGGTCTTTTCTTCGATGGCTGGAGTTAGCTGCTGTGTGTCTTTAAGGTACTGCGCGATATAAATATTTGGGGCAAACAGTGCCATGTTCTGCTCTCCGCAACCATGGGGCATCTGCAACAGGTCATCAATGTTCTTCAAAGCCCGGCCCAAAATGTCACCTGTGTTGATTTAAAATGAAAAACACAAAAATTTGTCATTAATATTACATGATTTGATAAATACTTTTTAATTGTTTCGTTAAAAACAAACAAAAAAAGGTTACCCAGGACGGATACTAGACCACGTGCTGATCCATCAATGGCATTCTCTGGGAGCTTCAATTCAATTTCCTCCTTCTGACTGTTTCCTGTTGTGCAAAAAGGTATGCATTTATGCTTTCCTCTTCAGAACTATTTGAATCATCTTCATAACTGGATGAGTAACAAGAAAGCATCTTCTCCGAATCGGAAGCCATTGTTTTGATACTAGAGCAAGGTAAGACGTCCTGGCGTGATGTCACGAACAAGGGGGCGGGACCTTCTGAAACATGCCATTTTCAGGGTCATTTTGAAGTAGTTTTGGGACACTTTAACTCATTTTTTTGGTGTTTTGCATTTGACTAAAAATATCAGCTTTTGGCTATTTTAGAAGTTGCCATCAAACGTTTTTCCGATGTCAGTTAGGAAACAAAAACTGGTGTCAGATGTCCTTTAAGAACAAGATCATATTCACATTGAAGACAAAATTCTGTAAACCAACCTTTAGGACAGAGCAGAAGGTTGTGGGTTTTTGTCACTTCCGTTCCCTCAGCCTAAATGGAAAACCACAAACAAGTTTTAGAGAATTTGAAGCTCGGAAGAAAGTTTTAAATACAGTCATACCTCAGCTTACGAACGCTTTTGCTCGCAAACATTAAATTCGCAAGCATCTAGTCTTAGCTAACAAACTAGTTTTTCGGCGAACGAACCAAACCACACAGCGCCACGGTGGCTGGCGGACTAGAGTCCATCGCCCCGTTTGAGTGCAGATGTGGTTTGTTATCGAGTGGAGTACTTTTGCTATGATGGGACTGAAAAAGACCCCACCAAACTTCTGTTGATTTGGATTAACGAAAAGCAGCTAGCGGGGGACAGTGTGAGTGAGAGTATTATCGCCGAGAAAGCTTCACTCTGATATCAAGAGGCAACTACATCAACGACAGTCACAAAGGTCAATAAATCGACTTTATTATACAATACTGGTTATTTCTTTCATTACAATACAATATCACATTTATTATACATAAAATAAGGTATATTTTGCGTAGTTTTAAGGCTTATTTAGTAGAAAATGATGTTTTATGGGTACCAGGGAACGGATTATTCTAATTTTGAATGGTTTCTTATGGGAAATAAATGTTTGGGATACATACTTTTCGCCTTACACACACTTTCTGGGAAGCAATTAAGTTCGTAAACCAAGGTATCACTGTATCGAATCGGAAAAGACAAATAAAATGGGACCAACCTTAACAATGAGAGGTCGTGTGACCGTGTCTTTACGACCTCTTTCTGGCACGCTCACAATTTCATTGTCGCAAGAAGCATGAGATGGAATTGCTTCAGCCGTCACAGTCACATTGACAGACCCTAAAAATGAAATAAATTAAATCAAATAAATAAAGGATATAAAAATATGTCTGCACACTCAAAATCAGAGTTTGCCTAAAATCTTGCGTATCACACCCGTACCTAATGTAGAGGGAGTCAAGGTCCATCTGAGGGTTTTGCGCTCATTGCCACATAGGCAGCCGTTATACTCGTCACCTGAAAGTGGGCTGAGGGTATAATCTTCAGAGGGGGTTGGCGTCACACTGACCTATCATCGCAAACACAAAAAAAGTCAAAGTCAGCTTTATTGTCAAATATGCTAATATGAATGACATGAAAGGCACTTATAATGACTTGAACAAACATAATAAACACGAAAACGCCAATTTGCCGGGAGAGGACAGCTGTAAATATCAAACATATACGTACTGGATTCATTAACTCATTCACTGCCATTCACAAATGTATTCGGGAATTAAAAATATGCCATGGAGCGCCATTCCTGAATTTGTTTGGGTTTTTGTTTTTTTATGCTTGGGTGCTGATAATGCGCTGGACTCTGGCGATGTTTTTGCTTTTCCACAAGTGGGTAGCATTTCCCTTTTTTCCATGTTATTAGCTTAATATGATTTCACATATAAGGCGCACCTGTGTATAAGGCGGACCGCCCCAATGAATGGTGCATTTTCAAACTTTTTCCATATATAAGGCGCACCAGACTATAAGGCGCACCTTCAATGAGTGAAAACATGGTTTCCACATATAATATAAATCTATATAAGTTTCCAAATGTAAGGCACACCACATTATAAGGCGCTACAGTAGAAACTGGAGGTTACGCACTGGGTGAAAATTGAGTCAGTAGTTGCGTATAAGGCGCAGGGTTATTTTATTTTATTTATTTTATTTTATTTTATTTTGGCAATAAAGATGATTCTGATTCTGATTCTGATTTTAGGTACGCCTTATACACGGGAAAATACAGTACATGATTCGGATTTGTGTTTTTAGACATTTTGATCTTCTCGTGTGCCGTATTTTCCCATGTATAAGGTGCACCGGAGTATAAGACGTACTCCCAATGAAGGCTTATAAGGCGCAGGGGCAACTTTTGGAGAAAATCAAGGCTTTTGGGTGCGCCTTATACACCGGAAAATACGGTAACTAGTTCTCAAAATTGAAATCAACTATAATGACTTATTGTGGTTTACATGGGACAATTCGAAATTCGGGTTCAGATCATGGGCCGAATAAAATGAAGTGGCGGGCCAGATTTGGCCCCCCGGGCCTTGTCTTGAACACCCGTGTTCTCGGATTAAAAAGAAATGGACTCATATCTCAATTTCCAATGAGAACAAATAGCTCTTGGTTACCATGATGCACTTGGAGAGGAAGTTGAAGACTGTAGCTTTCAGCTCAAAGTTTTCCCCGCGTTTGATGGAGTAGGGCAGAGTGAGCTCAAGGAAGAAAGGCTGGAAGACTGTTAAGTTCTGACGAGGAGCCAAGCCAAAACCCTGAGGGGACAAGCAGAACGTCTCCGTCTCCCACGTGGTGATGGTGTCCGGGGCAGTCAGCGCCACATCCTTCATGCCGGAATTCCTGAGAGAGGAGACAAAAAAAAAAACAATTCATTGTGATGAAGTCCAAAAGTGGTGACAGGTAAACAAAATAAACATCATTCGCTCTACCAAATAATAAATAATAAATACTGCACTCGATAACAAACCACATCTGCACTCAAAGGAAGTGGGTGTGGAAAACTAGTCCGCCAGCCACAGTGGCGCTCTGTGTGGTTTGGTTCATCCGCTGAAAACTAGTTTGTTAGCTAAGATTATATTCTCGCAAATGTAATGTTCGCTCACAAGGCGAAAAGTTCGTGAGCTGAAGCATTTGTTAGCAGAGGTATCACTGTATATGTTTGTATCTATCTGAAACTCGCAATTTACGGGGTCATTTTGAAGTAGTTTTGACACACACTAACTCATTTTTTATTGGAGTTTTGACGAAAAATATCCGCCTGCATGTTTTGGCTATTTTAGATGCTATAAAACGTTTTTCTGATGTCAGTTAGAAAACAAAAAAAATGGCGTCGGTTGTCCTTAAAATTTGTCTGACATGAAACCTGTCAGTGATGAAAAAAAAAAAAAAGTGAGTGAAATCTATAAAAAGCATCTTATTTGATCATGAAAAGTATGAAACATGTCGCCGGTTAGTTAAACGATCATTTGTGACGCAGACTTACCCGACTTCCACCAGGTCCCACAACCAAGTCTCAGGAAAGAAATTGCGGATTGTGTGAACCGGGGCCATAGCACCCATACCACCTGCGGCAGAGCCAACGGCAGAAGGAACCGCCATCGCATCGACGGTTTCATATCTTAGCGCAATTCCTAGAAAAATCCAATGATTCCTTGTTAAAACGTCGTTTTTTTTTTTTTTTTTTTTTTTGCATGAAAAATCCAGTGCGCCACTCTCACTCACCGTAAGGACGATTATGGTATTCTCTTCCTAAATAATGAAGGCAAGTGGGCACTCTGATATTCAAATTTGTTGCCATCTTCAGTCCGTTATTCTATGACAAAGGGATGGAAAAAAAATACAGCTAAAAAAACACAAGGATGCTAATTTGCTATGTGCAGAATTGTGCTAAAATTACCTGGAAAACTGTTAAAGGATCATCAATATCGCGGCCGGGATACGGCATCATCGACCTTTTGGGTCTGACTTGTAAACATTCCACTGGATCCTCAACTTTGTATGGAATATAAGTTGATTTGATGACAGGTAACAATCCGAATATCTGGCGGAAAGACAAAAAAATAATTCAGAATAATACATTTACAGGTAATTTATAAGCACCTTTCAAAACTCTCAAGGTCACTTTACAGTCACAGGATGTTTTTTTTTCCTGTGGTTGAGCAGCGGCAGCCACGCGTGCCAGCGTTCACTCAACCCGGAATACGTGTATATATAATAAATAGATAAAAAGCTAGCTAGCGAGCCGATATAGAGTCAGCTAGCAAGCCAATATATAGTCAGCTAGCAAGCCGATATGTAGTCAGCTAGCTAGCCAATATGTAGTCAGCTATCTGGCCGATATGTAGTCAGCTATCTGGCCGATATATAGTCAGCTAGCGAGCCGATATATAGTCTGCTAGCGAGCCCATATATAGTCAGCTAGCGGGCCAATATATAGTCAGCAGGCTAATTTCTAGCTTTCTAATAGCTATCTAGATAGCAAGCTAGCTTTCAAATAGCTATCTATTGAGCTTTCTAATAGCTATCTATCAAGCTAGCTATTAGCTAGAAAGCTGGCTTTCTAATAGCCATCTATCAAGCTAGCTATTAGCTAGCAATCTAGCTTTCTAATAGCCATCTATATAGCTAGCTATTAGCTAGCAAGCTACCTTTCTAATAGCTATCTATCTACCTAGCTATTAGCTAGCAAGCTACCTTTCTATCTATTTGAGTTACTTCCGGGTTTTTATTATTATTATTATTATTATTATTATTATTATTAAGACAAGTGAAGTTACCTTTTCGGCATTTAAGGTCTTTCCAGGTTCTTTGATGAGGACACTCTGGTCAACAATGCTAAGCCCGCATAGAGAATTTGGCTGTGTTGTCAACTGCAAGGTGGTTTCTTCACCCGGGACGGCTGAATCTGGACAAAACTCCACAGAGATCTGACGCACGGCAAACAAACAAAAAAAAAAAAAACACACCCGCTCAGCATCTGGACATTGTCGGCGCTTCAATTGACATCACTTACTTTGTTGCCAAAGCATTTTTGCGTCGTGTAGTGGGCACTGTGGGCAATCACTGTGGCGCTTGGAAGCACAGCGTATGCGACCACCTGCACCTCTGGGGCCATTTCGGCCGTCACTTTCAACTGGAAAGTCACCTCTCCCTCATTCACTAAAAAGTAAAAAGAAAAAGCAGATTAGATTAGGAGAGAAATTAAACATTTTTTAGAAAAGGCAACAAAAATGGAGCAAGAGTACATTCAAACTAATTGTGCGTAAACAAAGCGCACCTGATTTATCCGCAATGGCGATTTGTTTGGCTCTTTGCAAAACAATGGCTCCTCTGGCAAGGACCTGGATTATTTCAGAGGACAAGAACGTGTGACAGAAATGCAGTTGTAGTGACAAAAACAGGCGGAAAGACAAAAAAGAATGTCAACCACAATGATAGAAATACAGTGATACCTTGGTTTACGAACTTAATTGGTTCCCAGACAGAGTGTGTAAGGCGAAAAGTGTGTATCCCAAAAATTAATTTCCCAATGCAAACCATTAAAAGGGACCTTATTTTATGTACAATAAATTTGCTGTGGTATTATAATTAAAGAAATAAACTGTACTGTATAATAAAGTGGTTTTATTTAACTTTGTGATGGTCGTTGATGGCTTGATGGAATGGAGTGGCCAGTTTGTTGTGTTGTGGCAAGTTTTAAATTGGACCAGATACAGTGATAACTCATTTTACGAACTTTATTGGTTCCCAGAAAGTGTGTAAGGCGAAAAGTGTGTATCCCAAAAATTAATTTCCCAATGCAAACCATTAAAATGAGAATAATCCGTTCCCAGGTCCCCATAAAATATAATGTTCTACTAAATAAGCCTTAAAACTACACAACATATACCTCATTTTATGCATAGTAAATGGCCGATTGTAATTAAAGAAATAAACTGTACTGTATAATTTAATCCACTGAGTGAAGAATTTAGTGGAAAATGAAAAAAAAAATATGGGGGGGGGGGTCGAAACATGCGCTAGTAGCAAAATTTATCCTATGATTGGCAATCTATTAGCTATTTAGTAGCTATCCATTAGCTATCTGCTATCTCTTAGCTATTTATTCGCTATACAATAGCTAGCTAGCCTTCTATCTATTTGAGTTACATTCGGGTTGAGTAAACGCTGGCGCGTGTGGCTGCCGCTGCTCACCCACAAAAAAACTTATTCTATGACTGTAAAGTGACCTGAAGAGTTTTGAAAGGTGCATATAAATGACATGTATTATTATTATAAAAAAAAAATTCCACTCACCAGATAAATCAGATCGGCCGACCCCATAGACTCTCCGACGATAGCGTATTGAATGGTGACGTCTTCATCTTTGTCGCAAGGAATCGCTTTGTCCTTCTTGTTGACCAGCAGGTAGCTGACCGTCTTTGTCTCAAGAGAAGGTTTCTGGACTGGAGAAATGGTGTGCTCCCCATTCTCGTAGTACGGGGTTCTATAACCATATTCCAGGTTTGGTGTGGCGCTAACCTAATTTGGATCAAACGGAACAGATTGGTTGAAGGATGACGATGTCATCATGGCATTGGGCCTGTGGTTCGTTTCTATGAGGACTAAAGTAGCCTTCGATTCGGCACGGCTGTGGTCCGATTTAGCAGCAAAAGAAGCAAAGTCCTAAATCGAGTGGGTTTACACCCCACCTTGAATGATTGGCAGACACAACTCGGGTTGAGCATCGGGAAGGACTGTCACGCTTGAAACTTGAGTCGACTGATTGAAGAACATTTTTTTCCAATCAAGTGTATTGAACATTTGCTAGAATGATTTATTATAGAATTCGAGAAGAAGAAAAGTAGCAATATACTAGATTCATGAATATTCAGGTATCATTTGTTTCCAGGGTCAGAAATCGACCTGGACACCTTCAAAATCAGTTCTGCAGGCCCTGGAGCAAAAACCAAATCAATGGCGATCACATTTTATTGCTTACAGCTAGTCGCGCTTAGAAGGCCCAGGGGCTTGGTATTCTAATCAAGAAAACTATGTTTTACTAATGTATCACTTAAATTTGCATTTACTCTCAATAAATAGCTTGGCAGAGGGCTGCAGAATTCAGGCGTCTGTCATGAATGGCTGCGTCTCCTGCCGGCAGTAAAGACAATCTTTCTGGGTTCGAGTCTTTGTCCACAGTGCCCGATCCAACATCTCTGACAACATTATCCACCCGAAAATACGGTACAGAGTGCTAAAAACTTCTTTTCTGACACCGGCAATTCCACTGAATCTCGTGACTTACGTAGAGGTGAATGTCGTTGTGATGGTCGACGGTGCTTAGTGAGAAGGTGGCAAAGCCTTGAAGGTCCGTGGTGAGGTTCTGTCGGAGTTGTGCCGACCACCGGTTACCCTCCAGCAGATACAGGTCCCTGCCAGCAATGGGCGTCTTGTTGAAGTGAACTGCTTTCACCTTGACGAAAGGATAAATGAGTCGATGATGATGGTCATCAGCATAAGGTTCGATTCCTCATGGTGTTTCGCACTTACTTTGCCTTGCACGACTGCCGCAGTCTGGTAAATCTTGGGAATCTCCTCAAAGGACAGTTTCCCGATGACATAGGAAATTTGTATTCTTTTGTTGTTCACATGTGTAATACCTGCCCAATGTTACACAAGAATTTATTCCGGCGACAATAACCATCATTATTTCGGCCTTTGATAGAAATGGACAATCCAAAGACTGTATTTTCCGGTATATAAGGCACACCTCCAATGAATGGTAGATTATCAAACCCTTTTCCATATATAAGGCACAGCTTCAATGAATGAAAAACATTTTTTCAAAGATATCAATCAGTGGTGGATCGTCAAGGCCTGCAAAGCCTTCTCTGCTAGCCTAAAAATATATGAATCACAGACTGATGTTAATTATATTTTCTCCATGAATTCTTATTCAATAATTCCAACTTGTCTTTCCGCATCCTTTCATTACTTTTTCCCCTGTCGCACTGCAGACGACGTGTTATAGTATTTATGCATTTAACCAATCACATTTCAGCCATTATTTGTTACCAAGGTCAGAAATCGACCTGGACGCCTTCACAATCAGTTCTGCAGGCCCAGTCGGCAACCCAAAAGTGGCACCAGTACCTTTCTGAAGGTGCTGGACAACGTCAAGAGTTTTCGCAAACGATGATTAACTAGTCACGAGCCAATCGTAGTATCACGAGCCACTGGTGATAAGCGCATACTGGAAAGAGCTAGCACACTTTATCAGTAGCGAGCGGCATAAATATATAAATATATTGTGTTGATTTAATAGCAGATTTGTCAACCTCCAGTGGCTGAAGGACAAGAAATGCATTTTGGTTGCAGATTTACTGTCAATGATTTTTCAAGACGGACTTTTTAAAAAAAGTTGGAGATCATTAAAGGTCGATCACTTATTTCCTGGCTCATGGTAGCCTCCAGTGGACTTGTAAATCACACCACCCTTTTTTTCAGTCTGGGTTGATTCAGACTGTCTGAATTGTGTTACGTCTGAGACATAGCACGACAGAAGGCCTAGCGATGCAATCCACGGCCTGCCGCTGATAATATATAAAAGTTTTCCAAATATAAGGCACACCATGACTTCTACAAGGGAAGGGGGTGGAGCCAGTGGCTGTTGACAGTGATTGTGAGACCTGGTATGGCTCAGTATGAATTTACATATTTGGCACAACTCGTATAAGGCGCAGGGTCATCTTTTGAAGAAAATCAAGGCTTTCGGGTGCGCCTTATACATCGGAAAATACCGATATTTAAAAGGGAAATACTTACCCGTCCCCTCTTCTTTCATTTCAGCGTTGACTTTGAGTACATCTTGTACTGCCTTCTGATCAATTTTGGTGAATGTGGATAACTTTGGTAGAAAGGTGGCACAGCCATTCTTATTTGTCTAGTGAGGAGAATACAAACTGTTATCATTCAGGGTTATTTCTTAATTTAGTCATGGTCAGCCACATTTAAAGGACAACCGACACTGCTGGGAATTGGTGTCAACTAGTATCAAATAGTAGTCTTGGTGCAACACACAACGATTCACCATTGCGTTATTTATGTGTTTTGCTTCTAATTTCACCATGAACACGAAGTTTTCAGACCAAATAAAGTACCCAAAATGCATTGTGTGTCGCTTTCTCGGTCAGGGGCGGTCCTGACGTGACGTCACGCCAGGAATCGTCATCAACTCGAAAACAAGACTTCCTGAATATACAGCGCCAGTCTTAAAAGGTAAAATATAGCTATGTGCGGTGGAATCTTTGTAAAATACGCTCATTAGAAGTCATTTGAAGTGATTTTACAAATTACGGACACAATTCGTTGGTGGCGTCGGTCGTCCTTTAGAATTATGCGTTTTTAAAAATTTCCCTCAAATCTTCGTCACTTTGTGAAACACTCTTACCAAATCTAAATGTACACATTTTTGCATCCAAAGTGCCGCTTACATTTTTTTTTTTGTTGTTGCAAAGTTTACCTGTTTTGACTCCTCGTAGCAAGGGGGAGTCACAAGAGATTCTTCGGTGTCAGAGTTGTGAAGATACGAGTAAAGTGGGCGACACACCTTAAGTGTGGCAGTGCCAGGCACAGGCTGTCCATAGGTGTACCTAGTCATTAAAATGAATAATAATATTAATAATAATAATAATAATAATAGAGTGATACCTTGGCTTACGAACTTAATTGTTTCCCAGACACAGTGTGTAAGGCGAAAAGTGTGTATCCCAAAAATTAATTTCCCATAGGAAACCATTAAAATGAGAATAATCTGTTCTCAGGTCCTCATAAAACACAATTGTCTAATTCTATAAGCCTTAAAACTACAAAAAAAATACCTTATTGTATGTATAATAAATGTGATATATTATAATTAAAGACATGAACTGTACTATATAATAAAGTCATTTTATTTACCTTTGTGATGGTTGTTGATGGCTTGATGGAATGCAGTGGCCGGTTTCCTCAGTATGAAAGACTTAATGAGGAACGTAGCCTTCTTCTTTCACCATCTTGAGGAATGATCCCTTCGAGGTGCTTTCTCTGCCATAATTTTACCTTGTTCCTCATCAATTGTGTTCCGTTTATCTGGGTTGGTAGCTTTTTGCATCAAGTGTACAGATGGCTTGTGCGAGTTGTTTGTGGAGCCTGATTGATGGGATATTTTAACCTTTCAGTCTACACTCTGCCTTTGAAGTATCAAAGTTGAAACGAGTCCAAATGTCAATCTTTTCTATCCATTTTGTCACTCTCTCTCTTTCTCTCGTCTGCCTGTCTCTTTAATGTTTAAACCA
The DNA here is from genome assembly GCF_051943395.1 of Hippocampus bargibanti. Lineage (NCBI taxonomy): Eukaryota > Metazoa > Chordata > Actinopteri > Syngnathiformes > Syngnathidae > Hippocampus > Hippocampus bargibanti. The sequence goes on along the minus strand of NC_142747.1, from coordinate 20,616,597 downwards.
CCTCCCCTCACTGCTGCGTTCTTGACCAATCACGTGGCTTTAACCGAAGACTGGGGGTGGGGAATAGAGGACCCAAACAAGCCGGCTGCCATTTTGTTGTTAGAAGGACAGGCTCATTCGCCAACGACACGTCACTCATTGAGGCAGCTCTGTATGTATCCCGAAAAATAGTTTGTATGCCAAGGTAAAATGTTCATAAATTTAACTTTCGTAAACTGAAAAATTCGTACGCCAAGGGGTTGGTAAACCGAGGTATCACTGTACTCACTTTGAGCAGACTTCAATGGCGACGTCATCTTCCACAATAACCACTTCATCCGGTCCGTTTATTTTCGTATCGAATTTTGGCAAAACTGCAAGAGTTGATTTGATCAGTCCACGTTCAACCAAAGACAAAAGGGAAAAAAACTTTTTTCTTCTTTTTTTTTTACATACCGTATTTCTCTACTTTGAAATTGTGGTATATTTTCTCTCCGTCAACTGACGCACTGAGTTCATAGGAACCTTCTCGAGCCTCGGAGTTCAATGAGTAGGACAGCTGCAGTATGGCCTTGCTGGAAGTTTGGTTCAACCACTGCCCGATCCGGGTGTTGCTGGGATTCTAGTTAGATATTTCAAAGAATAAGAAAAAAAAACAAAGTCCAAAAAAAGGACCCACAGAATATTGAGTTTTAGGACTACATAAACATTCAATGAACCACAAGAACCCTTACACTCTCTTCTTTCAACAGAAAAAAAAAACGGTTAATTCCTAAGTTACATGAGTCTGGAGTTATCCGAGCTTGACATGGAGGCAGCTGTCCAAAATATAACACAATACATACAGATTGGTTTATATAATAATAATAATCCATTTAATCTCTAAGCAACCCGAAAGTAACTCAAACAGATAGAAATTTAGCTCACAAGCTAATAGATAGCTAATAGCTAGATAGATAGCTAGCCAGCTAGATAGCAAATAGAGAGCCGGCAAGCCAGCTCGATAGCTAATCGCTAGACACATAGCCTGCCAACCAGATAGCCAGCTAGGTAGCCATCTAGCTAGCTCGATAGCTAGCCAATTAGATAGCAAATAGAGAGCCAGCTAGCTAGCTCAATCGCTAATGGCTAGCCAGCTAGATAGCAAATAGAGAGCTAGATAGCAAGGTCGATAGCTAATAGCTAGATAGATAGCCAACTCGATAGCAAATAGAGAGCTAGTAGTTAGCTCTCTATTTGGGATAGAATGCTTACCTGAATTTCAATGATGTCATACTGCAAAAAAACAAAAACATTGGATCATGTTAAATGTTTGTATCAAACTATAGCTAAGACAAAAAAATGCACATGCAATGACATAATGGGTTAAAAAAAGTGGACTGAATTATGCCATGTATTCATCTTATTTCAGCATTTCAGTATTGACACTAAACGCATGGCAGTTTTATTCTATTGGATTTCTTACAGTAGTTAAAAAAAATAGAGTTACGACCTATTCACACATCGGGTTTACATCAACCGAATTTTAAACTGTTATTCGAAGTCCAGCGATGCAAAGTCCAGGCCCAATTCATACAATGTAACATTTGCTATGACACAAGCGGAGGGGGGGGGGGGGGGGGTGGTTTCCAAACACTCACCATTTGAACAGCAGGTCTGAACTTTGTGTCCAGCGAAACGACCCTGAAGTGCACTGAGAGGAGCATAGAGAGATATGAACGTTAAACAAAAAAAAATCATCACATTAAAAAAAAAAAAAAACAGCAGTCAGTGGCAAAATAACCTCCAGCATTTTAAAGGACAACCGACATCACTTTTTTGACATCAGAAAAACGCTTGATAGCATCTAAAATAGCCAAAACACGCAGTATGATATTTTTCATCAAATGCAAAACACCAATCAAAATGACCTAAAGTGTCCGAAATCTGCAAAAAAAAAAATGAACGCGGTAGCCTGGCACTGGAGCGGACACATTTTTGGACATTGTCTAGCAGTGAATGAGATAACAAGGATTGAGTCACTGCAAGCAATTAAAAATTCTCGGAAAATTAATTTCCCCCAAAGTGTCCAATTAAAGAACAGGAAGACAAAGGGAAAAATATATATTTGACCAAATTAAAACTTGATGACCTCAATGGATTTTTTTGTACTGTCGATATGCGATGACCCAACATTTGTTGTTGGATGTTCAATGGGCCATTTTAAAATTGTCTGACAATGGATTTGACGTCATCTACTCAGCCAAGGTTATGCTATGACGCACCAATGAAATTGGGACTTTTTTTTTCTTTTTAAAGAACATTTTCATTTCGTCACTGTGGACAAAAGCTCGAACCCAGAAAGACTGTTTTTTACTGCCGGAAGGAGACGTAGCCATTCATGACAGACGCCTGAATTCTGCAGCCCTCTGCCAAGCTATTTATTGAGAGTATATGCAAATTAAAGTGATACATTAGTAAAACATAGTTTTCTTGATTACAATACCACACCTCTTGAGTTCTAAGCACAAACAGCTGTAAGCAATAAAACATTGTCTTTTCCACGAACTGATAAATTTGTAACCTGGCTCATGAGCTCTTCCTGTGAAGGAGTTTCAAGTCATAAATTGCTTCGGTGATAAAGGAGTTTTCCCGAGTCCTAAGTTCTGTCAAAAGCCAGATCTCCTAAATGAAGATGACAATTGAACTTGCTGTGTCTGTTGACCTCAGATTTCAGAGTTGACCTCCAAGTTGTCTCTGCTTCAATTGTGTATTCGAGTCACACTAAGCATATAACAGCATGACACTTTTAAATATGATAACTTGATATGATAAGGTTCTCATTTTAAAAAGTGTGTGTGTGTGTGTGTGTGTGTGTGTGTGTGTGTGTGTGTGTGTGTGTGGGGTGGTTACCAGTTTGTCCCGGGAGGTAGATGGGTTTATCAGTCTGAATAAAAGTCATCGGTCTGTACACTCTGATCATGACCTTCCTGACCTCTCTCGAGTTAAACGTTGCACCTTTGACCTCCACAACCATTTGTCGCACCTCATTGTCTTCGGAAACGGGAACCTGGAGGCCAATCAGAGAAAAGACATTTTACACTACAATACAATTCATATTGATTAATATAGCGCTTTAACAACAGCTGAAACTGGAACAAAGCGCTTAACATGGTTAGCCATCATATAGAGGAAATAAAGCAGTCACAAAGATAGTAGAAAGCACCAGGGATTGAAACCAAGATGAAGTCGGAATCATACATGTTTTACAAACATTTAATCTTGTAAAAAAAAAAAAATGAAGCGATTCCGTCTGAAGAATATCTGATCAATAAATATTCATGACAATCAATGACACAGCAAACAACAATTTTTAGTTTTTATGTAATTTGAGAGCAAAAAAAAAAAGAATGTGTTTATATAATGGGGTGGATGTCAGGATGTCAAATCTAATTGCCCAAAAAGTGACATTTGTTTTCCACAAATTGGAAATTAAGTGTTTAAAAAAATACATTAAAAATAATGAATAACTAGTTTTCAAATCTCAAGTCAAAAATAATGACTGTTATTGTGGTTTACATACGACATTTTTACATTTTGGTTCAGAATTTAGCAAGCATGATAGAATTTCATCATTTTAACTCCCTTTCTTGGGCCGAATAAAAATGATGTGGCGGGCCAGATTTAGCTCCGGCGCCTTGACTTTGACACCCGTGATTTCAATGAATTCTAAGCGTTGGATGATAGTTTAGCGTCATTTTGAATGTGGCCAGAAGGTCGATTGAATACATTACAAACAAAATATTAGTATATGAAATACATCTGCAGAATAATCTTTTTTTTTTTGAACTGACCTTGAACTTGTGGCACTTGTGAAAGTCTTTGCTGGATGTTTCTTTGAAAAGGGTAATGTTCTCCTTTTCACAATTCAAAAAAACCGTCATGGTAAGAGTCTCATTGGGATGCAAGAGACTGGCACAGAATTTGGTTTCAGCTCCACTTTCTAGTAGTGCAGGAATTCCAACCAGGTAACCTCTACAGTCACACACACACACACACACACACAAAATTACAATCTCATTTGATATAAAATAAAAATAGATATTTCAACAGGATTTAGAAACTTACGGTCCTGAATCCGCCCAAGCCATGAGCATCCAGCTGAAGAAGAGACACCACGTCCAGGTCCATGCTTGATTCCGAACACCACCCATGATTGACGAGGAAGTTCCTCAACGTCTGCATCTGCTAAATAGCCACAGATGACACCCGCCCCCTCATGACACACGAGCCAAATGTAACCACCCCCTCCACCCACACAAAAGAAAGATGGCTGGGTTGGGTAGGTGGTTGCGGGAAACGAAGGGGGGGTTGGCGCGCAGGATTTTAAAAGTGGAAAAAAAAGGCACAAATGACATGGAATTCATATTTTTAATCAGGTGGAATTCAAAACTCTCTCCCAGCCCTGCCCCCACTGCCCCTTCCCACTGCCACACTCACCGAACTCTGAGTACACGCTGTAGTATCATCCTGAACTCTATTTTTTGTTCTTTTTCTGTTTTTTTTTCTGCAAAACCTCACTTCAACCCTTATTTTTAGTTGTTTGTTTTTACATACGTCACTACCTCTTTTTACATACGACACTACCTCACTTTACATTCAGAAATGACATATATTGTCTGTTGTCAATTGTATGTCTTTTTTAGCCATGTTATAAGTGCCTCGCGCGCTGGGTCCGAGAGGACATTCATTTCATCTATGTTGTATGTCATGCATATTAGCACATTTGACAATAAAGCTGACTTTGACTTCAAGGATTGTCCACTAAAGGACAGAGTGGTGCTGTTTCGATCAACGTAGAAGAGAACTTGGTGACAGAATTTTCAGCTTTTCGCTCGCCTTTCAGCGTATTTTACAAAGATTCCACCGCATATAGCTATATATTTTACGTTTTAAGACTGAATATTCAGGAAGTCTTGTTTTTGAGTTGGTGACGATTCTTGACGTCACGTCACGGAAGGAACGCCCCTGACCGAGAAAGGACACACAATGTATTTTGCGGTACTTTGTTTGGTCTGAAAACTGCATCCTTTTTTCTAAGCCAAGATTGATAAAAAAAACTTTCTGGCAATGTCCTAAAACTTTACTGGAGTGACAATAGAAGGCATAGTTTGTCCTTGGAAATCAACCAAAAATAACAAGTAATTATGCTGATGGGGCAAACCTGCTGTAATTTCAAAACAATGGCACAACAAACAAGTGTGACCGAGAGCTTAGGTGTGACGTGCAGGTCGCTTGTGCCATGTACTCGGAAGACACTAAATACTACTAAATACGCAGTAGCAAATAGGCAGTGGCGGGCCGGGCATGTCACTCCTAGGCCTTCAGTGGTGCTACGTATGAATTAGTGATGTGAATTCCGGCTCTTTTCAGAGAGCCGGTTCTTTTGGCTCGGCTCACTAAAATGATCCGGCTCTTTTGGCTCCCAAATGGCTCCTCAGCTTGTTTTTTTTTTTTTTTTTGTTGCTTAAATTAACTACCAAAAAAATCGTGTAAAATTATGTGAAAAACGAATTACTCGTGTAAAAAATACACAATAGCAAATATTTGTATTTATATGTGCACAGAGAGCATCCACAAACTTTCACGTTCCCTGTGGTTACTCTGGTCTGATGATCAGCTGTCACTACTTTACTTTTCATATTAATAATGCTATCAGACCAACTAGTAAAAATATAAGTGAATAATAATAACAGCAAAATGTAACAACATTAGTCCACAGTTGATCTAATGACCAAGGAAATTGGGAGTTTCAGAAGGTCCCGCCCCCTTGTTCGTGACGTCACGCCACGATACTCCTTCACAAACTGCCTTGCTCCAGAATCAAAACAATGGCTTCAGATTGGTAGAAGATGCTTTCTTGTTACTCATCCAGTTATGAATATGATTCAAATAGTTCTGAAGAGGAAAGCATAAATGTTTGCCATCGATTAAAGAAGTCCTTCCGTATCAATTCGAGCCGTCAGGACTCCAATGTAGCGTCCCAGAAAATGCACAAGATGGCGCTCAAGCTCCATTGGAAATGGGCTGATTTGTCCACTGGGAATTTGTCAACTAGTATCAAATAGTAGTCTTGGTGCAACTCACGATTCACCATGGCGTTATTTATGTGTTTTCCTTCTAATTTCGCCATCAACACAAAGTTGTCAGACCAAAAAAAGTACCCAAAATGCATTGTGTTTCGCTTTCTCGGTCAGGGGTGTTCCTTCCGTGACGTCACGTCATGAATCGTCATTAACTCGAAAACAAGACTTCCTGAATATTCAGCGCGAGTCTTAAAAGGTAAAATCTAGCTCTATGCGCTGGAATCTTTGTACAATACGCTCAGTAGAAGTCATTTGAAGTGATTTTTACAAATTATGGACACATATTGTCCGGAGGTGTCGGTTGTCCTTTAAGAGCCTAACTTGACCTGGAATTGAGATATCCCTGAACAAGACAACCCCGAGTAGTCAAGCAAGGACTTTTGACATCACACTGCGAACAAACATGACGCCTTGAAAAACAGATATAAACAATGACAAACCGTACGAGCTTGATATCCCGGTATTGCGATGACGCACAATCTGCTCGCAAACCATGACAATTTCATTATCTTTGACAAGTGTATGAACTTTTGTTTTTTTTAACGTGTACTTTGATGTCACAACATGTTGATTAGCAGGCACCAACCTTCATATTTTATCATAACAATAATACATTTTATTTTTAAGCGCCTTTCAAAACTCTTAAGGTCACTTTACAGTCACAGGATAAGTTTTTATGTGGGTGAGCAGCGGCAGCCACACGCGCCAGCGTTCACTCAACCCGGAAGTTAATAGATAGAAAGCTAACTAGCCAGCTTGTAGATAGCTAATAGATAGCCAACAGAGAGATAGCTAAATAGCTAGCCACCTAGATAGCTCTATAGCTAATAGTTGCTAGCTATCATTTAGTTATATAGCTATCTAAGTGGCTAGCTATCTATTGGCTATCTACTAGCAGGCTAGCTAGCTTTCTATCTGTATTTAATAGTGACATTCAGTGTATTAGCCGACTAAGTATCTAGCTAGCTAGCTAGCTATTTTCTAACAAACTATAAATATACTAGTGACAATGTCTTTTTCAGCATCATGCACACATCCAAACTATTTATTTTTTTTGCTGAACTGATAGTGATGTATAAACACTTTTTTTTTCTTCTTTTTCTTACACTGTTAAGCAAAGAACAAGTGCCGCAATGTTGCCCTTTACTCCAAAAGGGATGTTTGATTTGGCGGGGCAAATTGCTCAACTGCAGTCTTACTGGTGTAAAAAGCAAAAAAAAAAAAAAAGACAACTAAAAACGTTTTTACTAATCTTTTTTTTTAATGGATAGTTGTCAAACACAGTTTTGTTCAAAAGTATTGTCGGGACGAGTAGCTATTGTGGTATTCTGTAAAACAAAATGGATTTATACATTGTAAATAGCATCTACATCAAATACATTATACCTTATGTAGAGTAAATCGCTATCTAGCTAGCGATTATTAGCTAGCTAGCTTTCGATCTATTTGAATGAGCTGGCTGTCTAACTGGCTACCTGGCTAGCTATTTAGCTATTTACTATCTATTAGCTGTCTGGGTGGCTAACTATCTATCTAGCTATCTATTAGTTATCTATTAGCTAGCTAGCTAGCTAACTTTCTACCTATTTGAGTTAATCAACTAGCTAGCTAACTATCTATGAGTTATCTATTAGCTAGATAGCTAGCAAACTATGAGTTATCTATTAGCTAGATAGCCTTCTTCCTATTTGAGTTCATCAACTACCTAGGTAACTATCTATCCGGGCCGTGACTTTGAAAACTGTGATGTAAGGGATTAGCCAGCAAGCTGAATCAAACGAGAGCTAGCTCGCTCACTCACTAGTTAGCTAGCTCAATTGATAAGCATGGAATTTCACAAGTTTGATTGGCTTTCGCGGGCCGAATAAAATGATGTTGGCGGGCCAGATTTGGCCCCCGGGCCGTGACTTTGACACCTGTGATGTAAGGGATTAGCCAGCTAGCTGAATCAAACGAGAGCTAGCTAGCTCACTAACTAGTGAGTGAGCTAGCTAGCTCAATTGATAAGCATGGAATTTCACAAATTTGATTTGCTTTTGCGGTCCGAATAAAATAATGTTAGCGGGCCAGATTCAGCCCGTGCGTCTTGACTTTGACACCAACTGTGCTAGGGCTAGCAGCTAACAGCTTATCACGGAGGTTATGTCACCAGCCCACGCCATAGTTAGTCATTTGGGGCCTCAAGGCAAATAATCCAACCTCCCCCTCTTTGTACTTCAGTTCAACTTCGACAAAAAAAAAGGTTGAATTCAGCGAGGTCAAAAGTTTAAACTATAAACGAAACATTTGAGAATGTCAATTCCTGAACTAGATTGTTATTAATATCTTCAACAATATTCTAACAACTAAAAATACTGTCATTCACGAGATCATGTATCGACATTTAATATAGTTGAACACATTACTTGCTTTTATACACACGCCCTCATGATGTAATGTGACATGTGCTGTGTAACACTGCAGGAATCGCCAGTTCAAATTAAAGGGGGAGATAAAATGGCCAAAAATTAACCCAAAAAAATAAATACATAACTACAACGAATTCACTTTGAGAGGGGAAACGTTTCATACCGGAATAACTAAGAGCAGCTCTTGAGACACAAAAGCATTGTCCTGTCATTTGAAGAAAGTGCTTCTCATTTTAAATATTTGTTTCTAAAAAGAAAACGGCATATGGACATTTAGCTTTCATTAAAAAGTGACGATAACTGTAATGAAAGCGATTTCATTTTAGCACACATGGTGCTGCAATATATCATGTGGCCACGAGATGGAGACATGTGACAAGAATTTCGTTGTGCTTTTTTTCAACAATAACAATAACAATAACAATAATAATAATAATAATACAAAAGTAATAATAAAAATAAACGTTTACAAAAATAAAAATAAAAGTAAAAAATAACAATAAAAGTTTAAAAAATATTAACAAATAATAATAATAATAATAATAATAATAATAATAATGATGGAAAAAATATGATACAATAAAAATAATGACAAAATAAAAATAATGATAAAACAGATAATGATAATAAAAATAATAAAAAAAATACTAATCCTAACAACTAATACTAATACTACTAATACTAAAAATACAAATATTCATACGAATAATAATACTAATGCTGAATTTCATTTAAAGTGCCTTTCAAAACACTCACATGTTGTGTCGGACTAAATCAAGGACACTTGACAGTCACAGGATAATAATACAACTTAAAAAAAATACATACGCATACACATAAAGAACACATTTAATTAAAAGAAATACATTAAATAGGATACGTTTGAAACAAGATCACCCGCATTCTGCCGTTGCTTTTACACATTGAATTGACGATGAGTGACACTTATTGATTAAAACTAAAATAAATGCAGCTCACGTTCAAAAACTACAACTTATCACCCCAAGAAAAAGCCGAACAAGCTACTCATAGTTTGCAAGCAATAATTACAACCTTAAAAAACGAAAATTGGCAATTCGTAAATTTCATGATTGACTTATTTTCAACTGATAATTAAATACAACAATGATTACTGACACTCGTTCCAAATTTGCAACATCACTAATAACAAGCTTCGTATTCGAAGTTAAGGAGTTTAAAAAAAGTGTATTTCGTGTCTGTGTGCGTGTGTTTGTGAGTTTTCTCACCAGTAAGCGGAAGCTCCGAAAGCGGAAGCGTGACTGTGGCCCAAAAAACGAAGAGGAGCCAAGTTCTTCGTAGCGCCTTTGAGGCGATTGCTTGCGTTCCAGGTGTGGTGCGACAACTTTGATTGCAACTGCTGTGGATTCCTCTCAAAAAAGATCGGTCGCCATTGGCACTTCTCCAAGTCAAGTTGCTCACACTAAAAAAAAGTGTCAAACTCGTCGTCCTGCAGCTCGTCCATTTCTCTCTCTGGGCCAAAACACCTGTTTCACATTTGCTAGATGATAGACAGATAATAATAATAAATAATAATAATACAATGCATCTACAAGCGCCCCTTAAAACCCTCAAGGACATAGCTAATAGATAGCCCTATAGCTAATAGCTAGATAGCTAATAGATAGATAGCCAGCTAGCTAGATAGTGAATTTCATCTGTGCTGTATGTCATGTTAGCATATTTGACAATAAAGCTGACTTTGACTTTGAATAGGTAGCCAGCTAGCTAGATAGCTAGCTAGCCAGCCAAATAGCTAGTTAACCAGCCAGAGCTAATAGATAGCAAATAGCTAGCAAATGATAATAATACTAATAATAATCCATTTCATTTATACGTTGTATTTTGGTGAAAAAAAAGTTCAGTTTGGCCGACTTGCATTTTTTTATATATTCCAGAATCTAAGACTTTTTTTTAACTTTAATACAAGTTAAAAAAAAAACATTTTGTGTGTGTGTGCATGCGCGTATCAATACACATTTGCGTAGAATCTACATGGAAACATTCTACGCCTTCCACATCCTGTCACGTGACCTTGTACGCAGTGTAAGCTATATAGCTATCTAGCTAGTGATCAATCTATTAGCTATCTATGAACGATCTATTATATACAGTATATAACTAGCTAGCTATCTCGATGGCTATCTATTAACTAGCTAACTAGCTTTATTTCTATTTGAGTTATTTCCAGGCTGAGTGAACGCTGGCACGTGCGGCTGCCGCTGCTCACCCACAGAAAAAGGGATCCTGTGAATGTAAAGTGACCTTGAGCGCTTATAAATGAAATGAAATGTATTATTATTATTATTAAGCGGGGAAATGATTTCCTTCCTGGTTGGTTGCCCCCCCCCCCCCCCTCCCCCACCACACAGACCCCTCCTCTCTGCTCCACAGTGTCAACAAAGTGTTCCAGAGGAATGTTGGACTCCCTGACCTCCATTGCAGTTCACTCGGTTCAGCCTGGTCGTGCTGTGCTCCGACATTAGAAGTAAGCAAGCAAGCAAGCAGTAGCCCCCCTTCCCAAATCCGCCCCTCTCGCGCTTCCCCTTCTGGAGCACCTTCATGCACTCTCCCTCTCTTCTTCCTCCTTGTACCACTTTCTCATTTTTTAAAATTTTTATTTGTATTTTTATTCCGATTTCATCTTGCGAGTCAGAGTCAGAGTCAGAGTCATTGTGATCCCCCCGCCCGCCCACCTCTCAGCTGTCTTACTTGAACAAAATGTGGGCAATGGATGCCTCTTAAAGGACAACGGAAAACGACACCATTTTGTTTTTGTTTCCTAACTGACATCAGAAATGATTCCGACATAGCACTACTGAAGGCCTAGCGATGAAATCCATGGCAGTGTGTTGACTCTCACAGGTCCACCGAAAGTGTTCTGCAGTTCCTCGAAACAGGACGCAGGAAGAGGTTGTAATAACTCAGAGTCGCAGAATGTGAGGGAGGGGGGGGGGGGGGGTGGTGGTCACAAATGGAATCTGATCAAAAGACTCAAGATGGCCACACACGGCAGACTCGTTCCACTTACCGTCTGCCCGGTTGCCGTGCTTAAATTGGACTACGGTTCACCGGGTTTGCCGTCTGACTGAGATTATAAATAAATGAAGTCAGCCATTGTAGGTCGTTGCTGAACATTAGCTTAGCGTAAAAAAAAATGATGCCTGGGGTTTGTGTGTGTTGTTTGTTTGTGTTGTAATACATGCTAGTGTCCTCAAGGCTACATGACGACTGCCACATCGCGGATAGCAGATCAGACGATTATCTTTATAAACAGGCATCAGCTCAGCCTGCCTAAAAAGGGCGACAAACGGATCTAACATAATAATAATAATAATAATAATAATAATAATACATTTAATTTCTAAGCGCCTTTCAAAACTCTCAAGGTCACTTTACAGTCACATGATAAGATTTTTCTGTGGGTGAGTAGCGGCAGCCACACGCGCCAGCGTTCACTGAACCCTGAAGTAACTCAAATAGATAGCCAACAGCTAGCGAATAGATAGCTAATAGCAAGAGGCAAATAGCTAGCCATTAGCCAGCTAACAGATAGCCATTAGCCAGCAAATAGATAGATTTTTATAACCAGGCATCAGGTCAGCCTGCCTACCAAGGGCGACAGAAGGATAATAACACATTTCATTTCTAAGCGCCTTTCAAAACTCTCAAGGTCACTTTACAGTCACAGTATAAGATTTTTCTGTGGGTGAGTAGCGGCAGGCACACACGCCAGCGTTTACTTAAAGGACAGGAAGGTCCTTTAATAGTACCACCTGTATACTCTTGGGCAATTTTACTGCATTGATTGATTTTTTTTTTTTTGCACAGTGTTACTTCACACAGCGACAGGCAGCAAAATGGTAGAGCAAGCTAAAAACGTTCTGCTAAAATCGAGCTTTTTGCTAATTTTGTCATTTGAATTTTATTTGTCAAACATGGCTGCCCAAAATGGAGACAACTGGAACAGCGAGAATGCGACGTTGAGGGAAGTGGAATGAGTTAGAGAAAGGAAGCAGATGGCTGGAAATATAGCCTGCTAAATTATTCAGCTAGGCTGCAGTCTGGAGATAGATGGGTGGCTAGGAGGATAGCTGGAAGGGAATGCTGACAGGAAAATGGCTCCAAACACACACCGAGTGCCTTTTCAGATGAAGAAAAGCTAGCTTTCTAGCCGAGTTACTTATCTATTAGCTGGCTATTAGCTAGCTTCCTATATGAGTTACTTCCGGGTTGAGTGAAGGCCTAGCTAGCTATCTGTTAGCTGTCTATTAGCTAGCTTTCTATCCGAGTTACTTCCGGGTTGAGTGAAGGCCTAGCTAGCAAGCTATTAGCTAGCTAGCTTTCTATCAGAGTTACTTATCTATCCATTCGCTGTCTATTAGCTAGCTAGCTTTCTATCTGAGTTACTTCCGGGTTGAGTGAAGACCTTGCGAGAAATCCAAGTTACTTCCGGGTTTAGTGAAGGCCTAGCTAGCTAGCTTTCTATCCGACTTACTTATCTATCTATTTGCTGTATATTAGCTAGCTAGCTTTCAATCTGAGTTACTTCCGGGTTGAGTGAAGACCTTGCTAGCTATCTGTTAGCTGTCTATTAGCTAGCCTTCTATCCGAGTTACTTCCGGGTTTAGTGAAGACCTTACTAGCTATTTGTTAGCTGTCTATTAGCTAGCTTTCTATCCGAGTGACTTATCTATCTATTCGCTAGCTACCTTTCTATCCGAGTTACTTCCAGGTTGAGCGAAGACCTTCTAGCTATCTATTAGCTAGCTTTCTATCTATTTGACTTCCTTCCAGGTTGAGTGAACGCTCAACCCACACAATAACTGATCCTTTGGCTGTAAAGTGACCTTAAGAGTTTTGAAAGGCGCTGATAAATGAAATGTATTCTTATTGTTATTATTATTATATTTGCATGTGCAATCAACGGAGCATTTTGCGTTGGCACGCATGTGCTTTGTTTCCACCATAGTTCATATGCGCCACCGGTAAATATTTAGTCTGCATTTCCACACACACACACACACACACACACACACACACACACACACACACACACACACACACACACACACACACACACACACACACACACACACACACACACACACACACACACACACACACCCCTATTTGCTTTGTACATCACGGTGTCTCACATGAATATCCGGAACTATTCATAGACTCATATACACACCCACGCATGCTAGCACACACTCCAAAATGGAGGGCTCCGGGGAAATGGAGCAATGAGCGAGCGACGTGCCTTCGCCAGGCAAGGTCTGTCTGGTGCCATGGAAACCGGTGCAGATTAGCCCCATCCTCTCTGGGCGAGCGAGGAAATGTGAGGTGGACACGCGTTCATTCACGTACCGCCACTCTGGTCAATGCACGTTTTTTTTTTTTTGTTACGTTGTGTAATATACGGGGTTAAACACTTTCATACGCGTATGGTTTTGCCAGATGGACATTTACACACCGTATTTCGATGATTGTGCTTGTGATTTGTTATTTTTTTTTTGGGACTGAAATGCAGTGGCAGGCTATGGATTTCATCGCTAGGCCTTCAGTAGTGCTATGCCATTTTTTTCTTGAAAAGTCCGTCTTGAAAATGACTTTAATAGTGAATGTGCAAGCAAATCCATGCATTTCTTCTCCTCTTTCAGGGATTTTTTGGGTAAAAAAAACTGCATCGCACCAATAATAATAATACATTTCATACATTACAGTATATTTGCTTATGCAGCTCGCTACAGATGCAGTGTGCTAGCTCATGACAATAATAATAATACATTTCATATGGATCGTTCGTACAATAGACTGCTTAGGCAACATATGATTAGTCATGGTGATGAGGTGATACCATGGCAAATTGGGCAATCAGGCCAGTCGTTAGTCAGGCCAATAGAAGCGATCAGTGGAGCCGCAGGGATTCGTCCTCTGCTCCCCCCAACCTGATAGTAGGGACCAAATATAGCAGAGTCCGGCACCGCCACGTCTGGACAGTAGGGCCGAAACTACCAGTAAGACTTTAGTTTGCTGACGAAGCTTCTTGGATAAGAAGTGAAACGTCCGACACCTTCAAATTTGTACAGATGACGGCTGAAGAAACCTTTTCATCGATGGACCACTCCTGTACGACTGAGAGCTTACACGGACAATTGTCCTCTTGATTTTGTCTCAAAACAATTTAGGAGGATGCTTATTTGTGGCTACCAAATGTTGAATTCCATTTCGATCAATCCGGACAGTATTTATTTTGCATTTGTTGTTTGTTTTTGCCTCTGGCCGCTGTCACCTTTGACCCCCCCCCCCCCTTCTCTTTCTGAAAGAATCATCCAAACCATCCAAGCCCTCCAGCCAATGGAAGAACGCTAGGCACCATGCCAGCAAGCCTGGGCGCCAGTTTGGTAGACCATCAGTGGCATTAAAGAGATGCTATCCACCCCAGTGCATCGGTCTAGCTTCGAGCGCTAATCCCATGACATTGCTAAGAATAAGAAAATTATAATATAAATAAAAAAAAAACGTATTGTAGGAATATTCAAGCTGCCGCTGCATAAATGAGGTTTTGGAGCAAAAAATGTCATTTTGTGCAGGTGCAGAGCGGCCGGCGGTCATGGCGATCGGCTTTTTAGCCTCCGTACCAGCTGTGCCCGATCCACATGGGCACACAGAAAGCTATTCAGGCCAAGCGGGGTCAGATGAGGAGAGCAAAACGCTGAATGGGGGAGGGGTGGCGAGAAACTGAAAATGGCGGCAGCCAGAGGAAGAGAGAGAAAATGGCGCAGGGAGGAGAAAAAGAGTACATACGTACATCTATATATATATATATATATATATATAATAAAAAATATACAAAATATAACATAAAATACTAAATAATAATACATATTTATTATGTTTTTATACTCTTATTATTAGTATTATTTATTAGTAAATGATATGTACTGTATAATTTAATAAAGAATAATAATAATAATAATAAGAAGAAGAATAAATAATATATAATATAATAAATCATACATCAGAAAGCCTTTCATATGCCTTAAATAGAAAATATAAAAAACAATTAACAATACATAATTATATAGATCATTTAATAATACACCACAAAGGCTTGAATATGCTTTCTGATGTATTAATAAAAAAAGAATGAAAAAAAAACACACTTTTTTTTTTACTACATGTATTTGTCTATTTTTTAAACTAGTTTACTGGCATAAAAAAAAATCAAGTTCAGCCAAAACATGTTGTCTTTACTACAAAAGTTGTCTTTGTTTTAGAAACCTACCAAAATATGCATTTCAAATGTAATATGTGTTTATATATATATACAGTAAAGTCTCGTTATATCGATATCGGATATATCGATAGTCCCGGTTATATCGATACTATTTCTATGCACGCACGGAGAAAATTACATGCAAACAGGGTCGGATATATCGATAGTCCCGGTTATATCGATATTTTTTCGGACTCCCTTGAATATCGATATAACGAGACTTTACTGTATATATATATATATATATATATATATATATATATATATATATATATATATATATATATATATATATATATATATATATATATATATATATTTTTTTTTTTACTGTATATATATATACAGTAAAGTCTCGTTATATCGATATCGGATATATCGATAGTCCCGGTTATATCGATATTTTTTCGGACTCCCTTGAATATCGATATAACGAGACTTTACTGTATCTTATAATAAATAAAAGGCCATAAATATGAGTCCCAAACAATTGGTGGAGGTGGACCTCTCACGTCTGAGACCCCTTGACCGTCTACTACTATCTACTATCTACTATCTACTCTACCTGTTCCACCTTTGTGGTTCCTTTCTCATCGTCGGCTATTCTGCTCACGCACGGCTACGGCAGACCTCCTCCAATCGCCGGCGTTAATCCACACCTCAGACCCCCCCCCCCCCCAAAAAATAACACCCTCTTTGCTCTCCCACAATGCACCTCAGCCCCCAAAACTTTCCCAAGACACATTTGGCTTCTCTTGATCGCTGACCTCTCGGGCACACCCCCACCCCCCCCCCCCCCGTCCACCTCCCACCGCCCCCTTTTCAGCCCACTTTCCTTTCAGCTGGTCTCCCCGTGGCTCTTCATGGGCCGCTTTCCTTTGCTCCGCTTCATTCTTTTCTCAAAGTCTCTAAATGTCCCTTTTTCTCCGTCTCCATTCATCCACGGCTGTCAGAAAAAAGTATCTGCTAATCTTTCCTATTTCAAATCAAATGGTGGCGTCCAACGGACCAACCAGGGGTGCAAGACCTCCAAGGAGGCACATCCCGTTTATGGAGTGCCATTAAGTTGGGGATTTTTGTGATTTTTTTCTTTTCTTTGGGCGATGCCCACCCGCAGCCATCCAAAAAAGGGCGGTCCAACAGCTTAGAATTCAACCTGATGGTCCAGAAGCCAAACAATCCCAAAAATTCATTTCCCATAGGAAAGCATTAAAATGAGAATAATCTGTTCCCAGGTCCCCATAAAACATAATTTTCTAACTTTCTAAGCCTTAAAACTACACAAAATATACCTTATTTTATGTAGAATAAGTGTGCTATGGTATTATCATTAAAGAAATAAACTGTACTGTATAATAAAGTCATTTTATTGACCTTTGTGATGGTCGTTGATGGCTTGATGGAATGGAGTGGCCGCTTTTATCAGCATTAAACACTTGATGAGGAACAAACGTAGCCTTCTTCTTTCACCATTTTGAGGAATGATCCCTTGGAGGTGCTTTCTCTGCCATAATTTTACCTTGTTCCTCATCAATTGTGTTCTGTTTAGCTGGGTTGATAGCTTTTTGCATCAAGTGCGCAGATGGCTTGTGCGGGTTGTTTGTGGAGCCTGATTGATGGGATATTTTAACCTTGCAGTCTACACTCTGCCTTTGAACTATCAAAGTTGAAACGAGTCCAAACGTCACTGTTTTCTATCCATTTTGTCACTCTCTCTCTGCTGTCTGCCTGTCTCTTTAATGTTTAAACCACACCCCCCTCACTGCTGCGTTCTTGACCAATCACGTGGCTTTAACCGAAGACTGGGGGCGGGGAATAGAGGACCAAAACAGTTTTGTTGTGAGAAGAACGGGCTCGTTGGTGAACGACACATCACTCATTGAGGCGTGTATCATGAAAAATAGTTTGTATGCCAAGGTAAAATTTTCATATATTAAATGTTCGTAAATCGAAAAGTCCGTAAGCGAATGGGTTCGTAAGCCGAGCTATCACTGTATGTGAAGAAGGGCGTCTGATTTAAAATCGGAGACAATAAGGAGAAGAATGGAAAAAGGGCAACGCGATAACAGAGCACTTGTCTTGCTCTCCTCCGTAGCTCATTCCAGGCTACAGTTGGTTGGACGTCATCTCTCTCTCCCGATTTCTACAACTAACCCTCCCCCCCTCCCCCGTCATCCCTCCCCCCAACACACCAAAGCCCGAGGGGAGCCAATGGAGATTAGATGTAACCTCCATAAACCAAAGCACATCATGTTTCTGCGACTCCATCTCGCTCAAACGCTGTCGGGATTGATGTCGGTCAGCCCGAAGGAGAACGAAGAGAAAGAAAATAAACGAGAGAAAGCAAGCGAGAAAGAAATTGTGTTTACAGAAGGGAGCCCAGGATTTATTTTTTCCAAGGGTGCTAATCTGACAATGGCAAGGTGAAGAGAGAGGAAAAAAAAAAAATGAGCCTAGTTCCTCCACCTTCTTCCTTTCTTTCTTTCTTTCTTTCTTGACCTCATTCCCTCACTCATTTGATATGGAAGAAAGAGCGGGCCTCTTGCTGTAACTGATTGCAGCTGGGGAGGCAAATTAATGCATAATATTCCTTTTCTGACTGTTTTTTGAAATTTTATTTTGTGTTGGAAGGACTTCCGTACAAGTTGCGTCCATAATTTGTAAAATGACTTCAAATGACTTCTACTGAGCGTATTTGACAAAGATTCCACCGCATATTCCGGAAGTCTTGTTTTTGACTTGGTGACGACTCCTCACCCTACGTCACTGAAGGAACGCCCCTGACCGAGAAAGCGACACACAATGCATTTTGGGTACTTTTTTTTTTAGAATTAGTTAGATTTGATTCGCTACATTCGCTATGAGGTTTGCACAGACTACATTTAATATTTTAGTATATTTGGCCCAAACACTGCCTCTAAATGCTCCTGGCCCAGCCCCTCTATCAAAAAAATTGCCCACCCCTACCCTAACCCTAATCCCGAAACCTCACCCCTAATCCTAACAAACTTTCCAAAAGATTTTCCACACTGTCTACAGCAATCTAGAGGACACTCTCACAATAATAATAATAATAGTAATAATAATAATTTAATAATAAAATACAGTAAAGTCTCGTTATATCGATATGGGTTACATGGATAGTACTGCTTATTACGATACTATTTCTATGAACGCAAGGAGAAAATTTACATTCCGCAGGATCGGATATATCGATAGTCCGGTTATATCGATATTTTTTCCGACTCCCGAGAATATCGATATCACGAGACTTTACTCTAATAATAATAATAATAATAATAATAATACATGACAGCACAAATTTAGCCATTTTTGTGTTTACTCTAAGTGTGTTTAACTTTCAACTGCATGTGTGTGTGTATTGTATCCCATAACCCCCGTTGTCTGCATACTGGTATGCTTGACTGGCACCGTGCAGCCGGCGACAAGCGCTCATGCGGTTGCTCGATACTCACTCATTTCGCCCCCCCCTTCTCTCCACCATTTTTTTCCGATGTCTGCCGCTTGTGTATCACTTCCACCTATTTTCCAGAAAGAGGAATTACATCCTTTCATCTCCCTCTCTCTCGTTCCCTGCGAATGAGTGAGAGAGGCACCAAAGATAGAGAGGTAGAGCATACACATGGTCCATTCCGGCTGGGTCTGGCGCCCATGTCATGCCTCTCGTTGGTTTTTATCGTGGCTAACTGACCGCCAGCAACCCGCTGGAAACAATGGCCGCCCCCTTCTGGTGACGTGGTTCTTTTTTTTTCCAAAGCAAACTTCTCTGGATCCTGTCTGGAATCCCCCCCCTCCCCCACCACCACCGCCACCCTCCCCTGCCGTGCCGCTGTAACTTTCAATCTCAGCTTTCTCTCCCTTTGCCTGTTTTTCTTCTTCCTCCTCCGAGCTGGAAGACCAAAAAGCAGGAGGCTCCTCCGCTTGAGAAAAGAAGGTCAGTGACTAGCCAAAAACGCTACGATCTGCGTTTTCTCACTTCCATCTCAGCTTCCCATCTGTTTCCTGCGCTTGAGACCACCGGGGTTGATGATGACGATGATCGTGGCACCGTCGAGTACGCTGATCTGGCTTGCTTGCGTTCAGCGTTCGCTAAGACGAGCTTTGACGGAGCGACCGATGGTTTTAAACGCCGCCGGTGAACACGCCGGGTCGGCTGCTCGGGTGTATTTGGCAGATTTGTGGAGTCCCGAGTTCGGGTTTTCACTTTTGTCCGCAGGTTTAGGTCATCCCCCATCGGCGTCGTCGTGACTTGACGTCGTTCGATTGTGCGGTTGTCGAATACGTACGAGGTCTTCGGCATGCCGGATTTGCTACCTGATAGAGGGACGTGTTGTATTGTTCGTCTGAAGAAGGGGGGAGGGAGAGAGGTGGGGCGGAAGAGGGGGTAAGGGGGGCAATCAGGTCAATGTTGTGTCTGGCAAGCAGTTGCACTTGACGTTGGATTTGTTCACAATCACAATCCAGAGGGAGCAAAACGGTGGTCAATGGATAACGAAGACATGAGCAAAGCTAGGGTCAGTGTCTCAAAACCCTCCCTTGGTCCTCGTTTCACTTTGCAACTTTGGATTTCAAAGAGCTACAGAGTAGGAGGCTGGAGAGGACATGGGTGTCTCTCTCCGTCCCTGAGACCCTAACTTGTGACGTTGTGCTTTCATGTCCACGGGTTAGGCTCTCGGGATCAGAGAGGGCTCTGCCGACGCCGCCATCGCCGTTCCCCCAGCCGCCATTCAAACAATGAGCATCCGTGGCGACGCTCGGTTTGGCCTTTGCTCTTATCAGACTGCCGCACTTTGGAAAACCCGAGCCAGATAGCGATTGCTTTCATGTCCACGGGTTTGGCTCTCGGGATCTGAGAGGGGTCCGCCGACGCCGCCATTCAAACAAACAATGATGAATATTTTGGTCCTGGGCTACCAACCACGGTGGCGTTTGGTCTTATCAGACTGCCGCACATTGAAAAACCCGAGCTAGATAGCGATTTCGTCGGCCATCGTCGTGCAGCCCTTTGGAGGTTCTGTGGCATTTTCTACATCCAAGCTGGAAATGAAAAGACTTTGTTTTCTTGTTTGGATTTGGTGTCACATTTCGTGACATGAAATACAGTAAAGTCTCGTTATATCGATATTCAAGGGAGTCCGAAAAAATATCGATATAACTGGGACTATCGATATATCCGACCCTGTTTGCATGTAATTTTCTCCGTGCGTTCATAGAAATAGTATCGATATAACCAGGACTATCGATATATCCGATATCGATATAACGAGACTTTACTGTAGATCTTTAAAAATCGGAAATTCTATCGCTATAATTGATGAAAAGGTTTCTTCAGCCGTCATCTGTACTTCTTTGAAGGTGTCGGACGTTTCCTTCTTATCCAAGATGCTTCTTCAGCGAACTAAAGTCTCACTAGTAGTTGGTTTGAAAGGGGAGTAAAAGAAGCAATTTTCATAAAACAGCTAAATCCTTCACTAAACCGATATGATGGTGGGGTGAGGTTCAATTTGTATCGTTCAACAGTCTGCTTAGGCAACATTGGATTAGTAATGCTGATGAGGTGATACCAGGGCAAATAGGGCAATCAGGCTACTCGTTAAGTCAGGACAATAGGAACAATCAATGGAGCCGCAGCGAGTAGTCCTCTGCTCCCCCCAACCTGAGAGCAGGGACCTATCATAGCAGAGTACGGCACCGCCATGTCTGGACAGTAGGGATATATATATATAGGGCCCAAACTACCAGTAAGACTTTACTTTGCTGACGAAGCCTCTTGGATAAGAAGCGAAACGTCCGACACCTTGAAAGAAGTACAGATGACGGCAGAAGAAACCTTCTCATCGATGGACCACTCCTGTACGACTGAGAGCTTACACAAACTATAATTACAAAAGCAGAATTGGATGCGCCTTATGCGGACCTTTTACACAAGTTGATCCCAAAATACTTCACAGTTGGTTTAGCAAAATGAGCACCACCGTTTCTTATTCTTGATTGACGTGCTCGTTCGTTCACGTGGACGACTTGAGAGCAGCACAGAGTCATGTTGAGAGCGTGCGTGACCATGACAGCTCTGGACGTGATGTGCTTGACCTCAGTGAACCTTCTGCACCGTTCAAGACGACAAATCCGAGCTGGGCACACGCCCCGTTAGCGTACCGCCGCTAACGGGCTTTTCCGGTCACATCGTATTTTTTCTTTTGACGCTTGTGTTCAAATGCACGTTCATTCACTTTAGCTTGTCGGTCCCTTTTTTTTCGTGGGGTTTTTAGCGAGGTGCCATTTTGCAGCTTTTGTGGAGTCGATATTGATGTTGATTGATCAGTCCAGACATTTTCTATTTATTTATTTATTTATTTATTCATCTATTTCTTCATCTATTTATGTATTCATGTATTTATTTATCTGTGTATTTGTTTATTCATTCATTCATTTGTTTGTTGGTTGTAGTTATTGATTATGATTTATTTATTTATTTACTTATTCATTCGACATTATTTATTTGTTTATTTGTTCATTTATATATTTATTAGTTTATTAGTTTATTGGTTTAATTATTCATTTTTATTTATTTATTCATTCATTTATTGATGTGTTTATTTATTGACTGATTTATTTATTTATTTCTTTATTTATTTATTTATTTATTTATTTATTTATTTACTTATGTATCTGTGTATTAATTAATTAATTTGTTGGTTGCATTCATTCATTGGTTGCATTCATTCATTCATCCGCTGGTTGCATTTATTTATTTATTTATTCGTTCGTTTTTTCATTCATTCATTCATTCATCTGTGTATTTATTTATGTGTTTATTTATTTATTCCTTAATTTATTTTTTGTTGTATGTATTATTTATTCATTCATTTATTTATTTTTTTTGTATTTATTTAGTTATCATTCATTCATTCATCTGTGTATTCATGTATTTATTGACTTATTTATTCGTGTATATTTTTAATCATTGATTCATGTATGTATTTCTGTATTTATTTATGTATGAATGTATTGAAGCCTCCTTTATCTGTCTCCTTTTCCCAGCCGCCTCTCTGCATCCAAATTGGATGTTGTTTTTTTCTTCAGCTCGGTGAAAAAAAATCACCTGAAGCGACTTTCGAGTGTCGCTGATAAGCTTGGAGCAGCTCCTTTCTTTTTCCATTGTTGTGTGGCCGAGAAAGAGCGAGAGAGCAGCGGGAGTCGCCAGAGCGAGCTTATCGCCGCCACAATAAGCTCCTTTATCAAGCCAACGTTCTCCTCGATTGAATTTTTCACAAAAAGTGGATTGGAGCGTGTCATCTATCTTCTGATTGGATGGAAATCATGCACCTGGGGAAGCCCATTTCATCATTTCATCGCGCATTTCAGTCGGATTGATTTCAAAGGTGAAGGAAGCCGTTTGTTTTTGAGGGCAGAGCTGATGATCGTACAGCGATACCTTGGCGTACGAACTTCATTGGTTCCCAGACAGAGTGTGTAAGGCCAAAAGTGTGCATCCCAAAAATTAGTTCACTCAACCCCGAAGTAACTCAAATAGATAGAAAGCTAGCTGGCTAGCTAATAAATAGCTAATAGAGAGCCAGGTTGCCAGCTAACAGCCAGCCAGCGAGACAGCTAATAACGAGATAGCTCGATAGCTAATAGCTAGCCAACAGATAGCCAGCCAAATAAATCCATCAAATGTCATCTACGCTATATATAGCACTTTCACAACAGCTGTAACAAAGCACTTCACATTATAGTCAACACAAACACAACATATACACATATACGTACGTATATACACATATACATATATACATATGTATACAGACATATACATGTTGACTTTGACACCTGTGCCTTACACAATGCAAAAGGGTGGTTCTGAGGTGCTTTTATATTTTACGCTTCTTGGCACAATGTTGCCGATTTGGGGTTATGTGTGTCCTCGTTGACCTGGAAAATATATCATGTGACCATTCCGAACAGATAAAATCCTGGCTTAACAACGCCCCCCCCCCCCCCCAACCCCTTCGCACTCGCCGTCCTGGCAGTAGTAGCACGGCAGCACACTGCTCTATTTTCCACTTTGGGTTTGCTCCGATAACAATAAACAATGTTATCGTTTCATTGTTTCTTTTTTTGTTTGTTGAGGTTTGTCCCTTCGATCCAACACCTGGTCAAATATTGTAAGATCAAAATCTGTTTTGTTTATTGGAGATATTATAGATCCAGCCTCACTGGGAATTGATGGCACCCAAAATGCATGTCAACAAAACAAAAGTCCCAAGCATCAATAGTGACGGAAACAAAAAGACATGTGACATCGAATGGTCTACAGTGTTTGATTGATAAACTAACAAATTAACTACCCAACTAGGTAACTACCGATCCATGGAACTGTATAGTGCAACTTAGCAGTTTTTTTTTTTTTTGACGACGATACTAGTGCAGCGTGTTCTACCGGAAACAAATTCCTTGTGTGTTCTACATACTTGGCAATAAAGATGATTCTGATTCTGATTCTGATTCTGATCTAACTAGCTAAGTAAGCAACTAGCCAACCAACTAGCTAAGTAACTGGCCAACTAACTTGTTAACTAACTAACCAACCAAATAGTTAACTAACTAAAAAACTAACTAACTAACTAACTGACTAACTTAATAAGTAATTTGTTATCTAGCGAACTGACGAACCAACTAACCAAATAACTAATTCACAAACCACCTAAACAATTAGCTAACTAGCCAGCTAACTAGATAACCAACTAACTACACAATTAGATAACCAACTAACTAGTTAAGTAACTAGCAGCACTAACGTGTTAACTAAATAATCAACAAACTAGCTCACGAGCTAACCAAATAACTAAATGACTTACAAAGTAATTTATTATCTAATTCACGAACCAACTAACTGATGAACAAACCACCTAAACAATTAGCTAACTAGCTAACTAACCAGATAACCAACTAACGAACTAACAAACTGACTGTCTAACTAACTAATTATTTAATTAACTAAGCATCTGAATGGCTAACTAGCAAACTAACCAACTGAGTGACTAACGAACTATTTAAATAATTAACTAAGTATCAAAGTGGCTAACTAGCTTATTAACTAGCTTACTAACTGACTAACTAACTCATTATATAATTAACTAAACACCTAACTGACTGACTAACTAACTAACTGGCTGACTAACTAACTGCTAGCTAAGTAACTAGCCATACAGACAGCTATCCAGCCAGCTAGCTAGATCTTTGTGTTGTCATATTATTTTGTTTTTTTTTGCCGACCTTTACAGCAGATAATTTCTTTTTCTACTTCTTCCTTTCCTTTCCTTTTACTTTGATTACTTTGCTGCTGTGAAATGGTCAATTTCTCCACTGCGAGACGACTAAAGGCGAAATCAATCCAATCCAAAAGGTCGACTTTGATATCAGCGATCACGGTTCTCACGTGGAGTGCCAAGTGGTGTTTATTTTGATTGGTCTTCAGAATTTTGACCTTACTGGCTCCTTCCTTCCTAAAGTTTACACAGCGCTTTGCTTTTACGTAATGGCCTCGAGTTGCCATAGAAACCAGATCTTGGTTCTGCTCTTTTCTTTGTCTTTCTCTCTCTCTGCAGAAAAAAAAATGACAGTTGAATGTGAACTCTGAGCCCCTGGTTTCATTTCATCTCTCCTCGAAGCTCTTGTCACCTCCAGATCGTCTTTTCCTCATCGTCTGACACCCTGCTTTCAGGTTTTTTTTCCTTCCTTTTCTTATAACCTCGGCCGCCTAGCTTCTTGCTTCTTAATCCGCGCTAGCTGAGCCGCCGATTGCTGCGCCTGCACAACAAGGGCTCACTATGACTTTGCGCTTGTGTTTACATTGCTTGTTGTGTTGCCGGCAGTTGTGGAAAATGTGCGCCAGCGTTCACTCAACTTGGAAGTAACTCAAATAGATAGAAAGCGAGCCAGCTAGCTATTAGATAGCCAGCTAGCTAGCTAGCCAATAGATAAGTAATAGAAAGCCAGCTAA
The DNA here is from genome assembly GCF_051943395.1 of Hippocampus bargibanti. Lineage (NCBI taxonomy): Eukaryota > Metazoa > Chordata > Actinopteri > Syngnathiformes > Syngnathidae > Hippocampus > Hippocampus bargibanti. The sequence goes on along the minus strand of NC_142747.1, from coordinate 20,590,755 downwards.
CCAGCCAGCTAGCTAATAGCTAGCTACCTAGCTGGATAGATAGCTAACAGATAGCCATCCAGCTAGCTAGATAGTTAATAATAATATTACACAGTCACATGAACAGTTTTTCTATGGGTGAGCAGCGGCAGCCATCCGTGCTTTTGATTCACATGGCCACATTATGATTATATTATGATCAGACGACTCCGCCATCCACGGAGGCCTGCTAGCCTTCTTGTCGCTAAAGTTTGAGGGAAAACTTTGATGGTTTTCTTTAGCAGCACATCATGTATCATCAAAGCTGGGATTAATCTTTTTTTTTGTCATGGTCTTGGCTGCTGTCGGAAGATTTAAGCTTATTAGCTCCAAGAACAGGGGGAAGCGAGTTTTGAACTGATGTATGGCAGACTTCAAAGATGGCTTAATCTCTCAGTACACATGCCCTATACGGGCTATTTATACTGACAAGTCATGTTTCTTTCAAAAGACTTCCTTTTGCCACCCTAAAACAGCTTTGGCTATTATTATCATCGGGATGTCTAGACAGACGTTAACGCTAACGTTAATTGAACAATAGGACCCTTCCTTCTTCACAAACTTTGTCAGTTAGAAGGACAGTTTTTGCCACCAGGCAGTCAGGAGACTCAACTCCCTCCCAGCCCTGCCCCCCCTGCCTCTTCCCACTGCCACGCTCACCGAACTCTGAGTGACACCGAACTCTATTTTTTTCATTTTTTTTCCAGACGACAGTGAGAGTTTCAACTTTGATAGTTCAAAGACAGAGTGCAGACTGCAAGGTTAAAATATCCCATCAATCAGGCTCCACAAACAACCCGCACAAGCCATCCGTACACTTGATGTAAAAAGCTATCAACCCAGCTAAACAGAATACAATTGATGAGGAACAAGGTAAAATTATCGCAGAGAAAGCACCTAGAAGGGATCGTTTCTCAAGATGGTGAAAGAAGAAGGCTACGTTCCTCATACAGTGTTTAATGCTGATGAAACCGGTCACTCCATTCCATCAAGTCATCAACGACCATCACAAAGGTAAATAAAGCGACTTTATTATACAGTACAGTTAATTTATTTAATTATAATACCAGAGCACATTTATTATACATGAAATAAGGTATATTTTGTGTAGTTTTAAGTAAGGCGTAGAAAATTAGAAAGTAGAAAATGATGTTTTATGGGGACCTGGGAACAGATTATTCTCATTTTAATGGTTTCCCATGGGAAATTAATTTTTGGGATACACACTTTTCACCTTACACACTCTGTCTGGGAACCAATTAAGTTTGTAAGCCAAGGTATCGCTGTACAGTGCCTAAAAATTTGGAATGCCGTGTGTGGCATGGAGCGATCAAAGGTGGCCACATTGGTAGCTTTTCAAAAGACCCTTTTGGGGAAGGAAAAAAAAAGTCTGTGCGTGCTGGAGGGGAAAGAAAATGTTTAAAGAAGGAAGCAGCCAAGTGTAAAAGACTGTGTAAGTCTCTCCCACTGTTTTTTTTTTTTTTTTTTTTTTTTTTTTGGGGGGGTGATTCTAAGAGGCTTATTATCTCCGTGTAAAATGGCCGAACAAGCAGAACATTTGCTCTCTCTCTCTCTCTCTCTCATACTTTCTTCATCTCGGAAGTTGGTTCCCACCAGCCGGACAAAACATTAGCCAAGCGGAGAAGGTATTGTTGGAGGGGAGGATTTGCTCAACCTGAAACTACGCACACTTGAAAGGAGCTCCCGAGGAGTGTGAGGAGGAACCCTAAAGTCCCCCCTGTGGGCTACAACCATTATGGCTGCCACAGTCCACAAGATGAATTTTGTCCGCACGACACAGTCAAAGGAATTGTTTTCAACCTACAGAAATATATCTCGATATCTATATTTGTCGAGATTCTTTCGGCACTTTGCTGCTATTTACATTTCTCCAGTGTGAGACTAATAAAGGCTAATCTAGCCATCTATTCATACATCTAGCTGGCTATATTTCTAACTAGCTAGCTTTCTAACTAGCTAGCTTTCGATCCATCCGTCCATCTAGCTGGCTATATTTCTCACTATCTAGCTTTCTATCTAGCTAGCTAGCTTTCTATCCACCCAACCATCGAGCTAGCTAGGTTTCTAACTAGCAAGATTTCTATCTAGCTAGCTTTCTATCTATTTAGCTTTCTATTCATCCATCCAGCTGGCTACATTTCTAACTATCTATCTATCTATCTATCTATCTATCTATCTATCTATCTATCTATCTATCTATCTATATTTCTAACTAGCTAGCTTTCTATCTAGCCATCCAGCTAGCTAGCTTTCTAGCTTTCTATCTATCTATCTATCTAGCTATATTTCTAACTAGCTAGCTTTCTAATTAGCTAGCTTTCTATCTAGCCATCCAGCTAGCTAGCTTTCTAGCTTTCTATCTATCTATCTATCTATCTATCTATCTATCTATCTATCTATCTATCTAGCTGGCTATATTTCTAACTAGCTAGCTTTCTAATTAGCTAGCTTTCTATCTAGCCATCCAGCTAGCTAGCTTTCTATTTAGCTTTCTATCCATTTATCCATTTATCCATCTATTCACCTATCCATCCTGCTAGTCACCGCTACCATATCCCATTGGTAGCGGTTAGCGCAAACTACTCTTTGATATTTTTCTAATGGTTAAAAAAAAAGATTGAAATGGGTTGAAAAAGAAAATAAAAGAAAACAATAGCGATTTTTCCAAGTCTTCAACCTGACCCAAATGTCAGGTTAAGTTATCAATCATGTGAAAGTGTACAAACGCAAATTTCAAAGAGCCGAAAATCGTAACGATCGTGCGATAGGGCGTCAAGTGCGACTTCTTCATCTGCTCTGAAAGTGTGCGGGTGTGCGGAGGTTTTATTGTGGGGCGGCTGAGGGCGATGAGCCGATGGCATCTGAAGGCTATTAGCATGGGAGGCTATTCGTGCGGGGGGCTTGGGGGAGGGGGGGGGTACATTCCGGAACTGGCCAGCCAATACAAACACTCAGCTTGCAATAATGAGGTGTGACTTGACTTCGTTGTTACCATGGAGATCCAAAACCGGTCAATGTCACTCTCTCACTCATTCTGTGGACATGTATAGTATGTATATTTATGTATAACGTGTACATGAGTTTAGCGATAGTATCTACCTCTCTATCTATAGCTAGCTAGCTAGCTTCCAAATCTATATCTATCCATCCATCCACCGTATCTACCTACCGTACCTACCTACGTACCGTACCTATCGTACCGTACCTACCCTACCTACCTACCTACCTACCGTACCTACCTACCGTACCTACCGTGCCTACCTACCTACCGTACCTACCTACCTACCTACCTACCGTGCCTACCTACCTACCTACCTACCTACCGTACCTACCTACTACCGTACCTACCTGCCGTTCCTACCTACCGTACCTAGCTGCCGTACCTACCGACCTACCGTACCTACCTACCTACCTACCGTACCTACCTACCGTATCTACCGTACCTACCGTACCTACCGTACCTACCAACTACCGTACCTACCCTACCTACCTACCTACCTACCTACCTATCTATCTATCCATATCAATTGCAAAGTGGATCTTTTACATCCTTTCGCCTGTTTTATTAAAAGCATTTACGATGTCACCGGTACCGACCTGGAGCTTCTTGACACCAAAGGTACCTTCCGCACTCCCGTCCGGCCCATCTTGTGGTTCTTTCCAAGCGTTGCCGTCTTTCCCTTTTGGTCTCTCTTGGCCTCAGAGTGAAGGCTCTCAGCTGAGCTCCAGCCGACACAAAAGGACCTGAACATTCCAGCTGTCTGCCTTTAATCCAGTGTGTCAACTTGCGTTAAGTGTTGCACTGTGATATCTCAGGCCGCAAAGCGACAAGGGATATATATATATATATGTATATCTGTCAGATAAAAAAATACAAACAGGAAAGAATCATTTCTCTTTCGGAATAAAGCCACCACACACATTCACAGATTAGCTTGTGGTCGATCTGATGAGTGACTTTTTTTTTTGTATTATACATGCATGTTTGTCTTTTTTTGGTGTGGTATAGGAGGGTGACCCCGACGTGACTGCTAATATGATGTCATCATACTCACTTCCAACCAAATAGGAATTCAACGGAGAAGCTGAGAAGACTAGACTAGCGTGTGGCATAATGTGAGGCTAATTTAGCATGTCCGCTCCTCCTCAGGTTGCTGCTCTCAGGTTGGGGGGAGCAGAGGACGACTCCCTGCAGCTCCACTGATATTGTCCTGACTAACGACTGGCCTGATTGCCCCACTTGCTCCGGTATCAATTCAATGCTTAAAGACGAAAACACACATCTGGAAGTAGGTCAACAGGGGGAAAAAAAACAATTAAAGGATAGCCCAGAATGGACTGAAAGATCTACGCAATGAAATTGAGAACAATGGCGCTTGGAAATCCATTATTCTGTTTCTAATTCTAAACGTCCGACTTTTGTTTGCGTGTGCAGAGAAGTCAGCAAAGGCCCTGAGAGAAGGCTACAGGTTGCCTTTCACTTGTGTTTGTTTCAAATACTTTGGTCTTGGTATGTCATTGTGCTTTTCAAGGAAGATCAAACGTTTGATCTGTTGGGGTTTTTTTTCCTCGAAAAGTCACTCTGCTATACGTAGAACCAGAAGCAAAAAAAATAAAGGATGAAGAAAAAGGGTAAGAAACATACTGAACCAAGCTGGGAGGGAGTGGAGAGACGCTGAACACAGTAGCCGTTGTGTGGATGAAGGGCGAACTTGGCACAAACGCGAGGTGGTCTGTAAGAGTATCCCGTCTTCTCAATACCGTCTTTGTCCTCACAACGCACACGGTGACACCGAGAATGCACATGCGGCAACACCTGGTTCCTCAAATGCTCTTTGCTCCCACTTCTAGAACAAATGACAACAGTGCAGAATGTTCTGCAGAATTTAGTAAAAAAAAAACATTTTCCAGTGTATAAGGCACACCGGAGTACAGTGATATATTGGCTTACAAACTTAATTCGTTCCCAGAGTGTGTAAGGCGAAAAGTGTGTATCCCAAAAATTAATTTGCCATAGGAAACCATTAAAATGAGAATAATCCATTCCCAGGTCCCCATAAAACATACTTTCTACTTTCTAAGCCTTGAAACTACACTTTTTTGTCCTCTATTCCCCCCCCCCAGTCTTCGGTTAGAGCCACGTGATTGGTCAAGAATGCAACAGTGGGGGGGGGGGGGGGGGTTTAAACATTAAAGAGACATGCAGTCGACAGTGAGAGTTTCAACTTTGATAGTTAAAAGGCAGAGTATAGACTGCAAGGTTAAAATATCAATCAGGCTCCACAAACAACCCACACGGGCCATCTGTACACTTGATGCAAAAAGCTATCAACCCAGCTAAACAGAACACAATTGATGAGGAACTAGATACAATTATCGCAGAGAAAGCACGACACCTCAAGATGGTGAAAGAAGAAGGCTACGTTCCTCATCAAGTGTTTAATGCTGATGAAACCGGCCAATTCATTCCATCAAGCCATCAACGACCATCACGAAGGTCAATAAAACGACTTTATGATACAGTAGTTTATTTCTTTAATTATAATACCAGAGCACATTTATTCTACATAAAATAAGGTATATTGTGTGTAGTTTTAAGGCTTAGAAAATTAGAAAATTATGTTTTATGGGGACCTGGGAACGGATTATTCTCATTTTAATGGTTTCTTATGGGAAATAATTTTTTGGGATACACACTTATCGCCTAACACACTCCGCCTGGAAACCAATTAAGTTCGTAAGACAAGGTATCACTGTTTGTTATATATGGAAAACATTTTTCATTCATTGGGGGAGCACCTAATAGTCCGGTGCGCCTTATACACCGGAAAATCCGGTATGTTTTGGGATTTCGAGGCCACAAAAGGCCGATTTTGTCGTTTTGGCTCATGAGCAGTTCCACTCGTAAGTAGCATTTCATTGAAGCCCTCCACCAAGATTCGAAGTGCTGCTCAAAGTATCTACTGCCCCCTGGTGGATTATGTAAGCACAGCACTGGCTCGCTCTGGCCACTAGATACGTATTCAAGTGTAAAGATAAACGTAATTGTAATCACTTTTATTTCAGCATAAGTGGTTTTTGAAAACATCTCACACTGTTAAACATTTTTCTTACGCCGCGCTAAGCAAACAAACATCGATTCCATCAAAAATGAACAAGGCCAAATAACATTTTTTTGAAGCAAACTTTTTTTTAACAGAGTTGAGAAAGACAGGTGTTGTGAAAATGGCTACAAACAATAATTACACGAGTTTTAAAAGCTTCGAAGTATCTCTCTCTACATCTCATTTCAAAAGTTGAATTGGAAAGGAGCAGTGATTTGACAAAACGGAACAAAAATCCCCTCCCCCAAAAAAGCATCATCGCTATCTACTTTTTGTGACTGCGTGGACGCATACGTGTTTGTTTGTTTGTTTGATATTTATGTACATGAATATAAACGCCTACTGAGACTTATAAGGCATTATGTGGTCAGTTGCAATGCAAACACAAATTACAGTGACATAAAAAATGGATTCCAAAAAGCAAACATGAAATTATTACCAGATTTTTTTGGGCATGTCTGTTCTTATAATTGTAACACAGCAAGACATAAAAATAAACAAGTATGTATGTGCAGACCACTGTGGAATGATTGCTTACAGTCTCAACTGTAATAAGAAAGAACTACAGGGTGACCCAAAAAGATGCGTACCCATGAAAATGTCAATTGTGGCTTTGATTAAAAAGCTATTTATTTCAAATTACAACCAGACATGAATCAGTTTATGGAAGACCATTCCCCAGAGTTTCAGCCATTTCCGTCCATTTTTTGTCAATTGATGGCTTACCCAAGATGTGTTCCAAATAATAATAATAATAATAATACATTTATAAGCGCCATTCAAAACACATGCGCCAGCGTTCACTCAACCCAGAAGCAACTCAAATAGATTGAAAGCTAGATATCTAATAGATAACCAGCTAGACAGTTAGCTAACTAGCTAGATAGCCATATAGCTAATAGATAGTCAGCTACATAGCTAGCTAGCTTGCCAGATAGCTAATAGATAGCAAACGGGTAGCAATTAGATAGCCAGCCAGGTAGCTAGCTAATAGATAGCAAATGGATAGCTAGCTAGATAGCAAATGGATAGCAAATAGATCGGCAGCTAGGTAGATAGCTAATAGATAGCAAACAGATAGCCAAATGTCCACCAAGCAAACCTGTACTGGTCTGACAAAGTTGTCAATCACTTTTAAACAAACAAACAAAAACATTGCAGATGAGTACAGGTTTGCTTGCAACCAAATTGGTGGACATTTGGAACACATTTTGGAAAAGCCATCAATTGCCGAAAAATGGACGCAAATGGCTGAAACTCTGGTGAATGGTTTTCCATAAACTGAATCACGTGTGGTTGTAATTTGAAATAAATAGCTTTTTAATCAAAGCCACAATTGAAATTTCTATGGGTATGCATCTTTTTGGGTCACACTCTACATAAAAGTCACTGGTATTCATCACACAATGAGATGAGTATTAAATACATTCATGAAGATTTCTTTAAAAAAAAAAAAAATCAAGTAGAAAGTTTTTTTTTATGTATTTGGGTACTTTAGACGCTATAAAACGTGTTTCTGATGTCAGTTAGGAAACAAAAAACATGGTGTCGGTTGTCCTTTAATTTGAACTGAACGTGTAACTGAACCGTTAGCAATATATTGCCCAATGCTAATCCGCCATATAATAGACAGTATATGCGTTATATGAATCAATATGTAACGAAATATGAGGATGATTACGGTGCGTGATGCTTTCGCTGGTACCCTAAAACAATTCCCTGAGAACTCCAAAGACTACATTAATGGCAAAACAAAAATATACAAAAAAAAAATCAATTGGTGCATGTTTTAAAAATCCAAATATACAGTATACCCTTACAAAATAAAACGGTTGCAGTATTCCAAATATAAGATGTATTAAAAGCCAATATGTACACACGGATCGTTGCTTAAAAGGGGATGATGATCAACTTCCTAAAAGTCGGAATTAATCCAATCGTTTTGGCACGTGGCAATGTACAAACGTGGTGCTGGTAGGGGGGGGGAGTGTATCATTATAAGGTGATGAGTAATCAGAGACATGGATCATTCAAATTCTACAGATGATAATCAGCTGACTCGTCTGACTGTGGTCCAACTGGGCATCAAAACTGGATGGAGGGCGACAAAGCTCCGTGTAAGGAATTAATCAGCCTGTGGAAACGGGATGATTAATTTCTTACACGGAGCTTTGTCGCCCTCTTCTGCCTCTTTTTTGGCTGACACAGTTCCCCTCAATGTTGCCTCAAAATGGCACGGAATAAATTCTTTAATGGATTGCAAACATGTATGCTTTCCTCTTCAGAACTATTTGAATCATATTCATAACTGGATGAGTAACAAGAAAGCATCTTCTCCCAATCTGAAGCCATTGTTTTGATTCTCCAGCAATGCAAGACGTCCTGGCGTGACGTCACGAACAAAGGGGGCGGGACCTTCTGAAACTTCTGAAGTTTTGGGACACTTTAACTCATTTTGATTGGTGTTTTGCATTTGACTAAAAATATCATCCTGCGTGTTTTGGCTATTTTAGATGCTAAGAAACGTTTTTCTGATGTCAGTTAGGGGACAAAAAAGTGATGTCGGTTGTCCTTTACGTCTCAGATGCTTATTTTTGCCGTTCAACTAACGGACCACTCCGAAACGGGTGTATCGCTTCACGCCGTAACGTTAAATTCTTCACAGTATGCCTCAATATCTAACACAATCTCCATATATTCTTTTTTTTTTGTCTTCCCTTATAAAAAAATAAGTTATTGCGCATCCAAAAAAAAGTGCATTTGTATCATTGTAAAAATAGCTCTATCTCTTCATTTCTTCATGTTTCGGTGGCTTCCTGTCAGCAGGGTGTGTGGGTGGAGGGGCAGAAGAAAAAAAAGTGGCTGAAAAGGTGCGCGGCGGCGCTAAGCGATGACCATGGGAACGTCGTCGGAGAAGCCGCTGATCATGGGCGCGTCTTCGTCGTCATCCGCTGGGGACAAATCAAGAGCCGTTAAAAGGACAAAACCGATGGGAGGGAGAAATAAAGACCATTTAGGGCAGAGGTCTCAAGAGGGACAAAGTCCGCCCCACGTTTTCCAAGTCTCCTTGTTGCAACACACCTGTTTCCAGACAGCCTCAGGTGCGTTGCAACAGGGAGACTTGGAAAACATGTAGGATTTTCACCCTCGAGGACCGGAATTTGACACCCCTGATTTAGGGATAAAGAGCACGAAAGGAAAAACAAAAGATGGACATTTTCTGACCTAGTTCATCTCCGGAGGAGAAGATGGCAGAACCCAGGCGGGAGTTGTAGTGTGAGTTGGCGAAGGCGGTAAAATTGTTCTGGAGTCGGCGGTGTCGCAGGTAGAGCGCCACCAAGCCGCCGCAGACGGCCAGAAGCAGCAGGAAGAGGACCGGAACCACCACCGCCGCCATGTCCTCAGAGTGGCCTTCGCTCGGTGACGTCTCGCTTGCGTCTTACGAAAAGGGAAATATCACCTTCTTCTCACTTGCGCATCGACGTTAGATAGCGCACAGATGGATAGATAGATAGATAGATAGATCTATAGCTATAGATATATAGAAATATACATCTATAGATCTATATGGGTCCGAGAGGACATTAATTTCATCTGTGCTGTATGTCATGCATATAAGCATATTTGACAATAAAGCTGACTTAGTCTTTGATATATCTGTATAATATATATCTAGAGATAAATATCTATATCTATATCTATCTAGCTATCTATATTATATAGACCGATTTATTTAGATATAAAATAATCATACATTTCATTTACAAGCGCCTTTCAAAACTCTTTACAGTCACAGGTTAGGTTTTTCTGTGGGTGAGTAGATCTATCTATCCGTATAATATATATCTACAGAGAAATAGATCTATATCTATAGACACATACATATATTGATCTATCTACTGTATCAATATATATAACATAGATCTCTATCTTTAGATATATAGACATACATATACACATAGATCTATCTGTATAATAGATATATATATATATATATCAATAGATATATCAATATTTATAGATCTATATTGATAGATATATAGACATATACATATATAGATCTATCTATCTGTATAATATAAATCTATCGATAAATAGATCAATATCTATAGATATAGACGTATGCAAAAATAGATCAATGTAATATATATCTATATATCAATAGATAGATCGATATCTGTAGATCTATATCGATATAGACATAGATATATAGATCTTTCTCTCCTATCTATCATCTATCCATCCATCCATCCACCTACCTACCTACCCACCTATCTACCTACCTAGCTATAGATAGATATAGATCTATATTTCTATCTACAGACTATATAGATCTATAGATATAGACATATAGATCTCTCAAGTTAAGCAGCAGTGCTTGTGAACTTTTCTTCAGTGCGGTTGAAATTGCGCCAAGACAAGAGTTGAGTGTCGGGTGTCGGGTGTCGAGTGTCGGGTGTCGGGTGTCGGGTGTCGAGTGTCGGGTGTCGAGTGTCGGGTGTCGAGTGTCGAGTGTCGGGTGTCGGGTGTCGGGTGTCGAGTGTCGAGTGTCAGGTGTCGAGTGTCGGGTGTCGAGTGTCGAGTGTCGGGTGTCGGTACCTGCTCCAAGTTGGTTGTAGATGAGCATCGCAGGGCGGCCGCACAGTTGGCCGTTGAGCAAGCAGCGGGCCTGCACGGAGAAGGTGTACTTGTGTCCAATCTGCAGGCCACTGATGCGGTAGTAGGTCTCACTTGCGTTTCCCAGGAAGCTGCTTTTGTTGCTCAAGCTGTCGCGCACGCGCACTTCGTACCCCTGGGAAACAAAAACAGGCATTTCTGGTTCCATTCGTCAAGAGGAGAAGCGCAAGCTCACGTGAGAAAACGTGGAGAGAAAAACCTTGGAAAAATGGCAAGTTTGCATTTTTAAGGGCCAAAAAGACAAAATACAAGCAGGAACACTCATTCACTGCCATTCAGGATTTTTTGGGGAATTAAAAATATGCCGCGGAGCGCCATTCCCGAGTTTGTTTGGGGCTTGGGTGCTGATAAAGCATTCATATTAATGGTGAGTATGATCACAAAGTTATTTGAAATAATACATTCTGACATTTTTGGCTATCTATTTGCCATCTGTGAGCTAACTTGCTAGCTTTCTATCTATTTGAGTTACTTCCGGGTTGAGTGAATGTGGCTGCCGCTGCTCACCCACAGAAAAAGTGATCCTGTGACTGTAAAGTGACCTTGAGAGTTTTGAAAGGTGCTTAGAAATGTAATGTATTATTATTATGATGATGATGATTATTATTATTATTATTATTATTATGAAATGCTGGCCATGGCGTCTAGCAATGCTTTTTTTCTTTTCCACAAGGGGGCAGCATTTCACTTTTTATCCATGTTAGCACTTTGTTCCAGCTTCAGCTGTTGTTAAAGCGCTATATCAACCAATATGTATGTACAGCATTGTATTTTGGACATTTGCCCTCCTTTCAAGCTGATATAACTCCAGACCCATATTACTTAGGAATTAACTATTTTTTTGATGAAAAAAAGAGTCTTTAAGAGTCTATAAGGTTTCTATTGCTGTATTGATTGTTTTTGTCATCCTAAAACTCAATATTCTGTGGCTCCTGGCATTCAAGTGACAATGACAAAAACCCTGGCACTAGAGTGATCACATTTTTTTGCACATCATCTGGCAGTGAATGAGTTAATCATATATTATTGGCAATAATTCAAATAGGCAAATTAATATCCAATCTAATTTCTTACTCTGCTCTCATTGAACATTTTCTCTTTGACGGCAAGGCTTTTCCAGACCAGGATGATGTGGTCATTTTCCGCGAATATCTTCAAGGCCTCTGGAGCTGGAAGTGGAACTAGAACAGGAAAAAAAGACTTATAAGAATCCAAGAAATAATAAGAATAATAATACATTTCATTTTTAAGCGCCTTTCAAAACTCTCAAGGTCACTTTATAGTCACAGGATCACTTTTTCTGTGGGTGAGCAGCGGCAGCCACACGCGCTCACCCCGGAAGTAACTCAAATTGAATAGTAAGTAAGACAAATAGATAGAAAGCTAGCTCGCAATTTCCAACTTTCAAGCTCATATAACTCCACACCAATATAATTTAGGTATTAACTTTTTTCTAGGGTAATGTTGGTGGAAAGACATTTATTTTGAAAACCCGTTACAGCCATTTTCCACTTTCAATCTCGTATAACTCCACACCCACATAATTTAGGAATTAACTCTTTTTTTCTTTTGTATTGTTGATGCAAAGACATTTACATTGAAACCCCATCACAGCAATTTCCAACTTTCAAGCTCATATAACTTCAGACCCATATAATTTAGGTATTAACTCTTTTTTTCTGTTGTATTGTTGATGGAAAGACCTTTATTTTGAAATCCTGTCACAGCAATTTCCAACTTAACAGGTGTACCTGTGGCGAGGGAGAAAGTGGCTTCCTTGCTCATGTTGCGGAGACGGACGGAGACGCTGTAGCGTCCTCCGGGTTCGAGACCTTTCAGCTGGTACTCCACCGTGTTGTTCCGCGTGGCGACTTTGTAGTCTCGCTCCACCTTGCGAACCGCATCCCACACGTGGACGGCGTACGTCTGAACACAAAAGACGCGGCGAGGTGTTTCTCGTCATCTCCAATGTCAATCAAATGCATTGGTCAATCCCACATATCACCCAAGTTATGACATTAATATCAATAATAATAATACATTTCATTTATAAGCACCTTTCAAAACTCTCAATGTCACAGGATACAGTCGCTAATAGATAGCTACCTAGCCAGATAGATAGCTAGAAAGCTAAACGATTGCTAGCTAGATAGCTAGCGAGCCAGCTACATTCAAAATATTATTCTGCACATCAGACGAGAAGGTTGTCTTCACAAAAGCGAATTGGTCAGCACTTAACAACAGTGATGCATTCGTAAAATCATAACTATATTCCATATCAAATTTAATCGAGACCCGCTTCAGACAACAAAGAGGGTGCAGAAAAGTGTATTATTCATATTCATAATAATAATAAGAAGAAGAATAATAATAAAATTAATCATAATAATAATACATTTCATTTCTAAGCAAGTTTCAAAACACTCCAGGTCACTTTACAGTCACAGGATCGATTTCTCTCCGGGTGAGCGGCGGCAGCCACACGCGCCAGCGTTCACTCAACCCGGCAGTAACTCAAATACATAGAAAGCTAGCTGATATATAGCTAACAGCTAGCCAGCTAGATAGCTAGCCAGACACATAGATAGCTAATAGCTTGCAATAGCAAATAGATAGATAGCTAGGTAGCTAGCTAGATAGCAAATAGCTAGTTAGGTAGCTAGCTAGCCAGATAGCTAGGATGAGCAGCGGCAGCCACACGCGCCAGCGTTCACTCAACCCGGAAGTAACTCTAATAGATGGCAAGCTATCTAGTTAGCGAATAGATAGCTAATTGTTAGCAAATAGGTTTTGTAGTGCGCTAACCGTTTTTTTGGGTTATATCTCATCAATATATTTGTGGCATGAATATAAGTCAATCTAATGATGCTAATAATAATAACTATTATTATTATTAAAAAATAACTATTACTATAAATTGATTTACAATCATCATAAAAAAATGAGACGAGAGCTGTACCAGAGATGTGTTTGGTGTATCATACGGCGGTTGCCATTTAAGTGTGACTTCTGTCTTGTCTACTTTCACACCGTGGAGATTTCTGGGCGGTAGCCGTTCGTTGGGAATCATTTTCACCACGACGTGCTCAGATGGGGGACCCAAAAAGGGGGAAACGGCACGAACCTAATTTGGGGAGGAAAAATAAAAAGCAAAATGCAAAGATTAGACCACGCAACATTTCTCAACCGACACTCATGTGGAACAAACGCTATCTGGGTAAGAAGGAGGATTAAAAAAAAACACCAAATGGACAACTTTCATCAGGAAAGCTATTAATTTGCTATCCATTAGCTAGCTAGCTAGCTATTAGCTGTCTAGCTGACTGACTGTCAGCTGTCGGCTATCTATTCACTATTTATTTGCTACCCATTAGATAGCTCGCTAGCTATTAGAAAAGGAAAAAAAAGGAAATTCTGCCCCCTTGTGGAATCCAAAAAAAAAACATTGCCAGAGGCCCTGGCCAGCGCTTTATCAGAACCCAAACAAGAAAAAAAAAAAAAATAAATAAAAACAAATTCAGAATATTGAGTTTTAGGACTATATAAACATCCAATGCAACCTTTCACTATGTTCTTTCATCATAAAAAAAAGAGTTAATTCCTAAGGACTTATCTGACATTGAAATGGGGGCGGCTGTACAAAATACAATACATATTGATTCATATATATTGCTTTAACAGCTGAAGCTGTAACAAAGCGCGAACATGGAGAAAAGGGCAAATACTGCCCCCTGGTGGAAGGCAAAATAATCTTCAGGGGTCTGACCAGCACTTTATCGGCAAGGAAAACCAAAACCCAAATAAATTCGGGAATGGCGCTCCAACGTCACATTTTTCAATTCCCGAATAAATTCGGGAATGGCAGCGAATGAGTTAACTGGACTCACCAGAAAAAGGTACTGCTCGCCACTGTCCACCGTGACAGTCAGATTGGTCAGAGTGGTGGAGACCTGACGAGGACGATGGTACAAATCCAGGAATGATGTGGCATAAAAGACCCCATATGCCTAAACATGAACATCCACATCATCACTGTCACTAAATGTTGAATTGAAAAGATGAAAAAAGCATTTTTTTTTAAATATGATCATGATGGTGACAGGTGGTCATAAGTTGAGCTGGTCGTAAGTCGGATGTTACCTGTATAAGGCACATCGGACTATAAGGCGTACCTTCGATGAATGAAAAAAGTATTCCAGATATAATAAAGGCTTACGACCAGCTCGACCTACAACCAGCTCGACTTACGACCACCTGTACTTACGACCACGACCTCCAGACCCTATTTTACATATAATTTCTGACAAAATCCATTCACTCTTTGGAAGAAAATCAAGGTTTTTTGGGTGTGCCTTATACACGGGAAAATACGGTAAATACAGTATTTGTATTGTACTGTCGGCTTGATATTTGTACCTTTGCAGATAGGCCGTTGCCGCTAGCCCAGCTGCAGTCCACAGCCGTTTGGTTGAGGGCTCGGGCTTTGAGGAGGGGCTGCTCTGGCTGGACGCCACTTGTCTGAACGTGAGACAAGGCCGTGGCACTGTCGCCGATACTGGTGTGAGCCCATACGGCCACCTCGTACACCGTTCCTGCCGTCAGGTTGCTGGCTAGAAATTTCAGAAAGAAAAACATTTTACATGATGATGATGATGATGATGATGAGCTAGCTGGTGAGACATTTAATAATTATCATCATAATTTGAGTTACTTCCGGGTTGAGTGAACGCTGGCGCGTGTGGCTGCCGCTGCTCACCCACAGAAAAACGAATCCAGTGACTGTGAAGTTGCCTTGAGAGCTTTGAAAGGCGCTTTAAAATGAAATGTATTATTATTATTAGCTAGCTAGCTTTCTATCTATTTGAGTTACTTCCGTGTTGAGTCAACGCTGACGCGTGTGGCTGCCGCCGCATGGCTGCCACTGCTCACCCACAGAAAAACTGATGCAGTGACTATAAAGTATCCTTGAGAGTTTTGAAAGGTGCTTATAAATACAAATTATTATTATGATATTCATTATCATTATCATCATCATTATTATTATTATTAGTTATCCATTGGCTAGCTAGCTAATAGATACAATAATAATAATAATAATAATAATAATAATAATAATAATACATTTCATTGAAAAGCGCCTTTCAAAACTCTCAAGGACACTTTACAGTCACAGGATATTTTTTTCTGCGGGTGAGCAGCGGCAGCCACACGCGCCAGCGTTCACTCAACCCGGAAGTAACTCAAATATAGATAGAAATCTGGCTAGCTAGCTAGCTAGCTAATAGATACAGTAATAACAATAATACATTTCATTTATAAGCGCCTTTCAAAACTCTCAATTGTCCGGAAGGTTTGGAGGTGTTACTAAAGAGCACCTCTGAGGATCTTCTGCTTGACTGTGTAGTTCTTGCTCTCCTTCATGTGCGAGTCAAACTGCCAGGAAAGGATCACGACGTATTGTCTCACCTTCAACACACAAAAATCACGTGATTAGTTCTTGTGGAGGCAAAAAACAAAAAAGTCTTTGTTTTGATGGCATCTGCGTCACTTACTTCATAGTGCGAATTGAGGCTGAACGAGAGGCTCATGGACTCTGCAGTGACGCCGTCCACGATCACAGAAGGAGGAGGCAGAGCTGGAACAAAAGAAAACGTCAATGTACATTTTCAGCATGACGGCCAAGCGTTCATATTTCAAACATGAGCGGAGATGATGGACAAACATTTCGAAACGGTTGTTTGTGTGCTTTTTCTTTCATAACTTTGCTGCTGTGAATTGGGAATTTCTCCATTGTGAGACGAAGAAAGGTGATCTCATCTAATCTCACCTTTCAATGGAGTGATGGATTTAACTTCGGTCCAATTTCCTAAACCTCGACTGGTTACAGCCGCTACCTAAAAAAAAAAAAAAACACAAAAACGTATACAGGTAACATCCGAGTTACAACCGGGTTCCGTTCCGACAAAACGGTCGTAAGTCAAACGGTTTTAAGTAGAAATCCATTCAAAATGGCCAACGTGACGTTTACACGACAAGATAGTATACAATGTCAATCTGTTGTTTTTAAGCAACATTTTCGATTGAATACTATTATATACCAAACTGTTTACAGTTCATTTATAAATGTCATACTTACCCTGCTATCCCTGCTAACATCCAGAAGAGGTCGCCGACACACGCTCGTACTCAATACACTACTGTATTGAGTGTCGTCACGCAGTAGATTGCCGTGCCAGTGTGTGACATGCTGGCTGGCCAAAATTGCAGTACGTGAGGATGTAACTAACAGCTAGCTTGTTAATTTTGCTAGCGCTCTGGAGCCTTGTTTGAGCACGGAGTGTGTATAATAATGAGATGTCATCTGATTGGTTGTCCGGTGTGTCAATCAAGTGAAGGGATGGTTGATAGGCTGATTTTTATTTCCCCCAAAACAACTCAACTTTATTTGTATAGCTTCAGTTCATGACAATGTCACACCGCCTTGTCATGTGATCGACCAATAGTACCTTGGAGATCGACTGGTGGATCGCGATCGATGTATTGAGCACCCCTGGTCTAATTTTTATGCATTTTAGAATATTTTTTCAGATATGCGAAGATAAGTGAGTGTCTGTCTTACCTTAAACTGGTACTGCATGTCTGGTTTGAGCTCCTTCACCTCTGCGCTCGTTGTGGTTGTTCTCTGTGATGTCCACTCAATGGCTGCTTGTTCACTGTACTCCACCTGAAAAGCAGTGCATTGAAAGTCTATGTAGTCCTACAAGTCAATATTCTGTGGGTCCAATGACAAAAACCCTGGACACATTTTCTGCACATGGCCTGGCAGTGAAGGAGTTAATTCTGCTTTTCATAACCCATTAGAAGAGGGAAAAAAAACGTACAATATACTCTCGAATGAGGCCATTTCCTTTGTCAGGGGGACTCCAGGAAACGTCAACGGTCCCATCCTTACTATTATCACAAGACAGCTCGAGGTTCCTGGGAGCCTCTGGCACTGCAAAGAACACATAAAAAAAAAAATCAGATTTCAATGAAGCAAAATAGGAAATGTAATCAGTTTAACTCGGTTGCAATTTGAAATTCTTATTTTGCTTGACTGTATATTTTGTATTCATTTCAAAGTAGCAGGTGGTTGTGGGAAAAAAATCTGGAACAGTGAAACACGGCACATTTTACTGTCCATAATACAGTGATACCTTGGCTTACGAACTTAACTGGTTCACAGACAGAGTGTGTAAGGCGAAAAGTATGTATCCCAAAAAATAATTTCCCATAGGAAAGCATTAAAATGAGAATAATCCGTTCCCAGATCCCCATAAAACATAATTTTCTAATTTTCTAAGCCTTAAAACTACACAAAATATACCTTATTTTATGTACAATAAATGTGATATGGTATTATAATTAAAGAAATCAACTGTACTGTATAATAAAGTCGTTTTATTTACCTTTGTGATGGTCGTTGATGGCTTGATGGAATGGAGTGGCTGGTTTCATCAGCATTAAACACTTGATGAGGAACGTAGCCTTCTTCTTTCACCATCTTGAGGAATGATCCCTTGGAGGTGCTTTCTCTGCCATAATTTTACCTTGTTCCTCATCAATTGTGTTCTGTTTAGCTGGGTTGATAGCTTTATGCATCAAGTGTCAAGTGTCAGACGGCTTGTGCGGGTTGTTTGTGGAGCCTGATTGATGGTATATTTTAACCTTGCAGTCTACACTCTGCCTTTGAACTATCAAAGTTGAAACTCTCTCCCCGTCGTCTGCCTGTCTCTTTAATGTTTAAAACACTCACTGATAGGTCATTTGTAAAGCATCATCAGGTGATTAAAAAAAAAAAACAAAAACAAAACAAAACCTCGGGACTCACATCCTTCTGGCGTTCTAACTGTGATGATCTCATTGGTCTTGTGCAACTTGGCCAGACACTGCGTGAGCACCTTGACTTCGTAAGTGGTGTCCGGTCTCAAGACTGTCAGTTTGTAGCTGGTCTTGTTACTGTGAGTGTCCATGATGACCCACGGTGAGGTGCCTACAAGCCTAATACACACAGAAACATAAAATTCACCACTTCCCGGTCATGATATTCATCCTGCTACAAAAGCAAACGAAAATACTGTTGCCATTCACCCACCTCGTCTGTTGGATATATTCACTCAACCCGGAAGTAACTCAAATAGATAGAAAGCGAGCTAGCTAGCTAATAGATACAGTAATAATAATAATACGTTTAATCTATAAGCACCTTTCAAAAGGACACTTCAGTCAGATATTTTTTCTGCGAGTGAGCAGCGGAAGCCACACGCGCCAGCGTTCACTCAACCCAGAAGTAACTCAAACAGATAGAAAGCTAGCTAACTAATAGATACAGTCATAATAATAATATGTTTCATTTATACGCCATTTAAGCGCCTTTCAAAACTCTCAAGGACACTTTACTGTGACAGGATATTTTTTCTGTGGGTGAGCAGCGGCAGCCACACACGTCAATATTGATATTTATTTTTCTCACCTGTAGTAGATCAGGTAGTCGCATGAGTCCAGTGGAAGATTTTTTGGATGAGACCATGTTAGAGTGATGGAACCCAAGAAGTCTGGATTCCATTGAAGGTTTTGGACTTTATAGGCCAGGGTATCCGCTTGAAGGAAAAAGGAAAGAGATGTAAATGATGTAAAAAAAGAAGCTATTTTAATAAAACAGCAAAACCCTTCACTAAATCGCCATGGTGGGGTGAGGTTCAATTTGGGTCATTCCTACAACAGACTTCTTAGGCGACATAGGCTTAGTTATGCTGATGAGGTGATACCAGAGAAAATTGGGCAATCAGGCCAGTCGTAGACCCCATAATCAGGCAGGACAATAGAAGTAATCAGGGTAGCCTCAGGGAATAGTCCTCTGCTCCCCTCAACCTGAGAGCAGGGGCCAATCATAGCAGAGTCTGGCACCGGCACGTCTGGACAGTAGGGATATATATAGGGCCAAAACTACCAGCAAAATATTTTAGTTCGCTGACGAAGCCTTTTGGATAAGAAGCGAAACGTCCAACACCTTCAAAAAAGTACAGATGACGGCTGAAGAAACCTTCTCATCAATAACATTTGATTGAATGATTGACGATGTTATTATTGCCTCCTAATCAACAGCACAGTAACTGACGAATCCATGGATGTTTGACACCTTTTTTTTTTAAACAATACGGAATGAAGAATAAAAAGCTTCAACATCAACTTACAGGTGCAGTTGTCCTCATCGCTGTGGTCGGAACAATCCAAAAAGCCGTCGCATCGCTCTTCGTCCAGCACGCAGGCTTCGCCGTCGGCGCAGCGGCTTCCGTCCACGCAGGACAACGGCCCACGGGTGGCTGGGGGAAAAAAAAGTCCATAATATCAGGGCGTTCCTTCAGTGACGTCACGTGAGTACTCGTCACCGACTCAAAAACAAGACTTTGGGAATATTCAGCGCGAGTCTTAAAACGTAAAATATAGCTACATGCCGTGGAATCTTTAAAATACGCTCAGTAGAAGTCATTTGAAGCCATTTTACAAATTATGGACACAACTTGTCCGGAGACGTCGGTTGTCCTTTAAACTTGCTTTCATGGTCTAGTTTAATCTGCTGTTTTATTATTTCTTGTTTTATTCACGATTTTATTGTTTTATGTATTGTTTTTACTGTAAAGTGTCCAGAAAGGTAAATTAAATGTATTATGATTATGATTATGATAATTATTATCAATCCAAAGAGACTCACGACAATGGGCCTCATCCGATGCATCCTGACACTGGATCCTTCCATCGCAACGCTGCCATTCGGGGATGCAGTGATGGAGACGGCGACAGCGAAACTGACCTGGATTGCAGCGACCGTGGGGGGAGGGAGCCGGCGTGGAAACTGAGATCTGCGTCACGGTGGCGTTCACTGCACACCCAAGAAAAGAAAACAAATACATGTAAGAGCGGCAATTCCATTTGAAAAGAGGTTTTGACGGATCGACGCGTGGGACCTGTGGGACATCCCAGCTCATCACTGCCGTCACGACAGTCAGCATAACCGTCGCAAACCCAGGTGTTGACGATACAAGCTCCGGTGCCACAACGGAAGCGGTTGGGGGCGCAAGTGGACTGCCCGGGAGCCACAGTGTGAGGAACTGCGCCACCTGGAGGAGATGAATGGCTTTAAAAAAAAAACAAAAAAAAATTTCATAGTCCCACGATGGGGACATTTGCAGTATTCGTGACTCACTGTTAATACTTTACAGTCACGGGATAAAGTTTCTCGGTGGGTGAGCAGCGGCAGCCACACGCGCCAGCGTTCACTCAACCCAGAAGTAAGTCCAGTACATAGAAAGCTAGCTAATGGAGAGCAAATAAATAGCTAATAGATAGCCAGATGTTTAGGGGTGGCGGGGGTATATTTTTGGAAGTATTGTATTTTGGAATCATGTGAACTAAATGTTGATGTTCGTCTACCTGTGCACTCAGATTCATCAGACCAGTCTCCGCAGTCATTCTCATCATCACACTTCCACCATGTTGGGATGCAACGTCCGCTTTTACACTGAAACTGGAAATATCTGGAGCAGCCAGGAACATCAGTGGGGGCAGCTGAAAAAAAAAACACAAAGGGAAAGTCACTCAATAAAACCACATCGAGCACTGGCATCTGATCATCAGGCAAGTTGATAGAGAAGAGACGGAATACAAGTTATCATATTTGAAAGTTTCATGCTTAGTTGGCCGAACACAAGGCCCACAATGAAAGCACAGAAAAATCTGGGGTCAATCTGAGGTAAACAGACACAGCCTGTTAAACTGTCATCCTCAGGTAGGAGATCTAAGGGGGAATTTAGGGAAACTCCTTTAACACAGAAGCAATTTACGACTTGAAACTCCTTCACAGGAAGAGCTCCTTCGCCAGGTTACAAAATCAATCAGTTTATGGAAAGACAACCCATTCAAATGTCTATGTTCGGTTGGTTTATGGATGTTGGTGCGTGTAACATGGAACGTCCAGGGGGGGGTATTCAAATCAAGAAGACTGTATTTTACTAATGTGTCACTTCAATTTGCATGTACAGGTAACATCTGACTTACGACCGAGTTCCGTTTGTAAGTCAAAATGGTCGTAAGTCAAAATCCATTCAAAATGTTGAATAGAGCCTCAGAGGCTAAATGACTGGCAAACTCCCCCCTCTGGTGCCATCACACGGTCGAGTGCTGTGCGAGAGTGAGATGCTAGCTGGCTAGCCAAAATTGTCAGACGCGTTGCCTGCCTGCTAGCGCGGTGCGATGCCAGGCGTAGAATTAAAATTTAAAAAATAGGGTCTCGAGGTCGTGGTCGTAAGTCGGATGTTACCTGTACTCTCAATAAATAGCTTGACGGAGTGCTGCAGAGGTTGGGCGTCGATCGTGAATGGATGAAAAAATGGATGGCTGGATATTTCCATGACTCGCAATCGTCTTTGTATTCTACATCTTGTACATCTTTGCTTTAGCTAGCTATCATTTGAGGAATACAGCAGAAATTCGCCCTCACCGCAGTTGGCTTCATCCGAGTAGTCACCGCAGTCGTCCATGCCATCGCATTTCCATTCCAGGCTTACACACATTCCGTTGGCGCACTGAAAGGTGTATGCATCGCACACTTTGCTGAACTCTGATGGAGTGGCTGGAAAAATAAGAAAACATGCGCATCGTTAAAGGACAACCGACACCTCCGGACAAGTTGCGTCCAAGATTTGTAAAATCACTTCAAATGACTTCTACTGAGCGCATTTTACAAAGATTCCACTGCATATAGCTATATTTTACCTTTTAAGACTCACGCTGAAGATTCAGGAAGTCTTATTTTCGAGTTGATGACGATGCCCTAAGTGACGTCACAGAGGGAACGCCCCTGACCGATAAAGCGACACACAATGCATTTTGGGTACTTTTTTTCATCTGAAAACACCATGTTGATCGTGAAATTAGAAGGAAAACGACATACAAAACAGGCTTCAACAGTAGCCAAAATGGAACTGTATAGTGCCACTTAGCAGTTTTTTTGACGACGATACTAGTGCAGCGTGTTCTACCGGAAACAAATTCCTTGTGTGTTCTACATACTTGGCAATAAAGCTGATTCTGATTCTGATTCTGATAAATAACGCAATGGTGAATCGTTGGGTGTTACACCAAGACTACTAGTTGATACTAGTTGACACAAATTCCCAGCAGACAAATCAGCCCATTTCCAACGGAGCTTGGGCGCCATCTTGTGCATTTTCTGAGACGCTACATTTCTGTCCAGATGGCTCAAATTGATATGGAAGGACTTCTTTAATTGATTGCAAACATTTATGCTTTCCTCTTCAGAACTATTTGAAGCATATTCACAACACGAACTCATCTACTCCGAATCTGAAGCCATTGTTCTGATTCTGGAGCAAGGTAGTTTGTGAAGGAGTATCCTGGGCGTGACATCACGAACAAGGGGGCGGCACTTTCTGAATCTCCCCAGTTTTTGTGGCTGTTTTGGGACACTTGAAGTCATTTTTATTGGTGTTTTGCGTTTGACCAAAAATATCAGCCTTCGTGTTTTGGCTATTTTAGATGCTATAAAACGTTTTTCTGATGTCAGTTAGGAAACGAAAAAAATGCTGTCGGTTGTCCGTTAAGAGGGAGATGTTCCTCACCACATTTGGCATAATCGGCATCTTCATCAGAGCCGTCTTCACAGTGTTTGACGCCATCGCATACCAGGGACTGAAAAAGACACTGGGCCCGATTCTTGCACACAAACTCCATATAGCGAGTGCACAAAGGGTCTGTGGGTAAAAACGCATTGTCATTCCTTGTCCTTGCTTGAAAGATCTTACCTCTAATGAGTGTCACTGTGATAGGTTACAATTGATATGAAGCATGCTCACCACAATTGTCTTCATCAGCACCATCTGGACACTCCTTCATGCCATTACAGTGCGACGTGACCGGCAAGCAGGTGTTATTGGAGCATAGAAAGCCTTTGCATTTGTTACCTTCTGGAAAATAGACACATTAAAATACCGTCAATCATGGTCCTCATAATAGTGATGACCACACACATTTTTATATACAGTGATACCTTGGCTTACGGACTTATTTGGTTCCCAGACAGAGTGTGTATCCCAAACATTAATTTCCCATAGGAAACCATTAAAATGAGAATAATATGTTCCCAAGTCCTCATAAAACAATATTTTCTACTTTCTAATTTTCTAAGCCTTAGAACTACACAAAATATACCTTATTTTATGTATATTCAGAATCAGAAAACCGTTATTCGTCCCACAATGTGGAAATTTGCAGTCCACAGCAGCAATTTCAATGGGTACGGGGTATAATAAATGTGCGATGGTATTATAATTAAAGAAATAAACTATACAGTATGATAAAGTTGTTTTATTGACCTTTGTGATGGCCGTTGATGGCTTGATGGAATGGAGTGGCCGCTTTCATCAGCATTAAACACCTGATGAGGAACGTAGCCTTCTTCTTCCACCATTTTGAGGAGTGATTCCTTGTAAGCTTTGGCAGCTTTATCGTCAGAACTGGCTGCCTCACCATGACGAACACTACGAATCCCTGTATGACGTTTAAAATTCTCGAACCATCCGTGGCTAGCCTTGAAATCATCAATGGATGACGAACTTCCAGATTGCCTCTTGATGATATCCGAGTGAAGTTACCGTGCTTTCTCTGCGATAATTTTACCTAGTTCCTCATCAATTATGTTCTGTCTAGTTGGGTGTATAACTTTTGGCATCAAGTGTACAGATGGCTTGTGCGGGTTATTTGTGGAGCCTGATTGATGAGATTATTTATTTTAACCTTGCAGTCTACACTCTGTCTTTGATCTATCAATAAAGTTGAAAGGAGTCCAGATTTCTCTGTGTTTTCTATCCATTTTCTCACTCTCTCTGTCGTCTGCCGATCTATTTTAATTTGCAGCTCTGTGTTTCTGTAACCCCCCCCCCCCCCCCCCCCCCCTACTCCCACTGCTGAGTTCTTGACCAATCACGTGCGGCTTTAACCGAAGACTCGGGGCGGGGAATAGAGCACAAAAAAAGTCGGCTGCCATTTCCTTGTTAGGAGAGCAGGCTCGCTCGCGAACGACACATCACTCATTGTGGCGCTCCGTGTGTATCCCGAAAAATAGTTTGTATGCCAACATTAAATTATCGTGAATTTAACGTTCGTAAGCCGAAAAGTTCCTTAGCCAAGGCGTTCGTAAGCCGAGGTATCACATATACTATATTTCATTCATTGAAGGTGCGCATTATAGTCCAGTGCGCCTTATATATGGTAAAAAAATTGAAAATACACCATTCATTGTGGGGGCAACGTGCACTGTTGTGTGACATTCGGGTATGGAACGTGCGCTACTAAGTAAGTGCTTGATGTTACCACAATAATGAGGGTCTTCATCTGAGCTGTCCTGGCAGTCATTGTCACCATCGCACGTCCAGCGCTGTGGTATGCAGTGGCCGGTGTGACACTGGAAACTACTGGATTCGCACGTATGCTGGGCGGCTAGAAGAAATAAAACAAGAGTTGGAGATCATCAGACGCAACATCATCTGCTTTGAACCAGTATCAAAAAAACTCTTGAAACACATTACCTGTGCAGTTTGCCTCGTCTGACCAATCTCTGCAGTCGTTGTCTCCGTCACAACGCCAGGCATCGCGGATGCAAACACCTCGTGCGCATGTAA
Source organism: Hippocampus bargibanti (assembly GCF_051943395.1). Lineage (NCBI taxonomy): Eukaryota > Metazoa > Chordata > Actinopteri > Syngnathiformes > Syngnathidae > Hippocampus > Hippocampus bargibanti. The sequence goes on along the minus strand of NC_142747.1, from coordinate 20,565,200 downwards.
ACTCCTCGGCGCCGCACACGTGAGATTCTGAGTCATAGAACGACAATCAAAAGTAAAAATCAACCCGGCCGACATTTTTTTTTGTCCTCTATTCCCCGCCCCCAGTCTTCGGTTAAAGCCACGTGATTGGTCAAGAACGCAGCAGTGAGGTGAGGTGGTTTAAACATTAAAGAGACAGGCAGACGACAGAGAGAGAGAGTGATAAAATGGATAGAAAACAGTGAAATTTAGACTTGTTTCAACTTTGATAGTTCAAAGGTAAAGTGTAGACTGCAAGGTTAAAATTCCCCTCAATCAGGCTCAACAAATAACTCGCACAAGCCATCTGTAGACTTGATTCAAAAACCTATCAACCCAGCTAAACAGAACACAATTGATGAGGAACTGGATAAAATTATAACAGGGAAAGCACCTAGAACGTATCATTCCTATTATACATAAAACGAGGTAGATTGTGTGTAGTTTTAAGGCGTATTTAGTTGAAAATTATGTTTTATGGGGACCTGGGAACGAATTATTCTCATTTTAATTGTTTCCTATGGGAAATTATTTTTTAGGATACACACTTTTTGCCTTAAACACTCTTTCTGGGACCAATTAAGTTCGTAAGGCAAGGTATTACTGTACTGGGAAAGGAGTGTCTTTCCAAATACTGGAAGGTCTTGTACGAAATAGTGAAACGGATACGATGAGCAACATTTGCACGAAGACTTACCGCAGTGCTCTTCATCACTGTTGTCTCCACAATCATCTTCATGGTCACATTGGAAAGCCAAGGGTATGCAAGAACCGGACAAGACGCAGCGGAACTGGTTGGTCGGGTCACAGGTTGTTGTTGCTGAAGAGAATAGACAGAAGACAAGTTGTCCTATTTTAAAGTGTCATGCTGTTGTATGCTTAGTTGGCCGAACACAAGGCCCACAATGGAGGCACAGAAAATCTGAGGTCAATCTGAGGTGAACAAACTGTCATCTTCAGGGAGGAGATCTGGTCTTTAGGATTTGGTAAACTCCTTCACAGGAAGAGCTCATTAGCCAGGTTACAAATTTATCGGTATATAGCTTGGCAGAAGGCTACAGAGGTTGGGCGTCGGTCATGAATGGTTACTTCCCCTGCCGGCAGTAAAATACAATCTTCCTGTGTTCGAGCCTTTGTAATATAATATTACATAATATCATAAATAATTTAGTACATATGGGTATGTGAGTGTGTCCATGGTGTACTTACGACATTCCTGTTCATCACTCATGTCTCCACAGTCGTTGTCACTGTCGCACTTCCAGATGTTACTAATACAACGTCCATTTGAGCAGCGGTACTGGTTGCTAGAACAGCTAAGCTCTGATAACGACAGGAAATGTTGATGAATAATTAGCCAATTCGACGACTCTATGACAGCAAAATCTCACCGGTCTTTACGCAGGTGTTGTTTTGGAGGTGGTATCCTGCGGGGCACTGACATTGCAACGTTCCATCGGGCAAAGTGGTCGTTGGGGTGCCTTCCGGGCAAACGCAGGTGTGTCTTAGCCCAGCTTGAGGCAGACACAGTAACCTGCATGGCAGGTCAGCACAGCTGTTGTGACCTGGGAGACAAGATTTCAAGATGTAGTGTGCGTCGTGAAGAGTATGGTAGAGTATGTTTTACTACAATCATCAGATTCCACTGGATACACCGCTTTTTGTGGTGGTGTGAAATTCGTGTCAACTAGTATCAAATAGTAGTCTTGGTGCAACACACTACAATTTACCATCGCGTTATTTATGTGTTTTCCTTCTAATTTCGCCATCAACACAATGTTTTCAGACCAAACAAAGTACCCAAAATGCATTGTGTGTCGCTTTCTCGGTCAGGGGCCTTCCTGACGTGACATCACGTCAGGAATCGTCACCAACTCAAAACAAAACTTCCGGAATATTCAGCGCGAGTACAGTACAGTACACGTAAAACTGCTTAACTCATTCATTGCCATTCACAAATTTATTCGGGAATTGAAAATGTGACGTAGAGCGCCATTCCCGAATTTGTTCTGGTTTTATTTTTTCTTATTTGGATGCTGATTAAGCGCTAGTCCGACCTCTGGCAATGTTTTTCTTTCCACGAGGGGGGCACAGAGTCTTAGGTTTCTAACACTGTATGGAATGTTTATGTAGTCCTAAAACTCAATATTCTGTAGGTCCTGGAATTGAAGTGAAAATGACAAAAACCCTGGCACCGGAGTGGACACATTTTTGCACATGGTCTGGCAGTCAATGAGATAACGTATGATTTCAATTCCTCCACTCATACACTGGATTTGTTTCTCACCTCCATTCTTGCCTTTATAAAAAATCTTCAAGTCCATGACACCAGTCAGTCTGCCAACTAATAGCTCGTGACTCTGAGTACCCGTTTTGGGAGCTTTGAAGATTCCCATTCTGGACCAGTCGTCCCAATACAAGTCATTCTGAAAGCAAAGTTGGTGAAAATATTCTCAAAAATCCTTCATCTAAACCAGGGGCCGGGAACCTTTTTGACTAAAAGAGCCATAAAAGTAAAATACAGTGATACCTTGGCTTCGGAACTTAATTGGTTCAAAGACAGAGTGTGTAAGGCGAAAAGTGTGTATGCCAAAAATTCATTCCTCATAGGAAACCATTAAAATGAGAATAATCCGTTCCCAGGTACCCATAAAACAAAATTTTATAATTTTCTACGCCTTAAAACTACACAAAATATACCTTATTTTATGTATAATAAATGTGCTATGGTGTTATAATTACAGAAAAAAACAGTACAGTATAATAAAGTGGTTTTATTTACCTTTGTGATGGTCGTTGATGGCTTGATGGAATGGAGTGGCCGGTTTCCTCAGCATTAAACACTTGATGAGGAACGTAACCTTCTTCTTTCACCATCTTGAGGAATGATCCCTTCGAGGTGCTTTCTTTGCCATGATTTTACCTTGTTCCTCATCAATTGTGTTTTGTTTAGCTAGGTTGATAGCTTTTTGCATCAAGTGTACAGATGGCTTGTGCGGGTTATTTGTGGAGCCTGATTGATGGCATATTTTAACCTTGCAGTCTACACTCTGTCTTTGAACTATCAAAGTACAAACTCTCACTGTCGTCTGCCTCTCTCTTTAATGTTTAAACCACCTCCCATCACTGCTCCGTTCTTGACCAATCACGTGGCTTTAACCGTAGACTGAGGGCGGGGAATAGAGGACAAAAACAGTCGGCTGCCATTTTGTTGTTTGGAGAATGGGCTCGTTCGCGAACGACACGTCACTCGTTGTGGCAGCTCCGTGTGTATCCCGAAAAATAGTTTGTATTCCAAGGTAAAATGTTCATAAATGTAACGTTCGTAAACCAAAAAGTTCGTAAGCCAAGGGGTTCGTAAACTGAGGTATCACTGTATTCAGTTGTATCTGCGAGCCAGATGCAATCATCAAAATGTGTTCCCGACACCTGATCGAAAGGATATCAACTTGAACTGTGTAAACACACACACAAAAAAAAGATCAAGCCTCACCTTGAAGACAGCAATGGCGTAAGGGTGGGGCAACCCCTCAAAGAGAATACGTCGTTGAAATCCATTGAAATCAGCCCTCTCAATGCGGTCGCTGAAGGCCTCGGTCCAGTACAGCCAGCGGTCGTCGGCTGTAATGCCATTGGGCCAGCGAACTCCATCGGACGCGATTGTGGACACGTTGCTTCCGTCCATGGAACTTCGGTAAATACCCGCTGCTCTGTCTCCCCAGTCAGTCCAGAACATCAGACTGTGGGACGAGATATGATGCGATACATATTGAGAATATACGACAAAGCTACGGTGCAATGAAAATGGATGACTAACGAAGAGGCTGAATGTAAACTTTGTTTGTGTGTGTGGATAGATAATGTAAAGAGGTTACCCTTCTTTAGGCAGGAGAACAAGAGCTCGCGGATGTTCCAGGATGGAGGCGTTAAGGAGGGTGTGACGCAAATCCCCATCAGGATTGGAAACCTTAAAATTGCGAAAACCAGCAATTACAAGGACAACCGACAACTCCGGACAAGTTGCGTCCATCATTTGTAAAATGACTTCAAATGACTTTTACTGAGCGCATTTTACGAATATTCCACGGCATATAGCTTATATTTTACGTTTTAAGACTCGCGCTGAATATTCAGGAAGTCTTGTTCTTGAGTTGATGACGATGCCCTCAGTGATGTCACGGAGGGAACGCCCCTGACCGAGAAAGCGACACACAATGCATTTTGGGTACTTTGTTTGGTCTGAAAACTCCGTGTTGATCGCAAAATTAGAAGGAAAGCGACATAAAGAACGCAATGTTGAATCGTTGTGTGTTGCAGCCAATTACGGTAACACGTATAAGGAAGGTGTAAGTTGACACAAAGTCCCAGCGGACAAATCAGCCCATTTCCAACGGAGCTTATGCGCCATTTTCTGGGCGCTACATTGGAGTCCAGACGGCTCCATGTTGGTGTACCTCAATTTTCTGTGCGCCGGCATCAACCCAGTAAAGCAGTCTGCTGATGGAATCAAAAGCCAAGGCCTCCACGTTCTGCAGGTCTCTCCTGACGATAATCTCTTGACCTGTGCTGCCGTTTAGACAGAGACGCTGCAATAGGAAACATCCAAAGACACTTTTTCAGATGCCTTGATATCAAACCGCATTGGAAAACATAACAATAAAAGATCAAATAACCTGAACGATTTACATTGAATTTGGATATGATTCAAATGCGTCTGTAGGAACTGTCGCGGCTTGGAATTGAAGTGGATTTATGTGAGACGATCATTTTTTTTGTCAATGGATGCTATAGCTTCCTGTTTGCTTTGAAAACATTTAGATTGTAGGAGACATGCACGTTCCACCGTGACGTCTCTGATCCACTGGTGAAAAGGAGGCTTGGATCCTCTCCTCTTTCATTTAAAACTGCTTCATGTAATATAGTGTTTTTATTGTACTCAAACACTACAGAGTACACAGGGAAAGCTGTTAAGATTGCACATGTTATGTTCTTGTTGTGTTTATTATTTTGCTTTGTGTTGACTACTATGTGAAGTGCTTTGTCACAGCTGCCGTGATCGTGCAATATAAATTAGGATGTATTGTATTGTATTGTAAAATGTGTTCCACGTGATGCCTTCAGTTGACGTTAGTTAACTTTGTCATGGAGGAAAGACTCTCAAACCTGAATGGTATCCAGCAATATGTCAGCCCAGTACAAGCAGTTCTTGTCATAGTCAAAGTCCAGGGCCACGGCCTCCTTAAGGCCCACCAGAGGGAGGATCTGGTCAGTGCCGGTCGCCAGGTCATAGCGATGGATAGAATTCCTCACAGCGTACAGGATGAACTCGTTACTCTCTGCGCGAAACAGGGAAATTCATTTTTGGGAGACACACTTTTCACCTCTGTCTGGGAACCAATTAAGTTTGTAAGCCAAAGTATCACTGTACCTCCAACGGGACAGGGTATCATCTCTCCATCCAGTCTGGCCTCCACATCGCCTCCGGTGCAACTGTCCCCTGGTACCTTCCGATATCTGTGATGCGACAGAGATTGTTGATGAGTTTTCAGTAGTCTGACGCTTGGTGATGCTATTGACAAAGTGATAAATATGTGTTTTTTCTCTACACAGGAGAACAGTGATTCGAGCAGAAGAAGATCATCGAAAAACACCAACGAGGTGTGCGTTAGGTGTGACTTAGCGTCCCATTATGCTAAATCGACGATTGCTACGTGTGGCTAAGGGTGCTTCTGTGTTATCTAAGCAACGGTCTCAGGGAATAGAAGAGGTTGAAAAATTTCTGTTTTAGATGAACGAAAAGCAGCTAGCAGGGGACCGTGTGAGTGAGGGTATTTTCGCCGAGAAAGCATGGCAACTTCACTCGGATATCATCAAGAGGCAATCAAATGACGTTATTATACAGTACAGTTTATTTCTTTAATTATAATCCAATAGCACATTTATTATACATAAAATAAGGTATATTTGTGTAGTTTTAAGGCTTATTAGTACACAATTATTTTTTATGGGGACCTGGGAACGGATTATTCTCATTTTTAATGGTTTCCTATGGGAAATAAATGTTTGGCAGACAAACTTTTCGCCTTACACACACTTTCTGGTAACCAATTAAGTCCGTATGCCGAAGTATCACTGTATCTAAAAAAGTTGGGTGGTATTCTGTATATTAGAGATACTGTAGCAGTTCTGGAATTCCCCTTTCACAAAGGCCCGCAAGTTTTGTGACTACATACACATGCAATGCAGCGTAAGTAACCTTAGACGCTCTTCTTTCGTCAGAAAAAAAAGAGTTAATTCCTAAATGATATGGGTCTGGAGTTATATGAGCTTGAAATGAGGGTGGCTACTATGCAGTAGATACATATTGGTTTTTATATAAGGTGCGCTTTATGATCCGAAGCGCTTTACAGTGCAGACAATGCAGTACTGTACCTTTAAGAAAATGAATGTGAATGATTGTAAATGTGAACTAATAACCGATGTTTGACACTCAGCACACATGAATTCAAATTCCAAGTTGCAATTGTTGCACTTTAACAGTTAAATACTTGCAGCTCACCCTTTGCTGTGGCGGTAAGTGGTACCAACGGGACAAGGAATCGGAGGAGCATGAAGATCACCTGAAAACTCAGGGTCAGGAACACACACTTGCAGAGACAAGTCTTCACTTAGCTTAAAGCCGTAGTCACTGGAAGTAGAAAGAGGACAAAGAAACACGAGATCAGAATCAGGATCAGCAAGACTCTAATCGTCCCACAGTGGGGACATTTGAAATCTACAACAGCAAAATTGAAAGGGGTGCGGGGGTGATAAGAAAAAAACAAGTATTGCATGTATAATCATACCTTGGTTTGCGAACTTAATTGGTTCCCAGAGTGTGTAAAGCGAAAAGTGTGTATCCCAAAAATTAATTTCCCATAGGAAACCATTAAAATGAGAATAATCCGTTCCCAGGTCCCCATAAAACAAAATTTTATAATTTTCTAAGCCTTAAAACGACACAAAATATACCATATTTTATGTATAATAAATGTGCTGTGCTATTATAATTAAAGAAATAAATGATGGTCGTTGATGGCTTGATGGAATGGAGTCCAGTGCCAAGGTTGTTGTCATTGTCACTCAAATTGCAGGACCCAAACAATATTGAGATTTAGGACTACATAAACATTCAATACAGCGAAAGAAACCTTAGACTCTCTTCTTTCATCGGGAAAAAAAGTTAATTCCTAAATTATATGGGTCTGGAGTTATATGAACTTGAAATGGGGGCGGACGTACAAAATATAATACAATACATGTTGCTTTATATATAGCGCTCTAACAAGAACGGAAGCTGGAACAAAGCGCTAATATGGAAAAAAAGGAAATGCTGCAAAAAAATAGCCAGAGGCCATGGCCAGCACTTTATCAGCACCCAAGCATGAAAAAACAAAACCCAAACAAATTCAGGAATGGGGCTCTATGTCATATTTTCAATTCCTGAATAAATTTGTGAATGGTAGTGAATGAGTTATCAATAAGTGAGCATGCTTTTAAGATAATCTGAACCGAATAAATATACTCAAGTAATATTTGGAATCATAAAGACAAATAATGCAATAAATTGGGATCAATAGATTTGCAAACACAGGGAAAAATGTGATTATTTCAACCATGATAAGTGGGACTGCCAGCGTTCCAGAAACAAATGCAATAGATTCAAACTGTTTTTGTATTCATCAAACGAAAGTGGTGTCTGATCAAATCAGAACTTCAGAATCAATTTCTGCACCGAGGCATGTTTTGCATGTCTGCATGGACGCTCACCATTCATAGTCTTGGCGGGAACAGGAGCAGTTGGACATGGTCACCGGACGGTCAAAGTCCTCGCCGTTGAAACACGTGGCGTGAGGCGTTCGTCTTTTAAACGTCATCTCCCGGCCCAAAAGACACTCGTTGCCGTTTTCGTCGGATGGAGACCAATGCTTGTAGTCGGAATCGGAACATGGAACACCTGCGCAGCAGAAAGACAATGTTGCTGGTCACTTGTAGTCATGTGTCGTTCGCCAACGAGCCGGTTATTACAGCCGGATCTCTGAAGTGAACGAACAATGGGAGCCGACTTTTCACAGGGAACGTGAAAGATAGTGCGCCTTATATGCAAGTGCGCCTTAGATAGCGGAAAATCCAGTAAGGCGTCCAACTTACCCAAAACATCCGAGGCGTTGACCTGCAGAATGAGCCAACTATGTCTCTGCTGGGCATATGATCCAAAGATGGTGAAAATGGTACTTTTCTCGCCGGGTTCCGTCAGTAACTGGTAAACATACACGTCCGTGTCAGAGAATTGAAATTCAGTCCATGTCTCGCCCTCATTGGTGCTGAATCTGCAGGGGACACATTCACATTGAGTTTCGGTGCTTTTCCTTTATTCTTTCTTTTTTTTTAACTCATTCACTGACATTCACAAATTTATTCGGGAATTGAAAATACAGTGATACCTTGGCTTACAAACTTAATTGCTTCCCAGACAGAGTGTGTAAGGCAAAAAGTGTGTATCCCAAAAATTAATTTCCCATAGGAAACCATTAAAATGAGAATAATCCGTTCCCAGGTCCACATAAAACATCATTTTCTACTTTCTAAGCCTTAAAACTACACAAAATATACCTTAGTTTATGTATAATAAATGTGTTATGATGTTATAATTCCAAGAATAAACTGTACTGTATTATAAAGTCGTTTTATTTACCTTTGTGATGGTTGTTGATGGCTTGATGGAATGAATTGGCCGGTTTCATCAGCATTAAAGACTTGATGAGGAACGTAGCCTATTTCTTTCACCATCTTGAGCAATGATCCCTTGTAGGTGCTTTCTCTGCCATAATTTTACCTTGTTCCTCATCAATTGTGTTCTGTTTAGCTGGATTGATAGCTTTTTGCATCAAGTGTACAGATGGCTTGTGCGGGTTATTTATGGAGCCTGATCGATGGGACATTTAACCTTGCAGTCTACACTCTGTCTTTGAACTATCAAAGTACAAACTTGGGCGCCATCTATCAAAGTTGAAATTCTCCCACTGTCGTCTGCCTGTCGTTTTAATGTTTAAACCTCCTCAATACATTTCATTTATAAGCGCCTTCCAAAACTCTCAAGGACACTTTACCGTCACATTAAACAAACTCAAACCCCAGAGAGGTTACCTGATGATGACTTGTTGGGACTTACTTGAGATGGGTACACGAGCCCCCTTGCGGGATAGCCATCAGGATACCGCCGTGGTCTCCCCACGTGTAGAAATGAGGACCTGCTAATGCCTAAAAAATAAGACCGGCGAGAAATAGCATCATGTCAATAACCTTTTAAGAAATTGTCATTTTATTTATGCATGTGTTTTTGCTTTTAGAGCTTTGATGATTGGAGTAATGTGTATATTAAGTTATCAAAGCTAGCTAGCTTCGTATCTGACGCACCATATAGGACTAAAGTTCAAGCTTAAAGGACAACCGACACCATGTTTTTGTTTCCTAACTGACATCCGAAAAACGTTTTATAGCATCTAAAATACCCAAAACACCCACGCTGATATTTTTAGTCAAATTCAAAACACCAATAAAAATGACTTCAAGTGTCATTTTGAGGCATCTGGACTGAAATGTAGAATTCCAGAAAATGCACAAGATGGCGCCCAAGCTTCGTTGGAAATGGGCTGATTTGTCGGCTGGGAATTTGTGTCAACTAGTATCAAATAGTAGTCTTGATGCAACACACAACGATTCACCATCACATTATTTATGTGATTTACTTCTAATTTCGCCATCAACACGAAGTTTTCAGACCAAACAAAGTACCCAAAATGCATTGTGTGACGCTTTCTCGGTCATGGGCGTTCCCTCTGTGACGTCACGTCAGGAATCATCACCAACCCGAAAACAAGACTTCCTGAATATTCAGCGCGCGTCTTAAAAGGTAAAATATCGCTATATGCCGTGGAATCTTTGTAAAATGCGCTCAGTCGAAGTCATTTGAAGTTATTTTACAAATTATGGACACAACTTGTCCAGGGTGTCGGTTGTCCTTTAAGCATCACATTGAATTGGGGACTGGCAGCGAATGAGTTAATATTCAGTTCAAGATGTATCTGTGTGTGTGAAATTTGAACAAACCTCCCTCCATCGCGCTCCTGCGCTGCTTGACACGTACACGTTGGGTTTGTTAGCCAAGTTGCTGCCAAAAGATCCTGTCATAACAGCAGAAAAAAATATGAATATAAGAAGAAGAAGTAGGAAAGGAGGAGCAGGAGAAGAAGAAGAAGAACAACAACAACAACAAGAGTAATAATAGTAATAATAATTATAATACATTTCATTTATAAGCACCTTTCAAAACTCTCAAGGTCACTTTACAGTCGCAGGATAAGTTTTTCTGTGGGTGAGCAGCGGCAGCCACACGCGTCAGCGTTCACTCAACCCGGACGTAATTGAAATAGATAGAAAGCTAACTAGCTAGCTAGCTAATAGATACCTGGCTATCTTGCTAGCTAGAGATGACATTTTACTGAAATTAAAACCTGATCAACTTATATTTAGCTAGTTAGCTAGCTAGATAGCTAATATTTGATTTCTCCGCCAAAATTAATTTGGTTTGTCAAAATAGATTTTTAACATACATTATATGCCCTCTATTTTATTTATTTATAATAAAAAAAAATACCGTACGTGGGTGAGCAGCGGCAGCCGGCATTCACTCAACCCGGAAGTAACTGAAATAGATAGAAAGCTAGCTAGCTAGCTAGCAAATAGATAGCTAATAGATGCCTAGCTATCTAGCAAGCTAGAGATGACATTTACTGAACTTCAAACCTTATTTACTAATTCCTAGCTATCTAGTTAGCTAGCTAGCGAGATAGATAGATGCCTAATATTTGATTTCTCCCCAAAAATTAATTTAGTCTGTCAAAATAGATTTTTCACATACATTATATGCCGTCTATTTTATTTATTCATGAAAAAAATCCTCTACATGAAAATAGTCCCCGAAATATAGTGTACTTCACTTCCTCAAAGTTTTTCAAATACATGTAAACAATCTTCCAAATTGTGTTAGCGACTATGAGGTCAGATCAGGTTCCGTTACGTGTTTCACATTCTAACACAGTCGACTGAATTCCTTATCTACATGGTGACTATCATGGCAATTGTTTTCACCTTTGAAAAAATATCTTCCCATCATGCAATAGGGCTTTGCGTGTGTTTTAGCGCTTCACAAAATATCAATCAATACATGAAGAAACAATGGAGAATATACCTGTGGCCATGATGAGTCCCGGTGCAGATTCTTTGGATAAAATGGGAATTCTCCTCAGTTGGAAGTTTAAGAGTTGGCTCCAGCGTTGGGCCAGATGGAGCGAGCAACCTTTACTGAGCTGAAGAGAAAAAAAAAATGGAAATCGGCTGAGCACCAAAGTAAACATTCTGTCATTCCTCCCTCTGAAAATATTTGTTGAGACTAAGTTCCTGATAGAGATTATTATCATATTGAAAAGTTTCATACTGTTATATGCTTAGTCAACATGTGTGACTCAAATACACAATTGAAGCACAGACAACCTGGGGTCAATCTGAGGTCAATAGACAGCTTGTTAAACACATAAATAACGCGACGGTGAATGGTTGTGTGTTGCACCAAGACTACTATTTGATACTAGTTGACACAAATTCTCAGCAGACAAATCAGCCCATTTCCAACAGAGCTTGGGCGCCATCTTGTGCATTTTCTGGGACGCTACATTTCAGTCCAGATGCCATTGACGGCGTGAATTGATATGGGAGGACTCCTTTAACCGATTGCAAACATTTATGCTTTCCTCTTCAGAACTATTTCAGAATCAGAAAACCTTTATTCGTCCCACAATGGGGAAATTTGCAGTCCACAGCAGCAATTGAAAACATTTTTTCTCCGAATCTGAACTCTCTGAAGCCATTGTTTTGATTCTGGAGCAAGGCAGTTTGTGAAGGAGTATCCTGATGTGACATCACGAACAAGGGGGCGGGACTTTCTGAATCTGCACAGTTTCTAGCTCATTTTGTGGTAGTTTTGTGACACTTGAACTCGTTTTTATTGGTGTTTTGCATTTGACTAAAAATATCAGCCTGCACGTTTTGGGTATTTTAGATGCTATAAAACGTTTTTCTGATGTCAGTTAGGAAACGAAAAAAAATGGTGTCGGTTGTCCTTGAATCAAATCGTGTCACATGAGGTTTGTGGTGGCAAAGATGCAAAGTGTGAAAGATGCTGTACCTGGCAATCCACAGTCCCTCCCAGACTGTCAGCGGTTGGTGGCTGAAGCAGCTCCCACGTGCCGCCCTTGTCAAAGGTGATGACCGATCGCATGTTGCTCTCGCTGACAGTCCCGTTGGCCAGGGTGGCGATGAAGACGCCTCGGAGTCCCTCCACGCGGTGGAGATCAGCAAAAGGCTCATTTGCAAAATATCTAAAACAAATGGATTGACATTTTTTTGGAGGGTTGTATTGTACCGTATTTTCCCCGTGTATAAGGCGCACCCTCAATGAATGGTGTATTTTCAAACGTTTTGCATATGTAAGGCCTACCTTACAAATCAAGGCTTTAGCCTTATACACCGGAAAATATGGTAATACAAGTAATAATAATAATAATAATTGTCTTCAGTCTTTCTAAATACCTGATGAGTGTGTTGCTTCTGGAGCCCTCCGGACTGTAATATAAAACATTTTCCAATGAGAGGGAAAAGGAAACACCTTGCGTGTCCGAGATGTACAAGTGTGTCAGATTGTTCAAGTGGTTGACACACACAAACACTTGGTCCTCGGATGCGTCAGCAATGTAGTATTCCTGTCAATGGGGAAAGAAAAGAAAACAACGACAAAATTGGACTTGGACACATTAGCGGTCAAGAAGGGAATCACGTTAAAGGACAACCGACAAAATTGTGTCCATAATTTGTAAAGTCACTTCAAATGACTTCTACTGAGCGTATTTTACAAAGATTATTACACTGCATATAGCTAAATTTTACGTTTTAAGACTGAATATTCAGGAAGTCTTGTTTTCCAGTTGATGACGATGCCTGACGTGATAACACTGAAGGAACGCCCCTGACCGAGAATGCGACACACAATGCATTTTGGGTCTTTTTTTCATCTGAAAACTTGTTGATCCGTGTTCATGGCGAAATTAGAAGGAAAACACAAAAATAACGCGATGGTGAATCGTTGTGTGTTGCACCAAGACTACTATTTGATACTAGTTGACACAAATTCCCAGCAGACAAATCAACCCATTTCCAACAGAGCTTGGGCGCCATCTTCTGCATTTTCTGGGTGCTACATTGCTGTCATTGACAGCTCGAATTGATATGGGAGGACTCCTTTAATCAATGGCAAACATTTATGCTTTCCTCTTCAGAACTATTTGAATCATATTCATCACCGGGTGAGTAGCAAGAAAGCATCTTCTCCGAATCTGAAGCCATTGTTTTGATTCTGGAGCAAGGCAGTTTGTGAAGGAGTATCCTGGCGTGACGTCACGAACAAGGGGGCGGGACCTTCTGAAACTCACCATTTGCGATAACATTTTGAAGTAGTTTTGGGACACTAACACATTTTTATTGTTGTTTTGCATTTCAGTAAAGATACCAGCCTGCGTGTTTTGGGTATTTTAGATGCTATAAAACATTTTTATGATGTCAGTTAGGAAAGAAAAAAAATGGTGTCGGTTGTCCTTTAAGGATGTTGGATAATTTCTTCTCATCTATACAAAAGGAGACTCACTGTGATTGGATGGCGGGTCCGAAATTGGGCGGCTTTCATTGGCTGACGATTGTAGGAGACCCATAGCTGAACGGATGAAGTTTCGGCACTGCCAATCAGTTTCTGACGAAAAAAAAAAAATTAAATAAAAAGTCAGATTATATCCACTGATTCCGAACTCTCTAAACATCTTCCATAAAGGCATTACGTCAAATGGCACGAATGACAAACAGCAATTTTTTTAGCGACTTGAGAACCACTTTTAAAAGGGGAAGTCAACACAAACATTTTGGATTGGATTAGCCTTTATTAGTGGAGAATTTGACATTTCACAGCAGTAAAGTGGCAAAAGTAAGAGGAAAGGAAGAAGTAGAAAAACAAAATACATTGAGACGCTAAAATTTCCCCAAAATCCAAAGTATGGCGGAAATTGGTGAGAATATTTACTGTTGACACATTGTTCTGTTCAGAATCAGAAAAACCTTTATTCGTCCCACAATGGGAACATTTGCATGTTGTGAATGAATCTGGAATTTGAAGAAAAAAAAACAATGACAACATGAAAGAAAATGAATGTGGGTTCTCTGAGGTCTGGTGGTTTGACTTTCTAGTGTGTAGACATAATAACGTTGTTGTTTCTAGGCCACCAAACTCATTCCTCATTTTAATCTTCACGACTTCCAGTATATCACGCAATGTGGCCAATGAAAAAGTATGTACAGTGATACCTCGGTTTACAAACGCTTTAGCTAACGAACTTTTCGGGTTACGAACATTAAATTTGCGAGAATATAATCTTGGCAGACGAACAAAACCACACGGCGCCACGGTGGCCGGCGGACTACTTTTCCACACCCACTCTCTTTGAGTGCAGACATGGTTTGTTATTGAGTGGAGTACTTTTGCTATTATGGGACCGAAAGGGACCCCACCACAGGCTAGTGTTAAGCCAAAGAGGACACAAAAGAACATGACGGTCGAGAAAAAGAAGATCATCGAAAAACACCAATGAGGTGTGCGTTTGTATGACTTAGCGTCCCAGTACCAGTATGCTAACTCTACCTATGCAAAAGCTATGTGTGGCTAAGGGTGTTTCTGTGTTTTGTAAGCAACGGTCTCAGGCAATAGAAGAGGTTGAACAACTTCTGTTGATTTGGTTTACCAAAATTTGGATTACCGAAAAGCAGCTAACAGGGGACATTATGAGTGAGGGTATTATCACAGTCACAGTAACCCAAATAGAACCGTATAGTGCCTCTTTGCAATTTTTGGATGATGATACTAGTGCAGCGTGTTCTATCGGAAACAAATTCCTTGTGTGTTCTACATACTTGGCAATAAAGATGATTTTGATTCTGATTCTGAGAAGCTACTTGGATATCATCAAGAGGCAACTACATCAACAACCATCACAAAGGTCAATAAAACAACTTTATTATACAGTACAGTTTATTTCTTTCATTACCATACAATAGCACATTTATTATATATAAAATAAGGTATATTTTGTGTAGTTTTCAGGCTTATTGAGAAGAAAATTATGTTTTATGTGGACCTGGGAACGGATTATTCTCATTTTTAATGGCTTCCTATGGGAAATGAATGTTTGGAAGACACACTTTTCGCCTTATACACACTTTCTGGGAACCAATTAAGTTTATAAGCTAAGGTATCACTGTACAGTATTTCCTGCTGTGCTAGTTTTAGTTGTGCGTCCCCAAAGCATGTTTTTCACTTCATGCATCAGGAAGTCAATGAACTGAAGTCACACCGCAGCGACGGCGTATATCAATATTTGTCATTTGCTAATGCGAACCAGATTGCCAGTCTTCAGTGTTTGCGTTTTTGAAGGCGCAGTGAGGCGGTAGGAAGAAAAAAAAAGCAGACATTGGAACAGATGGCGAATATTATTTGGATCTCTTTTTTTAATGGACAGATTTGCTGTCAATCTGGTGCGAGCTCAAACGTCGTGTTACTGTCATGTTTGAACACTCGGGGACCAAAAGAGGCCCCTCTGTGGAGTATTTTCCTTCTCTTGTTGGGGAACACTATTTGGGATAATGTCATTAGAAAGCGGAAATCGATCCTATTAGGCGAATCCAATCCAATTAAGTCCATGTGCAAAAATGTGTCCACTCCACTGCCATTTTGTCAAATAACACTCATGACAAACGACAATTTTTAATTGACTTCAGAAGC
Source organism: Hippocampus bargibanti (assembly GCF_051943395.1). Classification (NCBI taxonomy): domain Eukaryota; kingdom Metazoa; phylum Chordata; class Actinopteri; order Syngnathiformes; family Syngnathidae; genus Hippocampus; species Hippocampus bargibanti. The sequence continues at coordinate 20,549,209 of NC_142747.1, read as the reverse complement.
ACATTTATAATAATAATGATAATAATAATACATTTGATTTCTAAGTGCCTTTCAAAACTCTCAAGGTCACTTGACAGTCACAGGAATAGTTTTTTTTCTGTGGGTGAGCAGCGGCAGCCACACGCGCCAGCGTTCACTCAACCCGGAAGTAACTCAAATAGATAGAAAGCTAGCCAGCTAGCTAAAAGCTGGACAGCCAGATAGCGAATAGACAGAAAATATATAGCAAATAGATAGCTATCTAGGTAGCCAGGTAGGTTTTGCCACTGGACAAACGGGTTAAACCACTGCCAAATACTACGTGAGACTATCTTACTTACCTTGGTGGTAGTGGCAAACATGTACTTTTCTCTGAGCTGGAAGCTATCAACGTGCTCCAGGATGACTTTGCGGTTCTCTTCACTCTGGAAGAAGTCAGTACTGCTGAGTATGATGGAGACACCCTGGGGCTCGTGCCTCTGGACCAACACGGTTGTGGGGGGGTCGTAGGGTTCGACGCCCCTGAAGAGGAAAATGGAGATTTTGCAGATTGAAAATGGGTCACGTCATATTCATTGCAAACTTTTTAGTTGCGACCAACAGGTTAACTTTTAACAATGTAAGAAACCGTAGACTTTCTTCTTTCATCGGGGGAAAATAAAGAGTTAATTCCTAAGTTATATGGGTCTGGAGTTATCTGAGCTTGAAATGGGGGCGGTTGTACAGAAGGCAAATGCTGCCCCTTCGTGGGAGGGGAAAAACATTGCTAAATTTGCAACTCTACATCACACTTCAAATTGGGAATAATAATACATTTTCATTTATCAGCGCCTTTCAAAACTCTCAAGGTCACTTTGCAGTCACAGGATCAGTTTTTCTGTGGGTGAGCAGCGGCAGCCACATGCGCCAACGTTCACTCAACCGGCAATAACTCAAATAGATAAAGTTAGCTGGCTAGCTAATAGATAACTAATAGCTAGCTAGCTTGTTAGACAGCTAATAGATAGCAAATAGATAGCTAGCCAGGTAGCCCAGCAACGGTGACCCCGTTCACTCGGGAATAACTCAAATGGACCAAGTTAGCTAGCTAGGAGTTAAATTGAATGTGCGAGTACCGCTAATCAATTAATAAGCACTCAAAGGGTCTTGCAGAGAGACCTTTTGATGACAGGCCTGAGCTCAGAACTTACCAAAAGTAGGTCTTCACGTGCTCTTGGATCAACACCCAAGTCTCCCCAAAGTCGTCTGACTTCCACAGCTTCAAGAGTGAGGAGGGGGTTGAGCGTCGGTGGGGTGGTGGTATGGAAGAAGAAGAAGAAGAAGAAGAAGAAGAAGAGGGGGGGGATGGTGCATTTAAAAAATGTAGGTCATGTTCATTTCTTCATTTTGTCTTTGCACAAGTAAGCAGTAGAGAAGTGGTTTCTGTGTCGGGTTTTCCGTTATCTATGTCGAGGACAATGACACGAGCAATGAAAATACTCCATCTAAAAACGCAAGCAATCCACAGAAATATCCAATCCATACAACATGAAAATTAAAGGCAAGCGAGAAAATAGTTTTCAAACGTGTTAATAACAAAGCAAGTGAGTGACACTCAAACGTTGTTTCCAATCAGGTAGAGAAGCAAAGGCAATCTCATCTCGCGCATTATTCCTCTGCAAAATTAATATGCTCATTCAGCTCAGATGCCTAAGTGTTTTTCACTAAATGCTGGAATGTAGAAATAATTTTGATCGGATATTTTCCATAAATCCATCATAAACAAAAACCACAAAACATAATGTCAATGAGATATTTCTGTGAATCGCATATCGTTTGAATGTTGAAAAAAGTCCTTGCAGAACTGAACAAAGAAACTCAAAAACCAACTAGAACTTTTCTCCAGTGAAACATTCAGTGAAGATCCGAGGACGTCATTCTTTACCTGCTTGTTTGGATGAGAGTTGTCATACCCAAGCACCAGGTTGGGTGCTGAGCTGTGGATCAACATGTCTGTTGGTTTGAACGGCAGGGCGAAACCTTGCACATTCTTGCAGAAGTCAAAGGTGTTCCATAGGTAATGGTTTGTGGAGTCCACGAAGAGGTACTGAAACGCAGGGAAATACACGCTTTCACACGAAAGTCAAAGGCTGACACGCAGAGATACAGTGATACCTTGGCTTATGAACTTAATTGGTTCCCAGACAGTGTGTGTAAGGCGAAAAGTGTGTATCCCAAAAAAATATTTCCCATAGGAAACCATTGAAATGAGAATAATCCGTTCCCAGGTCCCCATAAAACATTACTTTCCAATTTTCTAAGCCTTAAAACTACACAAAATATACCTTATTTTATGTATAATAAATGTCCTATTATATTATAATTAAAGAAATAAACTGTACTATATAATAAAGTAATTTTATTGACCTTTGTGATGGTCGTTGATAGCTTGATGGAATGGAGTGGCCGGTTTCATTAGCATGAAACACTTGATGAGGAACGTAGCCTTCTTCTTTCACCATCTTGAGGAATGATCCCTTGTCGGTGCTTTCTCTGTGATACTTTACCTATTTGTTCATCAATTGTGCTCGGTTTTCGGTTGATAGCTTTTTGCATCAAGTGTACAGATGGCTTGTGCGGGTTATTTGTGGAGCATGATTGATGGGAATTTTAACCTTGCAGTCTACACTCTGTCTTTGAACTATCAAAGTTGAAATGAGTCCAAATTTCACTGTTTTCTATCCATTTTCTCACTGTCGTCTGTCTGTCTCTTTAATGTTTACCCCCCCTCCCTCACTGCTGCTTTCTTGACCAATCACGTGGCTTTAACCGAAGACTAGGGGCGCTAAAAATGAGTTTAGCGAAATAATCAGACTTCCATCGAGCAACCAAGTTGAGTTTGCCACCGAGGAAGTTCAAACCTGTACGTCTTTCATTGTCACCTAGGGGGGTGTGTCAGGTATAAGGCAAGAGTCAGACAATGGAATTTTGACCTGATTATGTACACCGGGCCACGTGAAAGTTCTCCAAATTAGAATCCACTCACCCTCTTGTTATCTGCGGGACTGTGGTAGAACTGAGAGATGATCTGCGTGCTGCCATTCTTGACCTTGGCGTCAGCGAGTCGGAATTTCCCAGTGACGACCGTGAAGGTGGACCCGTAATCATAGGACACGTACACCTGGATTCAAATGAGAAACTGATCATTAGTCTCATGATACAGTGATACCTCGGTTTCCGAACCCCTTGGCTTTTTAGTTTTAAGGCTTAAAAAATTCAAAAGTAGAAAATTATGTTTTATGGGGACCTAGGAACGAATTATTCTCATTTTAATCAATGGTTTCCTATGGGAAATTATTTTTTGGCATATACACTTTTCGCTTTACGCACTCTGTCTGTCAAGATTTATTTTGTCTCATTGAACTTGACGATGTTTCTGCGATCCGACTTTTTCGCTTCATTACTTCCTTTTCTCAGCGCGTCATGAACTGCATTTCTTTTCCAACCGGTTTGTCACGTTTCTTCATACAATGATATGATTGTTAAGTGAGACGTTAATGCACATTCTGCAGCCATCGCCAGTCACACCCTGACTGAGAAGGAGCGCGTATGCTTTCTGACGTCATCCTTGAGTTCTATTTGCACGCTTGACCAGCCTTCCATAATGCATTGTCATTTGGGGGGCCATTTTAACTCATTCACTGCCAGACGATGTGCAAAAATGTGTCCACTCCAGCGACAGGGTTTTTGTCATTGTCATTGAAAATTACCGAGCTGTGTCTGGGTCCAACGGCGCCCACGCTGTCTCGGGCCAATGCGACGATGACGTTGCTTTTTTCTCCAGCCCAGTGGACAACCATCTGGTTGTGAGAGTCATTCAAGCTGGCCTGCAGAACAAATAAAGGTGATTATTTGACATGTTTGCCAACAACATCCAGATTCTGTCACGTGGGGCTCTTTGCACGTCTGAAAGGTCACGTGTCGAGGAAATGTTTGTATTTTGTTCGATGACATGTTTTCTTCCAAAAATTACTCGGTCAAGTTGATCAAAACAATATTGCTTGAGTCAAATGACCCCCCCAAAAAAATGTGTTGGTTCTGGACTCAAGTCTGAAATTAAACACAACAGCCCTGCAACACAGTATCATGCTACACTCGTCAACTAATGGAAGTTTATGTATTAAATTGGATCTCGTGGCACATTTCTTGACTTTTTCTTGCACATCTAAAAGTCCAAATCCCGCGTGCTGTATTCTATACAGTTTAAGCGAGTGTGGCCTGGATCTGGTACGACCAAGGACCAGAACATGGTCACAACAGGCGTTTATCCCGCAATCCCCTACCGCCTTCTCGCTCTCTTCAGCTCAAAGCTGTCCATTATTCAACAAGAGTGAAAGGAAGGGGGTGCACCGTGGCTGGGAGCCCATTGGCAGCACAGCCAGTCTCAAGAAATGACGTCTTCTTTGTAGGAATGGCAAGCAAACACATTGAGGTCAGACTGGCTATGACCAGGTACAAATATGCACTTTCGCTTTGACTGTCAAGACGCGGTATTCGTTCTCTTGAAAGGACAACCGACGTCTCCGGACAAGTTGCGTCCATCATTTGTAAAATGGCTTCAAATGACTTCTACTGAGCGTATTTTACAAAGATTCCACCGCATATAGCTATAGTTCACGTTTTAAGACTCGCGCTGAATATTCCGGAAGTCTTGTTTTTGAGTTGGTGACGAGTCCTCACCCTACGTCACTGAAGGAACGTCCCTGACCGAACAAAGGACACATTGTAGCAGTCCTTCCATCACATCAATCAATGCATTTTGCTGTACTTGTTTGGTCTAAAAACCTCGTCTTGCACCAAAAACAGGCAGAAGAGGGTGGCAAAGCTCCGTGTAAGGAATTAATCAGCCTGTGGAAATGGGCTGATTAATTGCATACACGGAGCTTTGTCGCCCATTTCTGCCTCTTTTTTGGTGATACATTTCCCCCCCTATTGCCTCAAAATGGCACGGAATTCTTTAATCAATTGCAAACATGTATGCTTTCCTCTTCAGAACTATTTGAATCATATTCATAACTGGATGAGTAACAAGAAAGCATCTTCTCCCAATCTGAAGCCGTTGTTTTGATTTTCCAGCAAGGCAAGACGTCTTGGGGTGACCCCACGAACAAGGGGGCGGGACCTTCTGAAACTGGCCACTTCCGGGTTCATTTTTTTTTGCAGATTTTGGCCACTTTAAGTCATTTTGATTGGTGTTTTACATTTGACTAAAAATATCATACTGCGTGTTTTGGGTATTTTAGCTGCTATAAAACTGATGTCAGTTAGGAAACAAAAAAGTGATGTCGGTTGTCCTTTAATGGTTGAATGAATTTTTATTTTTCTCACCGACAAAGATCATTGTAAAAACTGAAAATTTTGTCAAGAGTAAAAAATGAACATTGCATAGAAATGGGTGTGTTTGTAGGACACTTTCTTCATTCTTTCAGAACATTTTTGAGGTCAGAGGTCAGTGATGGTGGACAAGATTGGAAGGAAGGAAGGTATGGAGTTAGGTAGGTAGATTAGTCGAAAGGAAGGTAGAAGGAATACAATTTGCCTGTTACATATTTCTACATTCATTTCACTTTATCACCAAGTCTTAACACGTTTTAGACATGTCGGTGAGTCTGAAGGAAGGAAAGAACAAATATTGACTGTTACATCGTGATACATATTTATACATTGTTTCACTTTTCATCCCTGTGGCTTAACTTGTTTTAGACAGTCAGGATATCCTCCTTGTCTACCAAAAGTCTTCCATATCAACGAGCGAACGTATCGTTTTGTCAAAGGCATCCTGTCAAATAAGCATGAGCATCATTCAAAAGCCTCGTTAGCTGCTTTTGGGCGAGAATACCCCAGTTATTGCAAAGCTGCTTTGAAAGATATCTTTTTAAGAAGGAAAAGTCAGTAACGAGGTATAAAGCGTGTTTACGAGTAGACAGCCATTGGAACAGGGTGACGTTACAAAACACCAAGAACGGAGTGCTTGCCCTTGTCACCTAAGTCACACCGTTTCTTTCATGCTCTTCGAAAGCAATCGCCGGCTCGTGTGATTTTATTAGCGTATATTGATAACTGATCATTAAATGTTCGCCGTTCAAGGTGTTTGGCGAAAAGCGTCAGTGGGCTGCATCTCAGTACCTGGCCGTACACCTTCGGCATGGAAGATTCACTCGTGCTCCGGCGGTTTCGCTTAGGCGGAAGGGCACCGTAGTCCGACCCGCCTTCCGCAGCACCAAAAGAGGCAATCGGTCGTAAAGCTGAAGCCTCGTTGCCATCTCCATCTCCGTCTGCTAAATCCTTAGTTGCATCTACGATAAAATGTCCTCCCCGTTGCGGTGGTACGAAACGCTCCTCGTCGTGAAGATGAAGTGTTGATGAATGAATTCCGACAAGACATAAGATAAGGATGTAAAACGAACGCCGAAGAGGACAGAGCATCCTGCCAGCCTGGGATAACGCCATGTTTGTGTATGTTTGGCTTTCAGGTTAGGTAAACCCGGCCGCCAGCCAACTGAGCCAAGAGCTCCTTCTACAGGCTGCGATGGGCCCGGTGTTGCATTCACCAACTGTTCGTATTTTCACAAATGACATACTGTACTGTCGTACATCTTCGAAAAATGTCAGAATTGAGCGATATAGAAATGCCAGCTATAATTAACACGTCCAACTTATGAAGCGCTGCCTTCTGATGGCTAAACAAAAGGACGAATCACATTCTCGTGTCATTTGACTTATTTATAGCCAATTGAAGTTCGCTGTTTTTGGGAGATAACACCAATTAATCTTATTCCATATCCATTATTCTATTTTTTAACATCACTTATCCCGAAGAAGGTCAGAGGTGCCTATTGCAGCTGATTTTAAACGGAAGAGAGAACTCACCCAACACTGGTGGCCAGTTCCTCTGCTTCCCATAAAATTCTTCCTAATTCCATGAACACCTGGAAAAACGTGATAAATGAATTCTTGTGTGAATTATGTACTATAAGCAGAAAATATACCAAGTACCTGTGTGGAATTTTATTTAAATTCGTGGATCAGTTTTACATTTCCGAGGTACGATGAAGGCATCATTTCGACAAACGGTTGCCTCTCTCAAAGAAATTGTTTAAAACAACTGAATAATGACACACAAACTGTTAAACTAACTTCACGAAGATGTTTTTCAAGATGTATTAAAGTTTCGACCGAAATAAAACCCGCAGACGTTTTGTAAGTACTACCAAAAAAATAGTAAATGTACGGGCACACAGGTAAGCTAGGTGTTCATATCCACAAAAACGGCATCGTCGTGAATGATAAACGTGTCATTTGACTGACTGTATCATTAGTCGTTTGACTAATTATATAATCATCCAAACGACTAATGATACCTGAATATCCTGCACAGTATAAAATAAATTGAGTCGAAGAACTCCATCATTAACGAACAAAGAGATTGAATCAGGTTTAGCTTCCGGTCTCCCAAATTAGGTTCAGGTAAGCATATCGATTAAGAATGTAAAAAATACGACATGTGTTTTTAATTTACAGTCAAAATGTCAGAAAGCCGAATAAAAGACTGTACAAGATCTAAATTTACGACACCCCAGGAGGTAAGTGGAAGCTTTTCGTTCGGTTGGATGGAATGAAACTTGATTTTAGAATCAGTTTTTCTTCCATTTCAATTAGATGGAACAAACGACACATTCAACCATGTCAACCCAAATCACAAAGAAGAAACGCCATTACCAAACAGCGCCGAAAGAGGATTCATTTGAAACTACAGCTGCAGGTACGCAGTCGTACAAATGACAGGATCCCAAAAATTACCAGATACATAGTTTACACGACGGGACTCACAGAAACGAGGTTCAACGGTTCAGAAATACAGTTATTAAAGGTCTTGCTATCATGAGTTTGGTCAAGTGAATTCTGAAAATGTTGAATATGTAACGTGTTATTTTGTAATTTGAACGATACTACTACAAGCAAATGGACAATAAGAGATGCAAAACATGTAGATTGTAATCTGGGTAACCAGTAAAATGACCAACCGTGACATCCAAAACTTGGTTTGCACTTGTAACTTCGCATACACATTTTGTTCATTTTCAATTCGATTAGCTTTTATTAGCCTTGCAATGGAGAAATTTACATTTCACAGCAGCAAAGTGAGACACGTAAGAGGAATGGAAAGGAATAAGTAGAAAAACAAATACAGGAGCTGATGTAAAGGCAGCCACTCTCACAGGACCATCTTGAAGTAAAAAAACAACTAAATAATTTGACACAACACAAAAGACACAGACAATCTTAAAGTACAACCGACACCATTTTTTTGTTTCCTAACTGACATCAGAAAAACGTTTTGTAGCATCTAAAATACCCAAAACGCGCAGGATGATATTTTTAGTCAAATGCAAAACACCAATAAAAATGAGTTAGTGTCCCAAAACTACTTCAAAACGACCTCGGAGATGCCGAGTTTCAGAAGGTCCCGCCCCCTTGTTCGTGACATCACGCCAGGACGTCTTTGCCTTGCTCTAGAATCAAAACAATGGCTTCAGATTCGGAGAAGATGCTTTCTTGTTACTCATCCAGTTATGAATATAATTCAGATAGTTCTGAAGAGGAAAGCATACATGTTTGCAATCGATTAAAGAAGTCCTTCCGTCTCAATTTGAGCCGTCAGGACTCCAATGTAGCGCCCAGGAAATGTACAAGCTCCGTTGGAAATGGGCTGATTTGTCTGCTGGTAATTTGTGTCAACTAGTATCAAATAGTAGTCTTGGTGCAACACATGACGATTCACCATCGCATTATTTATGTTTTCCTTCTAATTTTGCTATCAACACGGATCAACACTAAGTTTTCAGACCAAACAAAATACCTAAAATGCATTGTGTGTCGCTTTCTCAGTCATGGGCGTTCCAGACGTGACATCACGTCAGGAATCGTCAGCAACTCAAAAACAAGACTTCCTGAATATTCAGCGCGAGTCTTAAAGCGTAAAATGCGCTCAGTAGAAGTCATTTGAAGTGATTTTACAAATTAAGGACACAACTTGTCTGGAGGCGTCGGTTGTCCTTTAAGCACTTTTTTTGTGCTCTTTTGCTCTTGTCATTAGTTGATTATCTTGTTGCAGATGCCGGTCATGACATCAACATGCTTTTTTCAAAGTTTGCCAAGATGTTAAGGTATGCCCACAGAAACAACTGTCATTTATAATTGTATTCCTGCACCTGTGCAATTGGTTGACTATCACACACATAAAGTAAATATAATTCAATGATTTAATCTCACAAGTGAGAAACGGCGTTTCACTAAATGCTCAACTCACTTTTTGGGCTCTTCGCAAATGCAAAAACGTATTTATTGCATGTGGTTTGCTCTGGGTCAGATTTTCCTCACCTTTATTGAGGCCTGTCACATATTTCACTCTTCCAATAATAATAATCATCATCATCATCATAATAATAATCATAATAATAACAATAATAATAATAATAATGATAATAATAATACATTGTATTTATAAGCACCTTTCAAAACTCTCAAGGTCACTTTACAGTCACAGGATAAGTTCTTCTGTGGGCGAGCAGCGGCAGGCACACGCGCCAGCGTTCACTCAACCCGGAAGTAACTCAAATAGAATAGAAAGACAGATAGAAAACTAGCTAGCAAGCCAATAGATAGCTAATAGCTAACCAGCTAGAAAGCGAGCTCCCTAGCTAATCGATAGCTAATAGCTAGCTATATAGCAAATATATAGCTAGCCAGGTAGATAGCTTATAGATAGCAACACGAACCAGCGTTCACTCAACCCGGAATAACTCAAATAGATAAAAAGTTAGCTAGCTAGCTAATAGATAGCTAATAGATAGCAAATATATGACTCTGTGCCTTTGTGTTGTCGTATTATTTATTTATTTGACTTAAAAAAGTAACAAATAATATGACAACACAAAGACACAGTCATATATTTGCTATCTATTAGCTATCTCGATATCTATATACACCATTCGTGTTAATCAATATTTTTCAGAATCATTGTGATAGATCTTGCCACCATCAATGTTCTACGACAGTACTTTGCCTATTGCTGATTGTTTTTTTTTTTTAAACAAAACCGCCATTTTCATAGATAACCACCCATATCATTTAATGCCATCAAAAGTAACGGTAAAAAAAAAGCATTCTAATTTGCATTTATCTGAGTCATAGTACATACTAGTAAATTCTTCGTGGATTCTTTTATCTTTTCAGTGACAAAGCAGTGGTGGATACGACTCAAAGGAAGGAACTGGAGAGCCTTTTGCAAGAAGCTCAAAACCTTGAATCCCTCCTACAAGAGAAAAAGAAGCACCTGAAGCAGACGTTGGTTAAAATTTCTGATAAATTGTAAAAATGGATTTCACTTGATGAAGTCTATATGTCAAATGTTTCAATTTATTTATAGAAAACTTGTATCGCTTTATTTTTTCTGTTCTCATTTGTTACTTTATCTTGACTGATTTCGATGTAATACCATTGCTGTAATATTGATTCTGTTCGCCGAACCCTTTAATGAGAACTCATCTTAATTTCAATGTCAAATGTGAATAATCCAATAAATTGTCAATGTCTATTTCAACGAAAGAATCCTAAAGTGGAGCCAAACGCATTTTGTTGCAAATTGTCAACCAGACTGTCCTCAAATTGCCGTTTATGAACGTGCCTTGCTCAAACCCACAACAAATACATTCGCCACAGACTATGGCGATAGAGGGATACCTTGGTTTACGAACTTAATTGGTTCCCAGACAGTGTCTAAGGTGAAAAGTGTGTATTCCAAAAAATTATTTCCCATAGGAAACCATTAAAATGAGAATAATCCGTTCCCAGGTCCCCATAAAACATGATTTTCTACTAAATAAACTGTAAAACTACACAAAATATACCTTATTTTATGTATAATAAATGTGCTATGGTACTATAATTAAAGAAATAAACTGTACTGTATAATAAAGTCATTTTATTTACCTTTGTAATGGTCATTGGTGGAATGGAGTGGACATTAAACACTTGAGGAACGTAGCCTTCTTGTTTCACCATCTTGAGGAATAATCCCTTGTAGGTGATTTCTGCGATAATTTTACCTTGTTCTTCATCAATTGTGTTCTGTTTATCTGGGTCGATTTTTTTTGCATCGAGTGTACAGATGGCTTGTGCAGGTTATTTGTGGAGCCTGATAAATGGTATATTTTAATCTTGCAGTCTACACTCTGCAATAAATAGAATATAGGACAATAGAGGACCAAAACAAGCCGGCTGCCATTTTCTTGTTAGAACGGGCTTGTTCGCGAACGACGCATCACTCATTGTGGCAGCTGCGTGTGTATCCCGAAAAATAGTTCGTATTCCAAGGTAAAATTTTCATAAATTTAACATTTTTAAAACGAAAAGTTCGTAAGCGAAAGGGTTCGTAAACCGAGGTATCACTGTACATTGATTTGTTTATTTTTAAAAGAAGAACAACATTATATGATACAGGCTGACAAAGCAAGAGTTGATCTATAAACAAAATTGACAATCTCACCCCCTCCATGACGAAGACACAACATATCAATCCACCCAGTCACAAGGCACATACAAAAAAACTTGAATATTGTAATACTCAAAATAACCGACAGCTAACAGCCAGCCAGCTAATGGATAGCTAATAAATATGACTCTATTTAAGATAATGCAGAGTCATATCCATCACATTTGCAGTGCGATATGAAATATGATGAAGCATCAAATGGCCAAACGGCTTATGTGGTGGCTTTGAATGTTCCATGGAAGCCGTACGGGATATTAACTGGCACCTCAGCCCTGCCCACTTCCTCGAATGTCTTAGCATCCAAAGCTAACAGGAATGTACTCTTGTCCTGAAAAAAAAGGATCATAATTAGACATTTTGAATTTGAAAACCTATCGCGTGACTAAAGTGACATTGAGAGTTTTGAAAGGCGCTGATAAATGAAATGGATTATTATTATTATTCTTATGACAAAAATGTTCATATGTACCATTGTTCGTAACTTGAATGTTTGTATGTAGGGGAGTGTCCGTATTAGGACACATAGGTGATGCAAATTATGAGATTTTCTGATGATTTTTCTTTTCTTTTCTTTTTTGCCCCACATGATGCACAATATATTCCTAAATTGGATGAACCTTATTTGGAGTGATGACCACTGACAAAATAACACCATCGTCCTCCTCGGTAGCATCTGGGGAAGGTATGAAGACAGGCTCTGAAGGATAGACGCCAGGTTGTTCCCAAACCTTGGCCAGAAAAAAAATAAGTGGATTGCTTCAGTTGATTGTTTGGATCAACTTTTCCAAAAAGAAAACTGCCGGTTCTCCAACCTTCATGTGCTTTCCTCGAATGTCCATCTTGATCAGCGTGTCCCCGACGAGGTGTCGGAAACCGCAACCGTAGAAGTAGCGGTAGGGGCGGGTGTTGTATTTGCCGTAGTTGATCTGAGGAAACTCAAGACCGCCGTACTCGTGAAGGTCTTCGCCATGAAGATCCTCATGGCTACAGAATATCTACCCCCCAAAAACGTCATTTTATTCATGAAACTGAGGACATTCTATGAAATCTTTACATCTGTGTAAGCGCTCAGTCGTATAGGAGTGGTCCATCGATGAAAAGGTTTCTTCAGTCCGTCATCTGTACTTCTTTGAAGGTGTCGGACGTTTCGCTTCTTGTCCAAAAGGCTTCGTCAGCGAACTAAAAAAATTGCTGGTAGTTTTGGCCCTATATATATATATATCCCTACTGTCCAGACGTGGTGGTGCCAGGCTCTGCTATGATTGGTCCCTACTCTCAGGTTGGGGGGGGCAGACAACTCCTCCCTGCGCCTACACTGATTAATTCTATTGTCCTGACTGATTACTTCTATTGTCCTTCCTGAGTGTGAGGTCTACGACTGGCTTGATTGCCCCATTTGCTCTGGTGTCACCTCATCAGCAGAACTAAGCCTATGTTGCCTAAGAAATCGGTTGTAGGAACGATCCAAATTGAACCTCACCCCACCATGGCGATTTAGTGAAGGGTTTTGCTGTTTTATGAAAATAGCTTCTTTGACTCCCCTTTCAAACTATCAATTTTCTTTGGCTAAGCTTTTAACCTCATTGTCGTCAAATGAGTGCTTGCTAGCTTTTAGGCGCATATGTACTCCAGATTGAGGCCCACTAGTATTATCCCTGCGATGTTGATAAAAGTCTGTTTTTGAAAATGTGTTTAGTCTCCCCAATGTATTGCTCTTTACAATCTTTATTTTTACAATGTATTGAATAAACGACATGACTTTGTTTTTCATTTGGCAGCCTATCTTTTGGATGCACTAATTTTTGCCTTAACGTGTTTATCGGTTTGAAATAAGTAGACATTTTTTGTTGCCAAAGGACTCTTTGTAGTTTCTCAGAAACCCCTGCAATGTAAGCTACTGCTACTCCTCTCTTTTTTGTATCTTGAGAATTTTTGGTTTCAAGCGAAACGTCCGACACCTTCAAAGAAGTACAGATGACGGCTGAAGAAAATTTTCATTGATCTCTGAAATCTTGCACCGTGTAAGAATTCTACCTTGTTTTGGCCGATCCTGAACGAAGTGGCTGAGCTGTTAGGCAAGCCGTTCAAGTTTTGCTCGTATGGTGTTTTGTCGTCAACATTGAGTGGAAGGACGAAGCGGCGTGGGAAGGTTCGACACAGTGTGTTATACACCTGCAAAAACAAAACAAAAAAAATGCTCTCCTTTTAGTAATCATCCAGAAATATAGTTATCTTCTAACCAGGAAAAATCCTACTGGACCTTCCGCACCCTGCTCACCACCTTTTCCAGTGACTCCCCAGGCGTTACCGATCCATGCGCACCAAATCCAGCAGCCGTTTAAACAGCTTCTCCCCCCGTAGCCATTAACGCTCTAAATAATAACCCGAATATAACTTTATAGGGCATCTTGCAATTTTTTCTGATGATACTAGTTTTACATACTTGGCCCATTCGGATGATTCTGATCCGTTGGATTGTTTTTATCGACTGTGGCGAGGTATAATGCTAGTTGTTCAACTCGCTTACCTCATCCAGTTCTTCCCCCGACTTGCGAAGGTTCTGGATATTGTAGTTTGAAATGATCTGTCCATCATCTGAGACGCACATATCGATGATCAAATGGCCGTCTTCCTCAAAGGCGTTGATTTGGTGGAAGGTTGTCAGTGGCCGAGCAAGGTACTGGAAGGAGCTCACCTATTTATTAGTCAAAACCAGTTTTTTAAAAAAAGTGTACTTGGCTGGAACAGACTAAAAAGACGTTGACCTTACCTTTCCGTTTTTTTTCAGAACCAGATGGAAAATGGTTTTGATTTCGGGGTCCCAGAAGAAGCTGTCGCTGATGCTCATTCCCGTAAATTTGCCTGTGATGATTCTCAACAGGTCCATCTTGAGGGGCTGTTCGATGAACACCACGTAGTTCTCTGACATTGCTGCGGTGCGGAGGACAAAGAACGCAGATCCTTCGCAGTGAAAACTTGTTAGCGATGCAGATTTTCCAACAAAGGAAAGAAAATCAAGGCTTTTGGGTACGGAAAATATGGTCGATCCTTTCCACGTGGTTCCACGATAAAGATTATTTTGATCAAGTCTTCAAATATTAGGAACAAAACAAAACAAGTATAGTTTCATGTCAACTATACACGTTATGGGGTCTTTTTAGAAGTATATTTCAGCACAGAACTTTCCAGATCTGTCGCTTACCAAAACTATGGTAGTACGAAGGTCTGGCAGAGTCAGTTGAGGGAATCGAGCAAAGTACTTTGGCTCCCTCCAGAGTTTCTTCGCTGCTGTTTTTCGTTCGAGGAACTTTGATAATGTTGTAATATGGCCCTGAGAGTACACACACACACACACACACACACACAAAGAGTCGGTCACTTCAAGTCGAGAAGCCAAAACCGATTTTTAGCTCCACTGAAGTACTGAAGTGTTTCTACCTTTAAAGGAAAACGAATTCCCCATGTTGTACGTCGTTCCATCCACATCGACATGAGGGTGTGCCGTGGCGCTGTTCACAGCAATGAAATCCCTCCAGTTCACCTAGTCCATAAAGAGTCAATTCAGACAAGGCCTTGACAAGGAGTCTAGACTGGAAAGCCTTTGCTAACCCTTTTCTAGACCGGAACCCCTTTGATAATCCGGAGCGATTGTATGGTCTTGTCAAATGAAAGTGAGCGGTACCTTTTTGGTTGCCTCCAGCGTTTCGGGGTCTATCTTGTACATGATGTTGGATTCCGTGCTGACGTAGTAATCACCTTTGTAGGTCACAAAGCTCACGTTGGCATTATCGGTGTGCTCTAGATCAGATACAAGAAACTTCCCAATTACAACACGGGAAGCAGTTTGTGTTTTATGACTCGGCGTTGTACCTACTTGGTAACTCAAATCTTGAGAGGAAGCGAAAGAAAAAATTCTGACAAGGGTCCGGCACACTGAGCGTTCCAAATTCAGAAACGACAATCCGGTTCTTTTCATTGTTGGCTTGGTAACAGTCACTGGAAAGGAAGCGACTCTTGTAGGTCACCTGCCCTTTGGAAATTTGAAACTGATGCAGCAAAGCCATGCCATCAAACCAGTGGTTGAACCTGAGGAAGAAAACCCACATTGAAAGGAAAAGGCCACGCTTGCCTTTCCAGTCGCGCCGCTTACTTCTGGTTTCCAATTTCAAACTTCCCGGGACCATTCCGCAACAAACTTCCGTCGATCCATTCTGGGAATTTTCCCGTGATCTTCGTTCTGACGGGATACGGAGTCTCCGCCACGGTGCGCACGATCTTCTCGATGCAAGGCAGACCGTGCACATCTGTAAAATGCCCGGCGGTCTTCTTGGACGTGGCGTTTCCGAGCGCTGGAAGAAAACATTCACAACTGATTAAGATGTTATCCATTCGTCCAGCAGATGTTCCTTGGTCATCGGAACGCTTTCTTTTACCCATCTGGTGGTTGTTCTGCTGGTGTTGAGCGACGTTCATTGTTGGCGCTTCTTCTGGATCTGCGGACTGGGTGAAGAAATCGCAAACTGCGGCAGTGGTGCACTTTCTGCAAGGATGCTGTGGACTTTTATAGACTACATCCCCCCCCGCCATACTCCGATACAGAGTGACAGTGATTATAAAAGGCATCTGAGGCCAACAGTAAGAATGATTAAAGCAAATAGACATCTAATTATCCAAAACTGATTGGTTGCACAGGCAAAGTGGTCAAATAACTGTGGATCAATTCACCCACCCTCCCCCGCATACAAAGAGCCTTATTTTGCCGTGCCATGGTAAAAAACAAATTCAGTCCTCTTCACGTCAACACAAACAAGAATACTTGAGAAAAATCGACATTTTAAATGAAGCAATTGATGCACTCGAGGTTCGAAACACATTCTATTGATTATCTCCAGATTCTTTTAGGGTGTCTACCGGGGCACACGTGTGTAACTATTTCAAGTTATGGTTTGTAGTCAGAACTGTTGATTATTTTGTGTAATAAATAAATAAATAAATACACAAGCAAATTAGTAAATAAGTAAATAAATAAATACCTCGCCAATAAATAAACACTTACATAAATAGCCAAATAAATAAATACATAAACAAACAATTGCATGAATAAAAATATAAATAAATGAATACACCAATAAATAAATACATGAATAAACAATTAAGCTCATATTTAAATATATAAATAAATAGACAAATAAATACATGAATAAATACACAAATGAGCAGCCAAACAAACAAATAAATCAACAATTACACACATAAATAAATAAATAAATACATTTTTGTTTAGATTGCTTTTTTTTGTCTTTGCTGTTGACAACATTTTCAAAACAATACTTGCCCTGCAGCTTTCACACGATAATGTCCAATGGAGACTTAAAATACTGAAAGACAGTTGAACTATTTGGAAATGTGCAAGTCATCATGTATCCCATCAGAAATCCACCACCATTTAATGTCTTTAGTTCTCCTTCTTTGAAAGAGTAAAACCGAGGCAATGCGAAGCGGATTCATTTGTTTTCTCCACTTTGTGGATAAAACAAAAATACTGCTCTGTCATTTAAGGTCATTCGTCACATTAGCATATAGTGATACCTCGGTTTTACGAACCCCTTGGCTTACGAACTTTTCGGTTTACGAACGTTAAATTTAGGAACATTTTACTAGCTAGCTATCTGCTGGACATCTATTAGCTATCTAATAGCTAGCTAGCTTTCTATCTGTGTATTTAATAGTGACATTCAGTGTATTAGCTATCTAGTTAGGTAGCTATTAGCTATGTAACTATCTAGGTGGCTAGCTATCTTATCCCGTGACTGTAAAAAAGTCAAAAAGTCAGTCAGCCAGGGCACTTATGATTTTAACAAACATAATAAACACGAAAACGCCAATTTGCCGGGTGAGGGGAGTGACCTTGAGAGTTTTGAAAGGCGCTTATAAATGTATTATTATTATTATTATTATTATTATGAAACAAATAGACCCGATTGTTTCCTTTCTCATCTATTTCAACTGCCCACCAGAACATGACAAAATAGCCCCTCATGCCTGTTCGGCGCTTTGATCATTTTGCAGCGTCATCATTCCATGGGACATTGACTACACATGGCGCGCCGCATTATTGCGACAAGTACACACTGTCTCTGAACACAAATTTCCATTTCATGCCGTTTAATGCGGGCGAGGCACACTTGATTCGCGAGCCATCAATTGCTGTTCGGGGCGAGGACAAAAACAAAGCAGCATTCATGCCCTCTATGTCAAATTCTGGATTTTTCGTCACTTTCGGATTATGTGGAACGGACTAAACAAGGGTATTATTGTCCTTAGGCTCAAGACTGAAAAATACACACTGTGATTCTGTAAAATCAGCGAAGCCAAAACTCGGTTAACCAAGTTACATTTTTAGTACCAAACAAAATTTATTTGTGGATTTTTATGTTATTTTATTCCATCTATTTCTATCTATTAGCTAGCTAGCTAGCTAACTTTCATTCTATTTGAGTTATTCGGGATTGAGTGAACACTGGGACATGTGGCTGCCGCTGCTCACCCACAGAGAAACGTGTCCCGTAACTGTCAAGTGACCCTTAAAGTTTCGAAAGGCGCCTTATAAATGAAAAGGTCACTTTACAGGCACAGGATACGTTTTTTTTCTCTGGGTGAGCAGCGGCAGCCACACGCGCCAGCGTTCACTCAACCCCGAAGTAACTTAGATAGCAAGCTAGCTAGCGAATAGATTGCTAGTCGCTAGCGAATTGATACCTAATAGCTAGCGAATAGATAGCTAATGGCTAGTGAATAGTTAGCCAATAGCTAGTGAATAGATAGCTAATAGCTAGCTTGCAAATAGATAGCCAATAGCCAGCGAATAGATAGCCATTAGAATCAGAGTCAGAATCAGAAAACCTTTATTTTTCCCACAATGGGGAAATTTGCAGTCCACAGCAGCAATTTGCCATCAGCCAGCGAATAGATAGCTATTAGCCAGAGAATAGATAGCTATTAGCTAGCAAATAGATAGCCATTAGCGAGGGAATACCCGGAAGGAGCATCATAATGAATTATATAGACTGCACACATGTAATTTTATTATTATTATTATTATTATTCCCTGTATTACCATTATTATTATTATTATTATTATTATTATTATTATTATTATTATTATTATTATTATCTGTTTTATTATTCAAAGCTCTCTGGGACACTTTCCGTCACAGACAAGCATAGGTACTATAATCAATAAAATACATCATCAGCTGCCACTAATTTGCATTTCATATTAATAATGCTATCATACCAACTAGTAAAAAATATAATTGAATAATAATAACAGCATAATGTAATAACATATGTCCACCTGTCTACCCTAACCCCCCCCCCCCCCCCCTCCTTCTCCTCACTGCTGTGTGTGTCTATAACTGTCCCCTCCCTCCTCGACCACGGATATTGACCAATCACGTGCGGCTTTAAGCAAAGCCGCGGGCGGGGAATAGAGGAGAAAAAAGTGGGCTCCCATTTCCGGTTTAAAAAGATCCGACTCCTTCGCGAATGACACATCACGACAACCATTCAATTCGTGCGGGCAATTGTTGGTCAAGAGGCAAACGGGATAAAGCAACAATGTCGGTATGTTTCAATTTGTTAAGTCTTTTTTTGAAGCAAATGTCGCCATTATGGGACGAATCAAGATTTTCTGATTGTGAAATCAGGCAGGCACGCTTTCCAATTTTCCGATAGGATTACACGTGTCACGCATTAGCATAGACCCATTAGCACACCTGTTTGCAGGTGTTCGAAGTTCAAAAGCGGGCCAGGGTGGATCGAACACTTATAGACCGATTGTGTATATAGAACGATAATATTATTATCACAATATATATGTATAAATTATATAACACTTTATTGTGTGTCTGTGTGTATTTTTTTTTCGTGTGAGATACAATGTGTGAAATGATGCTAATGTCAATCCTAGCCCCAAAGTAAATGAATGGAGATTATGATAACTATCACCGCAAAAGATTATTTTTTTTCTCTTTCACAACAGGTCAACTTGTGTAACAATAACATATTCACTGTTGAATTTCTTCATGTCAATGATGAAGGCTTCCATTTTCAACGTAAGCGGCCGATTATCGGAAGAATTATCTGGCAATCGGTCACTTTTTTTTTTGGAATGTTGATCGTCAAGTTTCAGATTTTTTCTTTGTCTTTGTCTTGCAGCCTTATCTGACGTGGATGACATAGGTAAATACATTGATATAGATTGTATAATAAATAGATAAGTATTGTTGAAATATTTTCTGAAATACAATATATATATATATATATATATATATATATATATATATATATATATATATATATATATATATATATATATATATATATATATATATACACATACACACACACACAGATACATAGCTAGATAGATAGAGAGCTAGATAGATACATACATCCCCCCCCCACACATATATATATATATATATATATATATATATATATATATATATATATATATATATATATATATATATATATATATATATATATACACACACACAGTGTGTGTATATATACATACAGTGTATACACAGTGTATATATATATATATTCATGTATACTCATATATATATATACTTATATCTACACACACATATACATATATACACACATATATACCTATATATACATACAGTGTATATATATACACACACACATATACCTATATACACACACATATACCTATATACACACACATATACCTATATATACACACATATACCTATACATACACACATATACATACATATATATACATACACACACATATACATATGTATATATATGTGTGTGTGTGTTTTTTATCTACATCTTTACATTTCAATCTATTTCCAATATTGAAGTATTTTTTTTATTCCTATTTCCAGATGGACCTGTTTGCGAGGACAGTTTCAGGAAGACTCCACAGTGCTTGAGAGCTTTGATTCATAATAAAGACAACAAATATCTTCTTTTAGGCGATGACGGCAACTTTGACATCCAAAACTTAACTATTCAACAGACACGTTTGCCTGGTAAGAAAGTTTCATACTTTTGTCGTCAGCCGTGGCTTTCTCATCTTTCCATTTTCTGTTGTTTTCAAAGTATAAAAATGATCATAAATGTGAGTGTCAATTATTGACAAGATGGTTATCGTGGCTTTTATGTGACTCCGTCGAAAGAGGTGCGGCGGCAGCCAGTCATCCATTCGCAAAAAAAAAACAAACAAAAGGACTGAATTTGTCCTTTTCAAACGGCGAAAGCTTTCAAGCACTTTGTACACTGCAGGCCGTGTTGAAAAGCAACATACAACCATTCAGCAAAACAAAAGGAAAAGAATCTCCAAGAAAACAAGACACCAAGTTGAAGACGTGTCATCGGTGAAAGGAAGGCTATTGTGTCCACAATTGTTTGAGAAAATATATACGGGTAACATCCGACTTACAACCAGCTTGACTTACGACCACCCACAAAAAAAGATGACATGACCCAGATGCATCCTGGGAATGTGTGTTTTAAAAATGTAAGTCTCTATTCAACATTTTGAATGGGTTTCAACTTACGACCGTTTGGTCGGAACGGGACTCGATCTAAAATCGGATGTTATATGAGGTAACATCTGACTTACGACCTGCTCGATTTACGAACACCCGTACCTACGACCACAACCTCCAGACCTTATTTTTCAAATTTTAATTCTACAGCTGGCACCGCAACGCGCTAGCAGGCAGGCAACGTGTTCGACAATTTTGGCCAACCAGCCAGCATCTCACTCTCGTACAGCAATCGACTGTGTGATGGCACCAGAGGGTGGCGTTTGTGAGTCATTTAGCCTCCCGAGTCTGTCTTCAACCTTTTGAATGGATTTCGACTTACAACCATTTTTGACTTACGACCGTTTGGTCGGAACGGAACTCGGTTCCTCGATGTTACATGTATATATACACACACACGTGTGTATATATATATACTTTGTTCTTCTGTTTTGTCTCCAGGTTCCAAATTCAATTTTCAGTTTTATGATGAATCTGGTCATCGTGCCAGGAAGGGTTTGGCTGTGATTCTATATGCTATTAAAAATGATCAGAAGATGGTCGTATGCTGTCGTGACAAGGGAGAAATTTACCCAAAGGCGATGGTGAGTCCTTCCCATTTCTATCGCGCCACAATTTCTACTATCTATCATTTTCCACAGGTTCAAATTCTTAAGCCATTGTACCTTTTTTTTCCCCCCCAACCACAGGATATTCCACAAAAGATTGAAAATGAGAAGCACGAAGCTGTATTCTATATGAGTCTAGGTGAAGCAACCAACAAATATATGTTAGAGTCCTCCCTTTACCCGTGTGATTTTTTAGGTTTTGAGCCAACAAAAGCCACTTCTCAACTCCGCTTGGCCTTACATCGGAAAGTAGACGAAGTTGATGAATGCTGTCAGTTTTCCCTTCAGAAACTTTCGCTTAATAACACAAACTTGTCACATTAACTCATTGACTGCCAGACGATAGTGCAAAAAAGTGTCCACTCCAGTGCCAGGGTTTTTGTCATTGTCACTAGAATTGCAGGACTCACTGAATATTGATTTTTAGGACTACAATGTAGTCCTGAAAATCAATATTCAGCGAGTCACTACATAAACATTTCGTACAGCGTTAGAAACCTGACTCTTGTTTTTTTTTTTTTTTAATCAGAAAACAGTTAATTCCTAAATTATATGGATCTGGAGTTATCTGAGCTTGAAATGGGAGCGGCTGTCCAAAATACAATGCAATCGGATTGTCCATATTGGCTTATATAGCACTTTAACAACACCTTAAAGTGGAACAAAGCGCTAACATGGAGAAAAAGGGAAATGCTACCCCCTTGTGGAAGGTAAAAAAAACATTACCAGAGGTCTGGAAAGCACTTTATCGGCACTCGAGCAAGAAAAACCAAAACCTGAATAAATTCAGGAATGAGTTCAGCTCAATGATGTGTAAAATTGGTCAAAACTGCACAGAAACAGATCAAATTGCCCATTTGTGACTTTAATAAAAGAAATATTGAAGATATGAATTATGTTGTCCATGAATTCTTCATGAAATAATTCTTCAGTTGTCTTTCGGCTTCCTTTCATGACATTTCCCCTGTTGCGCTGCTTCCAGATGGGGGTTTTTGTATTCAAGCAATGAACCAATCACATTTCAGATTTGTAACCAGGGTCAGAAATGGACCTGGACGCCTTCACCATGAGTTCTGCAGGCCCTGGAGCATAAAAATCAGCGTCGCTGAAACTATTGCTTAAACCAATCAGATTTCGAGTTGACTATTTGCAGGCGCTAGAACGTTAGTTTTCGCATATTATAATTGAGTAGTCACTCGCCAATCATAGTATCGCTAGCTACTGGCACGAGCTAGCACACTGCATCTGTAGCGAGATGCATAAGGAAATATATTTTTGTGTTGATTTAATAGCGGATTTGTCAACCCACAATGGCGGAAGGAGAAGAAATAGATTTGGTTGCAGATTTACTGTTAAAGCCATTTTCAAGACGGACTTTTCCAGAAAGGTCGATCATTTCCTGGCTAATGCTGCCCTCTAGTGGACTTGTAGTCAATCACACACCACTTTTTTCAGTCTGGATTGATTCAGACATAGCACTACTGAAGGCCTAGCGATGAAATCCATGGCCCCACCACTGCCATAATATAGTGATACCTCGCTTTACAAACCCCTTGGCTTACGAACTTTTCGGTTTACGAATGTTAAATTTATGAACAGTTTACCTTGGCATACGAACTTTTTTTTGTACACAGAGCTGCTTCAATGAGTGATGATATCCACCCAGCTAGATAGCTATCTAGCTAGCTATTTATTAGCAATCTAGCAGGCTGGATAGCTATCTAAACAGCTTTTTATTAGCTATCTATTAGCAATCTAGCTGGCTGGATAGCTATCTATTAGCAATCTAGCTGGCTGGATAGCTATTTATTAACTATCTATTAGCAATCTAGCTGGCTGGATAGCTATTTAGCTAGCTATGTATTAGCAATCTAGCTGACTGGCTAGTTATTTATTAGCTATTAGTGATCTAGTTGGCTGGCTAGTTATCTAAACAGCTTTTAATTAGCTATCTATTAGCAACCTAGCTGGCTGGCTAGCTATCTAAACAGCTTTTTATTAGCTATCTATTTGCAATTTAGCTGGCAGGCTAGCTAGCTATTTATTAGCTATCTATTAGCAATCTAGCTGGCTGGATAGCTATCTAGCTAGCTATTTATTAGCTATCTATTAGCAATCTAGCTGGCTAGCCAGCTATTTAGCTGACTAGCTTAGTGATCTATTAGCTAGGTAGCTATCTTCCTATCTCGTTGAGTTACTTTCGGGTTGAGTGAACGCTGGCCTGCGTGGCTGCCGCTGCTCACCCACAGAAAAAAAACTTATCCCATGACTGTAATGTAACCTTGAGAATTTTGAAAAGAGCGTATAAATGAAACGTATTCTTCTTCTTATGATTCTTCAAATATAAAGCTTCATGAACGATGATGAGTCACTAACATGATATGATAAGGACAATAAAAGACAATGGCCAAATCCATCCCGAGTTCCAAGCTACACTGAGCTTTAACCTCTTTATCCCCAACCCTCAAGGAAATTACCCACATTCACATCCACATTCAGGTTGATTCAAAGGTGTTACGACGACGACGATTTATTTGCTCCAAAGCAGAGCGACGGCTTTGCATATGCCCACGTCGTTGTAGTTGAAGTAGCAAAGGCCGGCGAACGTCAGCGTGGACAGGACGAAAAGACCCGCGTTGGCCATCTTGATCTTGGCGTCCCCGTGAACATAATCGGTCAATACCTGCCCGAGACCCCTGAAAGACACACATTGAAAAATAAAAAAAGTGGGAATGTTGAAAAAAAAATTTGCACAGGGATACCTCGGTTTACGAACCCCTTTGGTTTACGAACGTTAAATTTATGAAAATTTAACCTTGGCATACGAACTACTTTTCGGGATACACACGCAGCTGCCACAATGAGTGATGTGTTGTTCGCGAAAATGGCAGCCGACTTGTTTTTGTCCTCTATTCCCCGCCCCCAGTCTTCGGTTAAAGCCATGTGATTGGTCAAGAATGCAGCAGTGAGGGGAGGTGGTTTAAACATTAAATAGACAGGCAGATGACACAGAGAGAGAGTGAGAAAATGGCTAGAAAACATTGAAATTTTGACTCGTTTCTTTGTAGACTGCAAGTTTAAAATATACCATCAATCAGGCATCACAAATCACTCGCACAACTCATCTGGACACTTGATGGAAAAAGCTATCAACCCAGCTAAACAGAACACAATTGATGAGGAACAAGGTAAAATGATGGCAGAGAAAGCACCTCCAAGGGATCATTCCTCAAGATGGTGAAAGAAGAAGGCTACGTTCCTCATCAAGTGTTTAATGCTGATGAAACCGGCCACTCCATTCCATCAAGCCATCAATGACCATCACAAAAGTCAATAAAACGACTTTATTATACAGTACAGTTTATTTCTTTAATTACAGTCCTTTTGGAATCTGACTCTCCTTCCAAACAGCAATTCCGACCTCCTCCCACTCTATTCCATCAAGCCATCAACGACCATCACAAATGTAAATAAAATGACTATTATACAGTAGAGTGTATTTCTTTCATTACAACACAGTAGCAAATTTATTATACATAAAATAAGGTATATTTTGTGTAGTTTTACGGCTTATTTAGTAGAAAGTCATGTTTTATGGGCACCTGGGAACTAATTATTCTCGTTTTAATGGTTTCCTATGGGAAACTAAATTTTGGGATACACACTTTTCACCTTACACTCTGTCTTGGAACCAATTAAGTTTGTAAGCCAAGGTATCAGTGTATATAGGCTCAACTCATCAATTTGACACCTTTGCCAATCCGAGTGAGTGAGCATAACCCGGGCTGGTTAGCTGCCAACATTCTTGACCGTTTGAAGGTTCCTAATCCTATCAGTCACGGACGACATGCAAGCAACTTTCACACCTGGTTGCACCGCTGCCGCCACCAAAGGACATGCGGATATTCGTCTTTTTCAAAGATGGCCGCCTGGCCCTGGAAGCTTGGACTTTCGGAGGATTTATCAGCACTCGTGACTGGGATTTAGTGGGCTTGCGTCCCGCCAGGCTGTCGAGTGGTTGTTTGAACCGATACAGACATGAAGCCACCTTCATGAGTCTGGAACCAGACGGAACCAACAGGGACTTGCTTGGACTTGGATTTCTGCTGACACCTGTGCTGTAGCTTTCTGCCATCCACACACGCACACACTTTCATTGGTTTATCGATGAAAAGGTTTCCTCTGTCGTCATCTGGAATTCTTTGATGGGGTCGGATCTTTCGCTCCTCATCCGAAAAGCTTCATCAGCTAACTAAAATTGTGCTGGTAGCTCTGGCCCGATATATATATATACTCATGTGTATTATATTATAAAAACTCATCTTACCAATGTCCATGTAGGGTGAGTGCAGCAGCCAGAGAGTAATCAATAGGTGGTCCGGGGTGAAAATAGGCAACGGGTCCCATGGCGAGCAACAGGATGCTCAACACTCGCTCGGCCGTCCAGTGCAGTGAAGCGGCTTTCGAGCCGGAGCTCGCTATTAAATACAAGAAACGGACTTTAGCTACGGACATAGCTAGCTAGCAAATAGCTAGCCATTAGCCAGCGAATAGATAGCCATCAGACAGCGAATAGATAGCCACTAGCCAGCAAAGAGATAGCTATTAGCTAACTATTCGATAGCTAATAGCTCGTAAATAGTTAGCCAATAGCTAGCGAATGGCTAGCGTATAGATAGCTAATAGCTAGCTAGCAAATAGATAGCCACTAGCCAGCGAATAGATCGCTATTAGCCAGCGAATAGCTAGCCACTAGCCAGGGAATAGATAGCTATTCGCTAGCGAATAGATAGCCATTAGCTAGCGAATAGATAGCCATTATCCTGCGACTGTAAAGTGTCCTGGAGAGTTTTGAAAGGCGCTTAGAAATGAAATGTATTATTATTATTATTATTATTATTATTATTATTATTATTAGCCAGCAAATAGCTAGCCATTCACCAGCGAATAGATAGCCATCAGCTAGCGAATAGATAGCTATTAGTATTTGAGACGTGAAACAAAATGGCAGACCAAACAATGAACACCCTTAAAGATCGTGTAAAACAAAACAAACACCAGAAGAATAATCACAATAATACATTTCATTTTCAGCACTTTCTGCACACTCTGTCACATGAAGCAGTTCTAGATGAAAGAGGAGAGGATCAAAGCGTCTTTTTCACCAGTGGATCATAGACGTCATGGTGAAACGTGCACGTCCGCTACGAGCTGAAAATCACTGACCATTGAGGGTTTGGGAAGCATGAATCCTTGCAGTGAGCATGTAAGTCTGCTCCTGATGTTTGTGTGGTAGAATCAACGGCCTCGCTAGCAAGGCGCTTTGGTAGAACGCAGCTAAAATGGGGCGGGAGGAAAGCACAACATGCACGTGTCAGAATCAGAATATTAAAACGGAACATTTTTCATGGACAACCGTCTCAAGTTGTCAAAAAAATGGACACAAATAAAAGCTGAAATAGAAATATCTCATGACATAAAAATCGACATACAATGATACCTCGGTTTACGAACCCCTTGGCTTACGAACTTTTCGGTTTACGAACGTTACATTTAGGAACATTTTATCTTGTCATACAAGCTTTTTTCGTACACGGAGCTGCCTCAATGAGTGATGCGTCGTTCTTGAACGAGCCCGTTCTAACAACAAAATGGCAGCTGACTGTTTTTGTCCTCTATTCCCCGCCCCCAGTCTTCGGTTAAATCCACGTGATTGGTCAAGAACGCAGCAGTGAGTGGTTTAAACATTAAAGAAACAGGCATACGACAGTGAGAGTGTTACAACGTTGATAGTTCTAAGGCAGAGTGTAGACTGCAAGGTTAAAATATCCCCATCAATCAGGCTCCACTAACAACCCGCGCAAGCCATCTGTACACTTGATGCAAAAAGCTATCAACTCAGAACACAATTGATGAGGAACAAGGTAAAATGATGGCAGAGAAAGCACCTGCAAGGGATCATTCCTCAAGATGGTGAAAGAAGAAGGCTACGTTCCTCATCAAGTGTTTAATGCTGATGAAAGCGGCCACTCCATTCCATCAAGCCATCAATGACCATCACAAAGGTCAATAAAACGACTTTATTATACAGTACAGTTTATTTCTTTAATCATAATAGCATATCACATTTATTCTACATAAAATAATGTATATTTTGTGTAGTTTTAAGGCTTAGAAAGTAGAGAATTATGTTTTATGGGGACCTGGGAGCGGATTATTCTCATTTTAATGGTTTCCTATGGGAAATTAATTTTGGGGATACACACTTTTCGCCTTACACACTCTGGGAACCAATTAAGTTCGTAAGCCAAGGTATCACTGTCTATGCAATTCTAACAGATTTAAAACGGAACCTCCCCTACAGAATCTTCTTCTACATGCAGATCACTTATAATAGCAGATCATTGTTGATTCCGTCATTTTGTTGATACCGAGAAAGCGATTCAAATGATATGAAATTAGCTTGATTGACTGAAGTTATGAACTTGAGAAGAGCGCCGCTGTTTTCTGCGGTGCATGCATTCGACGCATATTAACAATACGCTTGATGCGGCTCCAAAGCAATCCCGCTAATTTGAAAGCCAATTCATAACAGAAAGCGATGAGAAAGTCTTGTATTCTTACGCTGGACTCCTCTGCGACAAACAGAACTCAATCGCATGATAGCCGCCATGTTGAAAAAAAACAACCAAGGTCGTCAGAGTTTACCCGGAAGTGGTTACTGAAACTTCCCAATACAAAGATCTTTTATTGTAACAGATTGACATTATATGAGTGTTATGCTAAACAGAATTTCAATGACAGCATAAGACATGAAGATAAATACATTCGTTTGTGTGACAACAAAATAGTTTGTTTATTTGTTGAATGTGTTTCTGAAAATATTTACTCGACAACAATGGAATATCGAGTTGTTTTTCAACAACGCCTCTTCTTAAAATTGTGATGTTTTATGAGACGTCATTTCAACGTCATCACAACTGAACTGATATCCAAATGGAAATCACCGAATGTCACCGCCGCTAGTGATGTAAAGCGACACATCCAGAAATTTGTATGTCCGCGTTTATCCATGCGAACTTGTGAAGCTCCAGTCGCGCTCACGCGGAATTTTACCGAAGGTCACTTGATTGACGCTTGCTGCTCCAACATCGCCACAAAAAAACTGAGTCTTTGAGATCAGTTTAAGGAACCAAATGGACGGTTTTGACAATCTCAGTGCGTCGGAGAAGGCGGAAGCGACAGAGCTTCAGCGGTTGATTTCCATAGAGCAGCAGAAGGCTCAATTCCAGGCCCAGGTTTGTATCCCAACGTGGATCGCGCAGTCCTGTACATGCCGAGTAATGACCTGAACTACCACATGGACTGCGTTTAAAATGAAATGTATTAGTAGTTTTAATAAAATAATCATGGTTGGCATAACATACGCAGAAGCAATCGGAATCCAACAAATACAATTGGAGCTATAGTTTGAAAATACTGTACTGCACATCAACTGTCACATCCTTAAAACCCGAAGAATGAAAGAGCCACTTGATCCCCATTCCCATCATTTCTGTTTCTGCTTATTTTAGGTGCACAACTTTACCGACGTTTGCTGGGACAAGTGTGTGGACAGTCCAGGTTCCAAATTAGACTACCGGACAGAAACTTGCCTGGTTAGCTGTGTGGAGCGATTCATTGACACCACCTTGACCATCACCAACCGTTTCACTCAAATGGTGCAGAAAGGCACGCATTGAACAGTGGACTTTTGTTGGGACTTTATTAGCATATGAAAAATATGTATACAGTACACAAATGTTTGGGGTTGGGGCGGGCGGGGGTGATAATATGACGATGATATCCGGTATTAATATGATAAATTGTGAGGCATGTTTGTGAGCATTTTATGTTTGAATGGTGTGATCATCCAATTGGAAGACGAGTACACTGGCCGTCATTGGTGGAGCGTGGATTTCATTGTGATTCATTTCGAACAGTTATTACAGGACAACCGACACCATTTTTTGTTTCCTAACTGACAGCAGAAAAACGCTTTATAGCATCTAAAATAGCCAAAACACGCAGGCTGATATTTTTCGTCAAATGGAAAACACCAAGAAAAATGACTTAGTGTCCCAAAATGCCACAAAATGAACTCGGGACTAGTCCCACCGCCTTGTTTGTGATGTCACGCCAGGATACAACTTCACAAACTACCTTGCTCCAGAATCAAAACGATGGAGTTCAGATTCGGAAAAAGATCCTTTCTTGTGACTCATCCAGTTATGAATATGATTCAAATAGTTCTGAAGAGGAAAGCATAAATGTTTGGAATCGATTCAAGAAGTCCTTCCGTATCAATTCGAGCCATCTGGATTGAAATGTAGCGTCCCAGAAAATGCACAAGATGGCGGCCTAGCTCCAGTTGGAAATGGGCTGATTTGTCTGCTGGGAATTTGTGTCAACTAGTATCAAATAGTAGTCTTGGTGCAACACGCAACGATTCAACATCGCGTTATTTATGCGTTTTCCTTCTAATTTCACCATCAACACAAAGTTTTCAGACCAAACAAAGTACCCAAAATGCATTGTGTGTCGCTTTCTCGGTCAGGGGCGTTCCCTCTGTGACGTCATCAACTCGAAAAGAAGACTTCCTGAATAGTCAGCGCGAGCCTTAAAAGTTAAATGTAGCTATATGCGGTGGAATCTTATTAAAATACGCTCAGTGGAAGTCATTAGAAGCCATTTGACAAATTACGGACACAACTCGGTAGTCCTTTAAATATGCTAACTTCTATTCCGTCTAATCATTTAATGTGAGGCTATTAATATTTTTAGCCGCTCTAAGAGCAGATTTGATGGACGTTTCTATCCATCCGTGGGGTAAGGCGGTGTGCTCCCCAGCAAAATGCAAGCGTCCCTCACTCCGGAACAGTTCTCTTGCATAAAGGCCCTGGTAGGGTGTAAACAGAGCAAAGGCACCCAAACTGTACGGATCCAAGCCCCACTTTTTCACCAGTCCGCCAGTAAATAAAGACCTGATTTCCTCTCCGTGGATCCGAACCAAGTCGTCCAGGACCAAAGCCGTGAGATCACCTTGGCTCACACCTTGAAAGAGGGTAGAATCGTCCGAGCAGGTGTACGACGCCAGCAGAGCTCCGCCATCCGTTTGTGGGAAAGTGTGGCTGGGGTAATAAACGAAGCGAGATGGTCGGTCTGTGATGCTCTTCCCTCCGCGGATTCCTTCTTTCTCCCAAAAGCGTTCCTTGAAGCTCAGGATGACTTTGGTGGAACTGGCGTAGTGAACGGAGCGCAGGGCTTCCATCTTGTCGGCGGAAAGCGCCGGCTGGAAGTCAATGAGGAGCGTGGCCTTGGCCGTGGCGGTCAGCAGGACCTGGTCCACCGTCAGCTGAGTCAGCAAAGCGGGAGTACGCGCGTCCTGGAAGCTCACGGTGACGTTTCGGCCACCTGATCGCTTGATGGCTTTCACTTTGGAATTTAGGAGGGTTGTGGCGTTTAACGTGCCGTAGAAAGCCCGTGTCAGGTGCTCAAAGCCGTCGCTCACCTCGTAGTACCTGGAAAGAAAACACCCACTTCATATATATATATATATACACACACACACATATATATATATATATATATATATATATATATATATATATATATATATATATATATATATACAGTAAAGTCTCGTTATATCGATATTCAAGGGAGTCCGAAAAAATATCGATATAACCGGGACTATCGATATATCCGATATCGATATAACGAGACTTTACTGTATATATATATATATATATATATATATATATATATATATATATATATATATATATATATATATATATATATATATATATATATATATATATATATATATATATATACACAATGTACACATCTATATATACATAATATTTAGATATATACACCCACACACATATATACATATATATATATATATATATATATATATATATATATATATATATATATATATATATATATATATATATATATATATATGCATATATATATATATACAGATATATGCATATATGCATATATATGCATATATATACACATATATGCATATATATACACATATATGCATATACATACACACGCATATACACACAGATACACACAATTACGCATGTACACACATATATATACATATACACATACATATATACAGTGAGACCTCAACTTACAAACACCTCAACTTACAAACTTTTTGTCTGACAAACGTCAAATTTATGAAAATTAAACCTTATAATAAGCACTATTTTCATAATACACACCCACCACGGCTGGCGCAGTGATCTTCGGCGGAAGCACATGACCGAATAGCACCAGAGGTTAAGTTAGCAACAGTCCTTATGGAAGGTGACTCTCCTTCCATAAGCCATCAACGACCATCAAAAAGGTCAATAAAACTTTATTTTACAGCACAGTTTATTTCTTTAATTACAGTCGTCATGTAATGCGCCTCTCTTTCCAAACAGCAATTCCCTTTGACCTTCGACGCCAAGTGACTTTATGATGCAATGCAGTGTATTTCTTTCATTACAATACAATAGCACATGTATTATACATAGAATAAGGTATGTTGTGTGTAGTTTTAAGGCTTAATTAGTTGAAAAGTATATTTTATGGAAACCTGGGAACGGATTATTCCCATTTTAATGGTTTCCTATGGGAATTATTTTTTTGAGATACACACTTTTCGCCTTACACACTCTGTCTGGGAACCAATTAAGTTCGTAAGTTGATGTCTCACTGTATATACTACTACTAGCTGTCCATCATACGTGATGATGACGCTTGCTCCCAGGGAGGGGCACATACACACACACACACACACACACACACACACACACACACACACACACACACACATACTCAAAACTCGAGGACACTTTCTAAAGTCTATATTGAGAATAAAAACATTTTGACATAAAATCTCATTCTTGTGTGAAATGTTCTCACTGTGTGTCATCATTGATGTCGGACTGCACGTAAAGCATCTCCAGCATGGACGTGTAAAAGAGGCTGTTTTCATTCAGGATGTCCCCAATCATCCGCAACGCTCCACGACTCAGATTGCCCTCTTTCACCAAGTATTCCTTTTGACAAAAGAATCAGCGAAGGTCATTCTCAACTTTCTTTGTCATCGATATGTCGTGCACACTCCTTACTTTCACGGTGTAGGAGTCATACTTCTCCAACATGGCGCTGCAACCACTTGTCTGAAGATCATCTCTCACCTGCTCAGAGATTGAAATATTCCAGGAAAATCCAGGAAAAAAATGTATTTTCATTCTCAATATATAAAAAAGAATGATGAAATGAGTAGAAATACAGTGATACCTTGGCTTACAAACTTAATTGGTTCCCAGACAGAGTGTGTAAGGCGAAAAGTTTGTATCCCAAAAATTAATTTCCCATAGGAAACCATTAAAATGAGAATAATCCGTTCCCAGGTCCCCATAAAACATAATTTTCTAAGCCTTAAAACTACACAAAATATACTTTATTTTATGTATAATAAATGTACTATGGTATTATAATTAAAGAAATAAACAGAACACTAATTGTGGCAGCTCCGTGTTTATCCCGAAAAATAGTTTGTATGCCAAGGTAAAATTTTCCTAAATTTAACGTTCATAAACTGAAAAATTCGTAAACCAAGGGGTCCGTAAACCGAGGTATCACTTGTACTCAAATCCAAAGTAACCCCGGAATGTCTCCAAACCTTCCACAGAGTCTCACTGAAGAGCTGCGAGGCAGATTTCCCGCCTTCTCCTTCATTCAGCGTGTAATTCAGCACATCGTGGTTGTTTGCCACCGCCAAGTTTTTGTGAAGTTTTCCATTGAGCAAAAAGTAAGTGTTGGGATCGTCTTGGACAAAAGGGTTCAAGGGGATTTTCAATTTGGAGACAAAGGAGAGCAGAATCCTGTGGAGAAATAGCACAGGTGATCATTATCTGCTTACATTTGACAAAATACATGCAATTAATCAACTCATTGACTGCCAGACGGCGTGCAAAAAAATGTGTCCACTCCAGTGCCAGGGTTTTTGTCATCGTCACTCCAATTTCAGGACCCATAGAATATTTTCGAGTTTTAGGACGAGATCAATATTAATTTCAGCGTAAGAAACATTACAATCTCGTTTTTCAACAGGAAAAAAGTTAATTCCTAAATTATGCTGGTCTGGACTTATCTGACATTGAAAGTGGGGCCGGCTGGACACCGGACTATAAGGCGCACCCCCCAATGAATGTTGGATTGTCAAACTTTTTCCATATTAAGACGCTGTGAAATGTAAATTTCTCCACTGTGAGACTAATAAAGGCATATCCAATCCAATCCAATCCAGATTATAAAGCGCACCGCCAATGAATTGTGTATTTTCAAAAATTTTCCATAGATAAGGTGCACCATATGATAAGGCGCACCCCCAATGAACGGTGCATTTTCAAACTTTTTCCATATGTAAGGTGTACCGGAGTATAAGGCGCACCCCCAATGAATGGTGTATTTTTAAACCTTTCCCATATATAAGGCGCACCGGACTATAAGGCGCACCTCCAATAAATGTTGGATTCTAAACTTTTTCCATATATAAGGCGCATATTGATATTTGGAAGAAAATCAAGGCTTTTGGGTGCGCGTTATACATTGAAAAATATGGTATTCTTTCTTTTAAGCTTCAGACTCCCCCCCAAGTCATCATTTTTAACGAAAGAATGAAATAAAATGGTGTCAAAAGGGACTGGACGTACTCACTTATGAAAGCTGGGGATGCGCATGGCGCCCACCTCCGCGTACCAGCCTTCCCTCACGTTCCGAAAGGTCTCAATGCGTCCTCCGATTCGGTGACTGGCTTCAATTATGGTCACCTTTTTTTGGGTTCAACATTGCCGGTTTTGTCAGATATTCATGAAGCATTTTTAAAAAATATACAGTGTTACCTCGGTTTACGAACCCCTTGGCTTACGAACTTTTAGGTTTACGAATGTGAAATTTATGAACATTTTACCTAATCATCAAGTGTTTAATGCTGAGGAAACTGGTCACTCCATTCCATCAAGCCATCAACGACCATCACAAAGGTCAATAAAACAACTTTATTATACAGTACAGTTTATTTCTTTAATTATAATACCATAGCACATTTATTATACATAAAATAAGGTGTATTTTGTGTAGTTTCAAGGCTTAGAAAGTAGAAAATGATGTTTTATGGAGACCAGGGAACGAATTATTCTCATTTTAATGGTTTCCTATGGGAAATGAAATTTTGGGATACACACTTTTGGCCTTACACACTGTGTCTGGGAACCGATTAAGTTCGTAAGCCAAGGTATCACTGTATTTTTTACAAAAGAGATGCGAGTCTTTCTACCTTATGTCCGGCATCCTGCAAAAACTTGGCTGCGGTGATTCCAGCAATGCCCCCACCAATAATGGCGACGTGTTGAGGTGTCTTTGTGCTGGGGAGTCCTTTCTCCACCATTTCCAGGAGCTCACCATAGTCGGCGTCTTGAAGGCATTCATACAGGGGGTCTCCGGTGGTCCCGCTCATGACCAACGCCGCCACACCCAGGAGAAATAAAGGAACTTGACAAAGGCAAAAAAGTGTATCACTTTCACTAGTTATTAATATAAAACACATGACATCAATTAATACTTACAAAATTTCCACAGTGACAAGCGAGTGATCATATTGGCAATGGAGGCCCACAGTCTGGATTTTCTAGTCTGGCGAGAGGGAAACGAAGCCTGGAAAGAGAATATAATAAATAATAATAATAATAATAAAGTCTCGTTATATCGATATTCTCGGGAGTCGGAAAAAATATCGATATAACCAGACTATCAATATATCTGATCCTGCGCCATGTACATTTTCTCCTTGCGTTCATAGAAATAGTATCGATATAACCGATATCGATATAACGAGACTTTACTGTAATAATAAATTTCATTTTTCAGCGCCTTTCAAAACTCTCAAGGACACTTTACAGTCACATATTTTTTTTGCGGGTGAGCAGCAGCAGCCACACGCGCCAGCATCCACTCAAGCCGGAAGTAAAAAAAAGAAACTAAAGAACAAATAACAGCATTTTCTGTACCCTCTTTGTGACATGAAGCAGTTCGAGATGCATACATATATGTATGTATTTATATACATATATATATTTATATATACACACACATATATATATATATACACATGTTTATGTACACATTTACACATTTCTGTACATGTATTCATATTCATACACACACACTATATCTATATATACACATCTATATATACACATCTATATATACATTTTATATATATATATATATATATATATATATATATATATATATATATATATATATATATATATATACACACAGTATACACATCCACATAATGGATCCAAATGATGGCAAGTTCTAAAGTTGTCCTAAAAACGCCCCCCCCCAAAAAACAAACAAACAAACAAACAAACATCCAATTGCATTTATTTCACTTACCTTGGGCAAAGATAAAGTTTCATAAGTTGTCATGAGTCCATTCATAGCTGAAGGGTGCAAGCGTCCCTTGCTGAGATCAACTGTGAGTGTTTTGCTCTCTTAACGAAAGCACATTTGGATGTTGGGAAGGTCCCAATTTGCATCTATTAACGAGGTACTTTGTGGCTTCAAAGGTCGGTCTTCCAGAAACATTTTTTTCCCACAGCAGCTCAAGAGTCAACCACACTGAACAAATAAGATTAGTACTTGCACAGCCCATTTCCTCCATCTTTACACATTTTAACACTTGACTCGACTCATTTGGTCTTATTTTTTTTTTTAAAGGGGACTCCATAGCGGCAGGTCTGATCGCAATATTGCACTGCATTGATAACAATATCCAAGTTTTATTAAAGTCAGGATTTCATTTTAACTGCATTTTCGCTGAAAATGTTACGTTTCAAATTATAAGTATCGAGAGGTAATCTTTTTAATCTTACACATAGCCTTGCTGTGCGGATTAAAACGCATTAGCATACCTCGTACGCTACAATTAAACTACTACAATATTTCATACTCTGCTTTTTTATACAAAAAAAAAGAGAAATTTAGAATTTTACGAACCTGGATTCCTTGGTTGCTGGTGCAGAAGAAAATATACACTTGGAGTATTTATTTAAATTTTTTTTACATGGCGATGCTAGTGTGGAAGATACACGACACTGTAGCGATAGTTTATGAAACTCTTATGGTGGATCCGGTGCTGAACACAGCAGAGTTGAGGTCAAAGGCAGATTTTTACGGAGTAATCTTGTCAATAAAAATAAAAAAAGCACGTTGAACAGTGGGCACATGCTTTGTGAACTCATTGACTGGCACACAATGTTCAAAAAAATGTGTCCACTCCAGTGCCAGGGTTTTTGTCATTTTCAATCAAATTAGCAGGACCCGCAGAATATGGAGTGTTAGGACTACATATACATATAATTCATTTTAATCTGAGGCTGTCTTCTTTCATCCAAAAAAAAATAAAGTTAATTCCTGAATGAGATGGATCTGGTGTTGTATGAGCTTGAAATGAGGGCAGATGTCCAAAAATACAATGCAATACATGCATATTGGGTTAATGATGGAGAATATGAAGAAGTTATATTTATAGGTTTCATGCTGTTATATGCTTAGTCAACATGTGTGACTCGAATACACAATTGAAGCAAAGACAACCTGGGGTCAATCTGAGGTCAATAGACACATCTTGTAAAACTGTCATCTTCATCTCGGAGATCTGGCCTTGGGACAGAATTTAGGACTTGGGAAACTCCTTTCATACGGAAGCAACTTACAACTTGAAAGTCCTTCACAGGAAGAGCTCATTAGAGTTACAAATTTACCAGTTTATGGAAGAGAATGTTTTATTGCTGACAGCTGTTCGTGCTTAGATCTCAAGAGGTGTGGTATTCTAATCAAGAAAACTATGTTTTACTAATCTATCACTTTCATTTGCATATACTCTCAATAAATAGCTGCAGAATTCAGGCCTCTGTCATGAACGGTTGCATCATCTTTTTGGGTCATCCTGTACATGGTGAAAAGTATAAAAGGATATACAGTTTATAACTGTATTTACTCTCCATGTGTTGGCTGTGCTATTTACAATGACAGAGTCCACTTTTGTATGCATTTATTTTTTTCCCCCACAAACGTTTTTTTATTAAGCCTGACAGCAGTCAGTAGGAACGAGCGGCGGTATTTCTCCTTCTCGCAGCACGGGGTGTAACAGTCTCCGGTCTGAAGGAGCTACCAGAGCAGGCAGGAGGGGTTGGCCACCATAGCTAGCGTCCACCTGTTGACCACCTTCAGAGAAAGGGAGAAAAGGGGGGTAAAAAAAGAGGAAAAAAAAGAAATAGGGAGGGAAATGAGAAAAATGAAAAAAATGAAAAAAAGAAAAAAAATGAGGAGAGAAAAAGGAAGAGGAAAAGGAGCAAGAAAAGAAATGAGAAGGGCAAAGGGAGAAAAGAAAATGAGAACGGAAAAGAGAAAGGGAGGAAAAGACAGAAAAAATACAAGCAAAAAATGAGAAAAGAGAGAGGGAAGTGAAAAAAATGAAGACAAAAGAAAAGAGAAAGGAGAGAAAAGGAAGAATGAGAAAAAAGTAAGAGGGTGGAAGGACAGGAAAATGAGAAAAGAGGAAAGGGAGAAGAGAAAAATGAAAAAATAAAAGGGGAACAAAGGAGGAAAAGAGAAAAGAAAAAGAGGAAAGGGAGAAATAGAACATACATGAGGAAAAAGGGAAAGAGAGAAAAAAAGAATAGAAAAAAGACAAAGAGAAAAAAAGGAAAGGGAAAAGAGGGAGAAAATAAGAGGAAAAGGAAAAAAGAAAGAAACAAAGTGAAGAAAAGAAAATGTGAAAGAGTAAAAGGAGGAAAAGGTGAAGAGAAAAAAAAGAGAAATAGGAAGAAAAGAAAATGACAAAAACTGAAAGAGAAAGGGAGAAAAAAAAAAAAAAAATAGAAAAAAAAGAGAAAGTGAGAAAAATGAAAAGAAATGGGGGAAAAAAGAAAAGTGAAGAAAAAAGGGACAAACAACAGAAAAGAAAAAGAAAGAATGAGAAAAAGAAAAAAAGAACAATGAGAAATGGAAAAAACGAAGAAAAGAGTGAGAAGGGGGAGAAAAGAAAAGAATGAGAAAAATGAAAAAATAGAAAAGAAAGGAGAAAATGACAAGCAAAAATGAGAATACAAAGAAAAATCAGAAACAGAATAAGAGTGAAAAAAGACGAGAAAATGAGAAGAGGAAAAAAGAATGAAACATTGTACATCATTGAGCACGCTCAAAAACTACAAGTAATTCATGTTCGTCGTGACTTACCATTCACAGAGACTTGTCTGGTCAGCACCGGTCACTCTTCTTGCCCACAAGGACGATCTCGAGCGAGGGAGGGTTGACCAGCATCCGGGCATACAAGAAAACTCTGATCAATTGATCAATTTAACAGCTTAAGAAGTCTATTGAGCCGTTCTTAGTCTGGCCCCTCACCTGGAAGCCGTTTGCCGTTGTCTGGGGGCCTAAACCCCCAGACAACGGAGCTCCCGGGGATCATTGGGACACGCAAACCCCTCCACCACGATAAGGTGACGGCTCACGGAGGGGAAAAAACAAAATGGCCATCCAGCCCACTCTAAACCTTCATTCTGAACCACTCAAGAATAAAAGGCAAGAGTTTCCACACTCGTAGTCAAGAGTTTTCAAACCGGACCAGAGATATGGCGCATCAGCCATATTGACACACGTATAATAGCTTGTTCAAAAACTCCCAAAAAAAGGAAGCAATCCCAAACGCACAGCGTTTGTTGGCTTGTCATTGTTCAAGCCCGTCGGAAACGGTTCTAGCAAGCATTTGTTCAAAAACACAACGCGTTTGTTAGCTTGGCAATTTTCAAGCCCATTAGAAACGGTTCTAGCAGGCATTTGTTCAAAAACTTCGCGTTTGTTAGCTTTGCACTTTCAAGTACACCGGAAACGCCCGGAGCAAGTAGTACAGTACACTTTTCAATGTGCACGTATAGTTGCAAGGTGAAAAACCTTGGAAAAAAAATAAGAATCTTTGGGTTTGTCTCTTACCTTTGCTGATGAGACAGTTTCACTTACCGTGATTTTTTTTTTTATTAAAGTGGGTTTTGTGATGGGACTTGATTCCTGGGCCAGTTGTAGTTTGTGGAGAAATGAACGCAATCGTGGATACGGAAGTCGTATATCAGCGGTAGGAGGGTGAACGTCGATTTTATCGCGTTTACGCGAGTTGAGGCAACACTTTTTTTAAAGAGTGGAGTTTAAATAATAAAACTGGAATAATTAAAAGCAATTAAGCAAATATTTGTATAGTTTAAACTTACCGTTTCACTGTTTATATTGATCACAGTTTAATATGGCTAAATATCTGTATTTACTTCGTTCAGCATTTGATTAATTATTACACAAATTATGAACAAACCAACAATACATATAACATGCAAACAGCAACGATGAATACAAAAATATACATAAATACAAGAAAATCATACAAACCCCAATGCAAAACTTAAGTCACGTAAAGTATAGGCACGGATGAGATATATATAAACCCCAATGCAAAAATTAGAACAGTCACGTAAAGTATTGGCACAGACATCAAAACAGCACGCATTTTGATTCATTTTTAACAAAGAGAAAAAAAACTGTCATATCAAGAACATACATCAAATCATGGAAATTACATTAATGAAGGCAGTACTTTTCAAACGTTTAAGCGCATGCGCAAAACTGAGAACAGCACCGTAGTCGGTTTCAACAAACCGAAATCAAGTTCAACTCAATCGCCCACAATGACAACCACAGTCGATTATTTCAAACACAAAATGACAACCGGAAAAGCTCGACCTCACAGCGGAGGGACCAGCATTAAGTGAAAACAGTACGTTCATGTTTGCAAACACAGCTTCGAAAGGGGAAAATGTGCACTTGCATTGCAGTTCACCCATTTACGCAATGGGATTTACTCAAGATTCATTTCCGGCACCAAAAGCGAAAGACAGCACACCATAGCAGGTGATACAGTCGACGCATTTGTCATTCGTTTGACACATCAAAACCAGAAAAGCCAAGCAAACGCAGCGCGCTGGGTCGATATTTGCGCAACCCAATGAGCTATGCAACAAGTCGGACACAAATGCAACAACTCAACAAGAAATAACAAATTCTCAAAAGTTGATTACTCACAGGTCTGTAGCGTGGGCGTCGGTCCTTTTCCGGGTCTGAGAAACGTAAAACCCGGGTTTTTAAACGTCACAAAAAGGGCGTGGAAACGGAAGTGGCCATTTGCGCATGCGCACATTTTTCTTTCTGAATTAGAAGCCTTTAATTGTCTTACAGTTGGGACATTTGCAAACTACAGCAGCAAGATCGAAAGGAGTGGGGCATCGAAAAAAAGTATTGCATGTACAAAATAATGCTTTCCGTAATATTTCTATCTTGTCATGGGAATTTGGGCTCTTTGTAGACAGCCGATTCTTTTGGCTCAGTTCACCAATAGACCCGGAACTTCCGGTTGCCAAATGGCTACTCAGTTTTTTGTTGTTGCACGAATTAATTTACGACCAAAAATAATGTAAAATCACAAGTAAAACAAACTATTGCATGTACAAACAAATGCTTTCCGTAATATTTCTATCTTGTCATGGAAATGTGGGCTCTTTTGACAGAGCCGATACTTTTTGCTCAGCTCACTAAAAAGAACCAGAACTTCCGGTTTCCAAATAGCTCCTCAGTTGTTTTTGTTGCATGAATTAATTTACAACCAAAAATAATATAAAATCGTAAGTAAAACGAATTACGAATGTAAAAACGATACTGTGTATCGTTTTTTTTTATTTAAATGGATGTATTTATAGTCTTCTGAACATATTCAAAATCGAGTACAACATTGAGTGCTGCAAACAAAATAATAAAGTACAGTACAAAAACGAAGACCCATCTCAGAACAAGGTTAGCAAAAATTTCCAATCTCTGATTTTATATGTTGAGAAACTTGTAACTATTTAGAGTAAAACAACATAAGCAAGGTTTGGTTCCTACACAACAAATTATAAATTAAAATTAGTAAACCAAAAACAAAAACGTAGCATCCAGGTAAAGATTTTAGCTCGTCTTTTGCAAAGATTGCCATGAAGAAATACCAAGTGCGTTCATTTCAGACAGCCGGCTCGTGGAGCCTATTCGTTCGCGAACGGCACTTCCCACAGTGGCTACTGGCTTGATCAGTGTCGTCTAAACAGTGTTAAAATATATGTCTGCGTCCTTGATAGGGGCCCTTTTTAATGTTACTAAGAGTGTTTTATTAGTTTCTCTGTCTTGCAATTATGGCGATGGTTCCATTGTGTTTCGGGTACTATACAATAAATACACCGTCGATTTGTTCTGGGGATTTTTGAGTGGGCGTTTCAGCACCAATGACGTCACTATACCGGAAGTAAACAGCTCACGAGATGTCGAGTTGATGATCAGCTCGAAACGCTTCGCATCTCTTAATTTATTTGAGCGATGCTAACCATGCGCTAAGGTGAGCTATTTTTTGTGTCCTTCTCAAC
The DNA here is from genome assembly GCF_051943395.1 of Hippocampus bargibanti. Classification (NCBI taxonomy): domain Eukaryota; kingdom Metazoa; phylum Chordata; class Actinopteri; order Syngnathiformes; family Syngnathidae; genus Hippocampus; species Hippocampus bargibanti. The sequence goes on along the minus strand of NC_142747.1, from coordinate 20,506,800 downwards.
CATTCAACAGAATTACTACGTTGCCATTATTTTATCTTTCGACCCGTCCCACAATATCGATTTTTTTTTACCCCCGTCAACGTCAAGTCTGAAAGAATACACTTGTACATAAACACTTGTATGTAAATATTGCATTTAGAAACATATGCCAATTAGATATACAATACTGTATAACGCATTTTAAACGCAAAGTGCAGTTTCAAAAGTCTGCCCCATTTTTATTTGCTTTGGCACACTACCACAACTGCTTCGACCACTTGTTTTTAAATATTAAAACGTTAAAAATGAGCAAAATACGTTTCCCGGTGGTGATATTTTGTTCATGTACCAAGGAGCGCCTGAATGGACATAAATGGATAATCGCCTTGAAAACAGTGTTGTTCAACCTACAACATATAATTTACCAAATAAGTCCCATTGAACTCAAAATTGTTGGAATCCATATTCATGGTCATGTTCGTTAATACTCCTTTTGGATGTATGAATAACGTGACAAAGAAGTTGCACTACGAGAAGTGACTATATCTTACTAATATTTGTTTTTAACAGTGTTATGATACGATTCTTCTAATACAACTTGAGCGACTGTGATGTTTTGTCTTTACTTTCATTAATTGTGCTTATTTATTGTATGCATGCTTCCACCCAAGTTAAAAAATCCTTACATGTTGATCTCCTAGCTATATTCTCTCTAGTCTAGTTTTGTAATAATGTGCCTAACTCATACTCTATTTTGTTTTCATAGTTTGATGCAGCTGTGACAAGCACCCCCTTCGGTGTCATGGCGGATGTGCTGGGACAACGATGGTTGTTGGGCCTTTGCATACTATTTGCTTGGCTTGTTCTTTTCCACCTGCTTGTTAATATCTGGCTGCTGTGCGTGTTCACCAGCCTGCTCGTCGTACTTGGGGGCTGGCTGGGGTCACAGGCTATTTTGGAATCCAACAGTGTGATTCACTTAGAGAGGTTTATCACCCTGGAACAGGTAAACAGTGAGTCCTTTCTTGAAGGGACACATTTTATCTGCATTCTTCATTACCCAAAATAAATACAGACAGCGGTATATTGGAACATTTTTGTTGTAACATATATAGTATTCTATCCAGTTGTACATGTATATATCTTTATATAGCATATATTTTATTAAATGTTTAGTTTTCAGCACAATCCTATACAGGTTACTTATACAAGCCTTAAACATACTTGTATAAACCTTCAAGGACAACCGATATCACTTTTTTGTTTCTTAACTGACATCAGAAAAACGTTTTATAGCATCTAAAATACCCAAAACACGCAAGCTGATATTTTTAGTCAAATGCAAAACACCAACAAAAACGACTTCAAAATGAAACTGGAAGTGGCCAGTTTCAGAAGCCCCCCCCCCCCCCCCCTTGTTCCTGCCTTGTTCTAGAATAAAAACAATGGCTTCAGATTGCGAGAAGATGCTTTCTTGTTACTCATCCAGTTATGAATATGATTCAAATAGTTCTGTAGAGGAAAGCATAAATGTTTGCAATCGATTAAAGAAGTCCTCCCGTATGAATTCGAGCTGGACTGGACTGAAATGTAGCGTCCCAGAAAATGCACAAGATGGCGCCCAAGCTTCGTTGGAAATAGGCTGATTTGTCTGCTGGCAATTTGTGTCAACTAGTATCAAATAGTAGTCTTGGTGCAACACACAACAATTCACCATGGCATTATTGATGTGTTTTCCTTCTAATTTCGCCATCAACACAAAGTTTTCAGACCAAAAAAAGTACCCAAAATGCATTGTGTTTCGCTTTCTCGGTCAGGGGTGTTCCTTCCGTGACGTCACGTCATGAATCGTCATTAACTCGAAAACAAGACTTCCTGAATATTCAGCGCGAGTCTTAAAACATAAAATATAGCTATATGCAGTGGAATCTTTGTAAAATCGCTGAGTAGAAGTCATGTGAAGTGATTTTACAAATTATGGACGACACAACTTGTCCTCGGTTGTCCTTTAAAGTCAAGCTTTTTATACTCTACCCCTAATTGCACTTCCCTGCACAATTTCAGATTCCTTCCACTATGGACGATGAACACGACTTGGACCAAGAAATCCACAATTCGGTGAAGAAGATTATCAGGGATTTTGTTTCTTCTTGGTACACGACTGTGTCCTCTGAGAGTGGCTTTGAAAAGGAGGTTCAAGAAGCCATGATTTGCATGGGCATGGAACTGAAGATGCGTGCAAAGCAACTTGACAGAAAGGTAACATTTCTAGTTGTTCAACACCTGAATTCAAAGTCAAGAATTCTGTGAAGGGAGATAATCCAGTGTTGAGTGTGTCGACCTCACAGTGAAGGACAAAAAAGAGTTAATTCCTAAATGATATGGGTCTGTAGTTATATGAGCTTGAAATGGGGGCAGCTGTCCAAAATACAGTGATAGCTCAGCTTACGAACACTTTAACTTTTCACCTGACAAACATTAAATTGGTGAGAATCTTGGCATCCGAACTAGTTTTCGGCGGACGAACCAAACCACGCAGCGCCACGGTGGCTGGCGGACTAGTTTCGTCACCACCTTTCTTTGAGTGCAGATGTGGTTTGTTATTGAGTGGAGTACTTTTGCTGTTACGGGACTGAAAAAAAAAAACCCACCGCAGGCTGGTGTTAAGCCGAAGAAGTGTGCGTTTGTGTCACTTAGCGTCCCAGTACCAGTATGCTATTGCTACGTGTGGCTAAGGGTGTTTCTGTGTTGTCTAAGCGACGGTCTCAGGCAATAGAAGAGGTTGAAAAACTTCTGTTGATTTGGATTCACGAAAAGCAGCTAGCAGGGGACTTTGCGAGTGAGGGTATCATTGCCGAGAAAGCAAGGCAACTTCACTCGGATATCATCAAGAGGCAACTACATCAACGAACATCACAAAGGTCAATAAAACCACTTTATTATACTGTACAGTTTATTTCTTTCAATACAATACAATATCACATTTATTAGACACAAAATATACCATGTTTTGTGTAGTTTTAAGGCTTATTTATTAGAAAAAATATGTTTTACGGGGACCTGGGAACGGATTATTTTCATTTGTAATGGTTTCTTATGGGAAATAAATGTTTGGCAGACGAACTTTTCGCCTTGGGAACCGATTAAGTTCGTAAGCTGAGGTATCACTGTGACTATAAAGTGTCCTTGAGAGTTTTGAAAGGCGCTTATAAATGAAATGTAGTATTATTATTATTATTATTCAGAATCAGAAAACCTTTATTCATCCCACAATGGGGAAATTATTATTATTATTATTATTATTATTATTATTATTATTATTTATTATTATGACAATGCAATACATACATATTGGTTTCTATAGCGCTTTCACAACAGCTGAAGCTGGATCAAAGTGCTAACATTGACAAAAGGGAAATACTGCCCCGTTATAATAAATATAATATATATAAATATAAAAAAAAAAAAAACATTGCCAGAGGCCACGGCCCGTGCTTTATCGGCACCAAAGCATGAAGAAACAAAAACCCGAACAAATTCGTGAATGGCGCTCAGTGTCATATTTTCAATTCGCAAATAAATTCGTGAATGTCAGCGACTGAGATCAAGAGGTCACACCCATAACTGATAAATGGTTTTAAAAATGTCCGCAAATCTCCATTTATTGGCTTTCTTTTAATGGCTGCAGAGGCTAACCCAAAGGATCTTGGAAATGTGTGGCTGCCATCTGCAGGATTATCTTCGAGCCAAGGAGCTGGTTGCCCAGCAGCAGGTTTCTCCAACGCCGACAAATAACAGTGATCGGGAAAAGTTGTGGCAGGCATATTCCAGGGTTAGCTCTCCTCACTGTGTTATGAGCAGCGAGTCAATGGAAATTAATTACACAAGAGCTCTGGTGGATTTATTACTGCATGTTTTGGTTCCCCCGCCTCACTTGGAAACAAGTACCGGACGATACGTCGTCGGTGAACTCATCACCTGCAATGTCCTGCTCCCCCTTTTTGCAAAGTTATCCGACCCCGATTGGTTAAATCGTTTCCTGATTGACATATTGGGCAATTCAAATACGTCAACGGGGACGACTGGAGACCAGGTAGCCGATTTGTCAGTCCAACTTCCAGTGGCGACATGGCAAGAAACCACTGACTCCCACCACCAAAGTCACGCAGATATCCCTTCTCGGGACGTTCTATCAGATAAGGCAATTTTAGGAGACATGGTATTGCCGGAAGTCTCTATGGATGACGGAGAAGATTGGCAGGAGGTGGTTTGTCAGCCGAATTTGGTTCAAGAAGATGAAAATCAGACTGTGAGTGGAATCAACTCCAATCCCTTTTATCAAGAAACCGATTCTGATTTGGACTCTCCGTTAGCTGATGACAAACTGAATTCCGTTGATTCCTTGGTTCTGGTCGGTCAAGAGGACGGTTTGGATGACCAACAGAAAGAAGATCCAATCCAAAGTCGTCATGATCCAGATTTGGAGGATCTTTGCTCCAATCAATTTGATGTCTTCCGACCGACAGTCTCCGTGAATTCGGAGACGTCCGAGCAGCCAAATGGTGCCTTACTGGAAAGACTAACAAGGGAAAGTCTTCAGAACTTGGACAACCAAAGTAGTTTCTCTTTAGCAAACCAAGCCAGGGAGCTTCCTCTGGTGGTGGAACCGGTCGGGAACAGCAATGAAGTGAGCATCGTCAGCCCATCGCAGGGTTCTTCTCCATTGCCCTCGTTCAGTTTTGAACCTCTAAGCAGTCCCGATGGTCCGATCATGATCCAAAACCTACGCATCACCGGCACCATCACAGCCAAGGAACACCGGGGAACCGGCTCGCACCCGTACACTCTTTACACTATCAAGGTAGGAACTGGACTTATTTTGATGATTTTTTTTGTCATAATCTATTCATTAACTTTAAATGCTTGAATGTTCTATTTGTCATTTTTTTTCTCCAATTTGCTCACTTTTTTTGCTCTCTCCTACATGTTCTCTCTGTGTCTCTGTCTCTCCCTCTCTCTCTGTCTCTGTCTCTCTCTACCTTCTGAATGTATGTATGGTGACTTGCAAAAGTATTAGCCCCCCCCACCCACTTCAACGTTTTGACCCTTTACCACGTTTAGGTTCAAATAATGACATGTAATTGTTTTTTTTTTTTTGTGTGAATAATCAACTCCAGGTGGAACACGTTCGTGAAGTGGAAAGGAATTTATTAGCTATCTTGAACTTTTTTTACAGCTAGAAAAAAATGAAAAACAAAAAATACCAAATGTACTGAAATACATATATTCTAAAACGTTGCCTGAAAAGACTCTCAGAATCAATACAAAGTCATGTTAGCTGAATTCCAAATGATAGCAAATAAGACTTTGAGCCCCACAACACACAATCAAAAAACATGTCTTCCTCACCTTATTTGTGATTCTAAGTTACTTGAACAACTTGATGACCAGCTTTCCGTTTGTCTTTCAGTATGAGACGGCAATGGGTTGTGAGAACGCGGGTCGAAGCCAACCATGCTCGGAGGACGGGGACGCGCCGCACCCTGCTTTTGAAAGTCCATCTTCCATTCAGCCGGTGGCCTACCACATGGTCAACAGACGATACAGTGAATTTCTCAATTTACAAGCGCGTGTGGAAGAGAAAACGGAATTAAAGAAGCTCATCAAAGGTTGGTTAGGAAGCATAAAAAAAAAAACGGCTATTGTTAACTCATTCACTCCCATTTCCAAATTCTGGAATTGAAAAAGCATGACGCCGTGCCCGAATGTGTTCGGATTTTGTTTGATCATGTTTGGGTGCCAAGCACTGGCCATGGCCTCAGGCAGTGTTTTTTTTCCTTTTCCACAAGGAGGCGCCATTTACCTTTTGTCCATGTTATCGCTTTGTTACAGCTTCCGCTGTTGTTAAAGCGCTATATAAACCAATATGGATGTTTTGTAAAGTGATACCTCGGTTTACCAACCCCTTGGCTTACGAACTTTTCGGTTTACGAACGTTAAATTTATGAAAATTTTACCTTGGCATATGACATTTTTTCGTACACGGAGCTGCCTCAATGACTGATGTGTCGTTCGCGAATGAACCCGTTCTTCTAACAACAAAATGGCAGCTGGCTGTTTTTGTCCTATTTTCCCCGCTCCCAGTCTTCGGTTAAAGCCACGTGATTGGTCAAGAACGCAGCAGTGAGGAGGGGTGGTTCAAACATTAAAGAGACAGGCAGACGGCAGTGAGAGAGTTTCAACTTTGACAGTTCAAAGGCAGAGTGTAGACTGCAAGGTTAAAATATCCCATCAATCATTCGAAGAAGGTTACGTTCCTCATCAAGTGTTTAATGCTGATGAAAGTGGCCACTCCATTCCATCAAGCCATCAACAACCATCACAAAGGTTAATAAAATGACTTTATTATACCGCACAGTTTATTTCTTTAATGATAATACCATAGCACATTTATTATACATAAAATAAGGTATATTTTGTGTAGTTTTAAGGCTTAGAAAATTAGAAATTTGTTTTATGGGGACCTGGGAACGGATTATTCTCATTTTAATGGTTTTCTCTGGGAAATACATTTTTGGGATACACACTTTTCACTTTACACACTCTGTCTTACATACTCTGTCTGGGAACCAATTAAGTTCGTAAGCCAAGGTATCACTGTATTGTATTTTGTGTAGCCACCCCCATTTCAAGCTCAGATAACTCCAGAACCATATACAGTAAAGTCTCGTTATATCGATATCGGATATATCAATAGTCCCGGTTATATCGATACTATTTCTATGCACGCACGGAGAAAATTACATGCAAACGGGGTCGGATATATCGATAGTCCCGGTTATATCGATATTTTTTCGGACTCCCTTGAATATCGATATAACGAGACTTTACTGTAATATGGGATTTTTTTTTCCAATGAAAGAAGAGAGTCTAAGGCTTCTTATGCTGACGTGAATGTCTATGTAGTCCTAAAACTCAATATTCAGTGGGTCCTGCAATTTGAGTGACAATGACAAAAACCCTGGCACTGGCGTGGATGCACATTTTTTTGCTGTCTGGTGTGACAGTCAATGCGTTAAAAATGTTTATGTACGATATGGCAATGGTGACGGCATCTATAAATCACTTGTAAATGGTCTTATTTTGAAGGTGTCAAAGGTCCAAAGAAAATATTCCCAGATATGCCCTTTGGAAACATGGACAGTGACAAGATCGAAGCCAGGAAAGGAATGCTGGAGACATTTCTAAAGGTGTGTTAAATTAAAATATAAACGTTTTTAAGACCCGATGTCATGACGACGGATTATGTCGTAATTCAAACCTGTTTTTAACACCCCCCCCCACCCAACAACCCCTCTTTAGCATCTTTGTGCGATTCCTGAAATTGCCAACAGTGAACAGATGCAGGAGTTTCTGGCTCTTAATACCGATGCCCGGATTGCCTTTGTCAAGAAACCTTTTATTGTTTCACGCATTGATAAGGTTTGTTGGTGGTCTTTTTTCATTGCAGTGACCATAGCCAAAGATTTGATATGCACATAATAATAATAATAATAATAATAATAATAATACATTTCATTTATAAGCGCCTTTCAAAACTCTCAAGGACACTTTACAGTCACAGGATATTTTTCCTGAGGGTGAGCAGCGGCAGCCACACGCGCCAGCGTTCACTCAACTCAGAAGTAGCATCATATTGAATTATATAGACTCTGCATACATGTATTATTATTATTATTATTATTATTATTATTATTATTATTATTATTATTATTATTATTATTATTATTATTATTATTATTACCTTTATTATTAGTAGTATTACCTGTATTATTATTATTATTCATTCCATTTGCCTTTTGTAGCGCTGCCCCCATTTCAAGCTCAGATAACTCCAGACTCATATCATTTAGGAATTAACTCATTTTTTTCTGATGAAAGAAGAGATTCTGAGGTTTCTTACGCTACATTGAATGTTTATGTAGTCCTAAAAGTCAATATATTATTTTGTGGGCCCTGGAATTTGAGTGATAACGACACAAACCCTGGCACTGGAGACATGAAGACATATTTGCACATTGTCTTGCAGTGAATGAGTTAATGTGCCTGATTTTTCCTTTTTGACATTGAAATCATATTCAGTCAAGTGAATTTTGTCATCAATGGAATCTCAAAGAGCTGGATGAAAGAATGCACATCTGCACATTATTAAGATGGTGCACTTTGCGCAGATTGTGGTGAATGCAATCGTGGACACTCTGAAGACAGCCTTTCCTCGTTCCGAGCCTCAAAGCCCAACCGATGAAAACGAGAGCGAGATGGACGGTGGCAAGCTTGATTCGGACAAAAAGAGGTGGGATATGATTCATAATAATAATAATAATAATGCATTACTTTTTAAGCCCCTTTCCAAAATTACAAGGAAAAACATAAATCACGCCATGGTGAATTGTTGTGTGTTGCACCAAGACTACTATTTGATTGGCACAAATTCACAGCAGACAAATCAGCCCATTTCCAACGGAGCTTGGGCGCCATCTTGTGCATTTTCCGGGATGCTACATTGGAGTCCTGACAGCTCGAATTGATACGGGAGGACTTGTTGATGTATGCTTTCCTCTTCAGAACTATTTGAATCATATTCATAACTGGATGTGTAACAAGAAAGCATCTTCTCCCAATCTGAAGCCATTGTTTTGATTCTCCAGCAATGCAAGACGTCTTGGCGTGACGTCACGAACTGGGGGCGGGACTTTCTGAAAATGCCCAATTCGCAGCTCAATGTTTTGCAGTCATTTTTATTGGTGTTTTGCATTTGACTAAAAATATCATACTGCGTGTTTTGGGTATTTTAGATGCTATAAAACGTTTTTCTGATGTCAGTTAGGAAACAAAAAAAAAATGGTGTCGGTTGTCCTTTAAACCTGACGATTAAAGATTTTCTTTCCTTCTTCTTTCAGGTCACGCCTGAAATTCTCCAGCAAAAGCATCTCTTTTATGAATGGATCAGATGTAAGACCAACTGTCTTGTTTAGCTCCGACCAAAGTCATCCGGTAAGTTATTCAAGCATCGGTTGTTTCAAAATCTATTTGGTAACGTTTTTTTTTTTGTCTTTCTTGGTCGTACGCTCACAGATGTTTCATGGAATGTCTTTGGAAGACCTGCAAAATTTTATCGATAAAGAAGAGAATCTATCCCTCGTATCGCTGCCAAAATGCGGCAACGATATGATTGTGAAACAAGATGGAGATCGCCAGCATGACTCTGCCATCGGAAAGCAAAAATTAGGACATGGTACGGTGTTTTTTTCTTGTTGTTGTCATAAAGACTTCAGATATATTGATCCATGGAAAAGGTGCAGTCTTGCCATGTGTGCACATGAGGGCAGTGTTATGAAATAAATCAAGTGGAGAAACCGTGGCTCATTTTTGCTGCGTGATCATACACTCTCTTACTGAAGAGTATCTACCCTATTTTCCAGTGTATAAGGTGCACTCAAAAACCTTCATTTTCTTCAAAAGATGACCCTGGGCCTTATACGCTGGTGTGGTGCGCCTTATATGTGAAGTCATATTGAGCCGCAACAGCAGCCACCGACTCCATTGTCACCTGTAACTCCAGCCTATGGAAAAAGTTGGAAAATCCTCCATTCATTGGGGGTGCGCCTGATAGTCCGGTGCGCCTTATACAGTAGCTGGAAAAAGGTTGAAAATCAAACATTCATTGGGTGTGCGCTTTATAGTCCGGTGCGCCTTATATATGGAAAAAGTTGGAAAATCCTCCATTCATTGGGGGTGCGCCTGATAGTCTGGTGCGCCTTATACAGTAGCTGGAAAAAGGTTGAAAATCAAACATTCATTGGGTGTGCGCTTTATAGTCCAGTGCGCTTTATATATGGAAAAAAATGAAAATCCAACATTCATTGGGGGTGCGCCTTATAGTCCGGTGTGCCTTATATATGGACAAAGTTTTGAAATCCAACATTCATAGGGGGTGCACCTTATACTATGTTATGCCTTATATATGGAAAACGTTTACAAATATACCATTCATTGGGGGTGTGCTTCATACGCCGGTGCGCCTTATATATGGAAAAAAAAATGAAAATACACCATTCATTGGGGGTGCGCCTTATCGTCCGGTGTGCCTTATATGTGGAAAAAGTTTGAAAGTCAAACATACGTTGGGAGTGCGCTTTATAGTCCGGTGCGCCTTATACACTGGGAAATATGGTACATACATTTTAATAGCATGCTCAATGTATGTTGCAGTATATTCATGTCTGGCTGTAATAATAGAAATAACACCAGACATCATCATCATCATCATCAATTTCAAACAATGGTGGAAATCATATTTTCTTGTTTTCATTTCCTTACGGTGACGTTTTGATTTGTCCGCAGGCGGCGCAGGTGCAGCTGAGATGGCGTTGGCGGATGTGACTTTGAACATCATGTGTTTGCTCCTGAGAGAGCAGTGGAGCTGGCTTTGCACGGAGAACATTCAAAGGACCATCAGGCTGCTCTTTGGGACCCTTATTAACAGGTGATGTGAACACCGCCATGTTCAGGTCCCGTCATAGAGACACTTACCGTATTTTGCGCTGTATAAGGAACACACAAAAGTCTCTATTTATAGATTATACAGTGATACCTTGGCTTACGAACTTAATTGGACTTCCCAGACAGTGTGTAAGGTGAAACGTGTGTCTTCCAAAAATTCATTTCCCAGAGGAAACCATTAAAATGAGAATAATCCGCTCCCAAGTACCCATAAAACATCATTTTCTACTAAATAAGCCTTAAAGGACAACCAACCGACACTACTTTTTTGTTTCCGAACTGACATCAGAAAAACATTTTATAGCATCAAGTGTACAGATGGCTTGTGCGGGTTATTTGTGGAGCCTGATTGATGGGATATTTTAACCTTGCAGTCTACACTGTGCCTTTGAATTTTCAAAGTTAAAACAAGTCTAAATTTCACTGTTTTCTAGAACGGGCTCGTTCGCGAATGACACATCACTCATCGTGGCAGCTCCGTGTGTATCCCAAAAAATAGTTTGTATGCCAAGGTAAAATTTTCATATATGTAACGTTCGTGAACCGAAAAGGTAAACCGTCACTGTATTTTAAATAGCAAACGCCTTTGCAAAATGAAGCAACAATATTTTTGCACCGACACCCGAGGGAGCATCGGGTCACACGACTCGACTTTTGAAGGCCAGAAGTGGACTGCAATGACGGCATATTAGTTTACGGGCAGCTATTTGACATGGCTGTCAGAAGCAAATGTTTGGATAGTTTATGATGGGACGACTTCTTCGGGGTCACCGGTGTTGGAATGCAGTTGGTAGCCGTGTCATTTTTCATTGTTTTCATTTTATTGGACAACAAATCCATCCAATATTCCGACCACTTTATCATGACGGGGGTCACGGGCGTGATGGAGCCATCCCAGCTGTGGTGAGGTACAACCTGAACTGGTTGTCGGCCAATGGCAGGGCCATATGTGGACAAACGAAGACTCACACCTAGGAACAATTTGTAGCGTTCAATCAATAATAATAATAATACATTTCATTTCTAAGCGCCTTTCAAAAATCTCAAGGTCACTTTACAGTCACAGGATAAGTTTTTCTGCGGGTGAGCAGCAACAGCCACACGCGCCAGCGTTCACTCAACCCGGAAGTAACTCAAATGGATAGAAAGCTAGCCAGCTGTCTAGCCAGCTGGCTTTCTATTTACTGTCTATTAGCTAGCCAACTAGCTTTCTATTTATTTGAGTAGATAATAGATATCTAATAATAGCCAACTAGCTAGGCAGATAGCTAATAGATAGCTAGTTAGCTAGCTGCTGATGTCACCTATTATTTGACTGTGGATTTTTACATCCAGGTGAAAATGACTCACAACATAATCAACGTCAGCTATCAATAATAGATTGCTAATAGCTAGCTAGTTAGCCAGCCAGAAAGTTAGATAGCTGCTGATGTCACCTATTATTTGACTGTTTTGTGTGGATTTTTACATCCAGGTAAAAATGACCCACAACATAATCAACGTCAGCTATCAATAATAGATAGCTAATAGCTAGCTAGCCAGATAGCTAAAAGCTAGCCAGCTAGATAGCTGCAGATGTCACCTATTATTTGACTGTTTTGTGTGGATCTTTACATTCAGGTAAAAATGACCCACAACATAATCTATCTAAAAAGGTCAGCTATCAATAATAGATAGCTAATAGCTAGCTTTTGCAGTGTTTCGGTCTAAACATATGACGTGTGTATTAATGAACCCTTCTTTGGCTTCGTGTTCGGATGCTAGTGAGTTTCCCTTGACATCCTTCCATTATTCAGACCGCTGATCCTCAGTACAACATAATGCTCCCCTCGAAAATCCAAATGGAGTTGCTACCCCCCCCCCCCCCAAAGTCCTCGTCTACACCTGTTTCTCAATGACTGAGTGATTCTTTATTTTTACTTCTTTATATAGCGTATTCATGCTCACATAAACAACTCCAGTAGCCCTCGTTGACAACTTGATGTCCGAGGTGAGGATGACTCGAGGATTCAAAGACTGTCAGCAGTTGCCTTTTGCTCATGACCTCACTCCTTCAGAGTGTGTATTTTTGCGTATATGTGTGTGTGTGTGTGTATTTTGTGTATCGCCGTTTCTGCTTCACCATTCGAGGTGGATCTTTCTCTGGCATTGAGTTTCAGTTGGCATAAATGAAGGTGACATCTTGCTGCATTAGGTAGTCAATGACCGTAATATTGTTTTTAAATTAAATATGGATCTATTTTTTTTTCTTCTTTAGCACAGTGTGATACTAATTGGTTTTGACACAACTGGGCCCCGTGCGAATGTCATCTGTTAACCAGATCACTTTGCAGTAACAGGTCTGTGACTGTTTAGCCAGCTGCAGACTTGGAAAACGTAAGGAAAAACATGGACTCAAAAATATATATATATATATATTTAGTTACGTGTTTTGATTTAGTTGCATGATTAGGGATAATTCGTCTTTGGGCTTGATTGCCCCTGATTTGTTATCTTTCTTCAAGTCTTCCAGATGGGATTCAACAATGTTAGCCACTTTCTTGAGTTTTTTTAAATTAATATTTACAAGTTTCAGATTGTTATACAGATCAGGCGTGTGTAGATTTGTTGGACTTGTTGGTCATTATTTTAATACATTTCCTAAGTCACGTCTGTGTAAACTCTCAGTCGTACAGGAGTGGTCCATCGATGAAAAGGTTTCTTCAGCCGTCATCTGCACTCCTTTGAAGGTGTCGGACGTTTCGCTTCTTATCCAAGAGGCTTCGTCAGCAAACTAAAATTTGCTGGTAGTTTTGACCCTATATATATATACCTACTGTCCAGACGTGGCGGTGGCGGACTCTGCTATGATTGGTCCCTGCTCTCAGGTTTTGGGGAGCAGAGGACTACTCCATGCGGCTACACTGATTACTTCTATTGTCCTGACTGATTACTTCTATAGTCCTGCCTGAGTATGGGGTCTACGACTGGCCTGATTGCCCCATTTGCTCTGGTATCACCTCATCAGCATAACTAAGTCTATGTTGCCTAAGAAGTCTGTTATAGGAACGATCCAAATTGAACCTCACCCCACCATGGCGATTTAGTGAAGGGTTTTGCTGTTTTATGAAAATAGCTTATTTTACTCCCCTTTCAAACCATCTATTTTCTTTCGCTAATATTGCAAGTGGCCTTGAGAGATTTGAAAGGGGCTTATAAATGAAATTCTTATTACAGTATAATAATAATAATAATAATAATAATAATAATAATAATAATAATAATAATAATCCATTTCATTTCTAACCGCCTTTCAAAACTCTGAAGGTCACTTTACAGTCACGGGATAAGTTTTTCTGTGGGTGAGCAGCGGCACTCGCCAGCGTTCACTCAACCTGGAAGTAACTCAAATAGATAGAAAGCAAGCTATCTAGTATTATTGGTATTATTATTATTTTACCTCATTATATACACCTGATTTACACTAAAGCTCGAATGTCTTTTTGGCCGAGGGAACCGAGTACATGTTTTATACAAATATTTAAGCTAAAGCAAAATATAATATGCCAGTCCGTCAAGTCCTGTTAAGGTTATGAAGTACACAATCCACTCACGACATGTCACAACATGTAAGTATGGCACCCAATTATCGACTCTGTGAATTCACTTCCACCAAAAGGACGTCATGACACACCAGTCGGATGCTTGCAAAATCACCTTGATGAAGGCTCGACGCTGCGTTGTAAATAAAGTGAGTAGCAGGATGAAGTCATCCAGCAGCCCTTCCCCCTTCTTCACATCTCCCTTTTCTGTTTTTGACCACTCACCTGAGTCCGGCGGGCCCTGAGCTGTGCCTCCAAAGTAACGCTTCATCCTCCGTCTCCAGAGACATACTTGTGCAATGACATCATGTCTGTTGAAAAACTTGCAGGCTTATTTTAGCTCCAGCAAGGAGGCGGCGGGTTTTACCATAAATGGCCTGCAGAAATCAAAGGAACTTTGTATAGTTGTTAGCTGATCTAAACAGCTGCCAGGAGGGCAGGTTGATTGGAGCTTGGAGGTGAATCAAGCCATGCGTTCTTTTCGTCTTCTCTCTTTGAAACTGTTTTACTTTAAAGGACAACCGACGCCACCGGACAAGTTGTGTCTATAATTTGTCAAATGGCTTCAAATAACTTCTACCGAGCGTATTTTAATAAGATTCCACCGCATATAGCTATATTTTACGTTTTAGGACTCGCGCTGAATATTCAGAAAGTCTTGTTTTTGAGTTGGTGACGAGTCCGTACGTGACGTCACTAAAGGAACGCCCCTGACCGAAAAAATGACACATCGTAGTAGTCCTTCCATCACGTCAATGTATTTTGCTGTACTTGTTTGGTCTGGGGACCTCGTGTTGCACCCAAAAGCCGCCAGAAGAGGGGGTCCAAGCTCCATATAAGGAATTTATCAGCCTGTGGAAACGGAGGAGGCCACAGGAGGTCGCCATTTTGTGCCTCTTTTTCGGTGAGACATTTCCCTCAATGTTGCCTCAAAATGGCACGGAATAAATTCTTTAATCGATTGCAAACATGTATGCTTTCCTCTTCAGAACTATTTGAATCGTATTTATAACTGGATGTGTAACAAGAAAGCATCTTCTCCGAATCTGAAGCCATTGTTTTGATTCTCTAGCAATGCAAGACGTCTTGGCGTGACGTCACGAACTGGGGGCGGGACTTTCTGAAAATGCCCAATTCGCAGCTCAATTTTTTGCTTGCAGATTTTGGACACTTGAAGTCATTCGTATGCTGAGGTATCAGTGTATTTGCGCAAGACCCTGTGGTATTTTCTTCTTTATTTTTCCCGTCTTACACATATTTACTTGACAGCTGAGCTGGAAAACCACTCTTGTGGCTTTTACCTTAACGCGAACGCAATGGAGACCAAGACTCCACCAGACCGCAACATCTGATATAGCATTACTTGGCATCCGTTGGCTTTAATTGGCTTGAAACTGCATGTGGGTTCGCGTGGGCCACTGGGAAATCAATCCCCATGGTGATTGCCATAAGACTCGAGTGGTGATGACAGCAGAAACTTCATTTTGATGAATGTTATTGTAGTAAAGGCAGAGATCCAGTAGCAACCGGGTATTTATAGTCTATACGCTATTAAGGTGACGTTTTCTAAACCAAGACCGCGTTCATATGAACTTCTGCGTACCATGTGATATTCTGAGCTGTGGGTCGGATGTCATATTTATGTTTTAACTTTGCCGTCCGTGACAGTCGCAATCAAACTGCATGTGTCCACATTCAAACTCTGTATAGAAATGGAATCGACATGTAAACGACTCTCAGATTTGACGATACGTCCTGATGAGTAGCGGCGAGCTGATTGCTCGACCGAGCTGAATGTCTCACTGACCGGAGACGTGTCACATTTCAGGTGAAAACCACTTTGCTTATCAGCTCATGAGAGTTTTGGAAAACTCTGACGAAGGTATTGGTACCCCTTATGGGTTGCTAACTCAAAATCGGATTGGTTAGAGCAACAGTTTGATCCACACATTTGATGCTCCAGGGCCTGCAGAACTGATTGTGAAGGCGCCCAGATGGATTTCTGGCCCTGGTCACAAATGACGGAATGTGAATTGTGAAATGTGATTGGTTAAAGGCTTAATTACGAAAACACCCGTCTGGCAGCAGCGTCAACAGGGGAAAAGTCAGGAAAAAAAGCTGAAAGACAATTTGGAATGATTTGATAAGAATTCATGGACTAAATATAATTCACATTAGTCCGCCATTCAGATATAGGCCAGCAGAGAAGGCTTTGCGGGCTCTGACGGTCCGCCACTGATGGAAGGTCATAAGTTTGATTTCATGGGCAGAATAAAATGATGTGGCGGGCCAGATTTGGCCCCCCGGGCCTTGACTTTGACACCGTGGTTTAAAGGACAACCGACACCATTTTTTTGTTTCCTTACTGAAACCAGAAAAACGTTTTATAGCATCTAAAATAGCCAAAACACGCAGGCTGATATTTTTAGTCAAATGCAAAACACCAATAAAAATGAGTTAAAGTGTCCCAAAACTACTTCAAAATGACCTCGGAGATGGCGAGTTTCAGAAGGTCCCGCCCCCTTGTTCGTGACGTCACGCCAAGACGTCTTGCCTTGCTCTAGAATCAAAACAATGGCTTCAGATTGGTAGAAGATGCTTTCTTGTTATTCATCCAGTTCTGAATAGGATTCAAATAGTTCTGAAGAGGAAAGCATACATCGATTCAAGAAGTCCTTCCAGATCAATTCGAGCCGTCAGGACTTCACCGTAGCATCCCCGAAAATGCACAAGATGGCGCCCAAGCAAACTGTTTTTCTTTTCCAATTTCAGATGGCTGAATGTAAGTGTGGCCAACCTGACGTGTACCAGATATTGGGTCCATTACCTTCAGGTCATCCAGGAGTCCGTGTGGCCGGGAGGAATTTTGCCCACGTCGCCCCAAATAGAACGAAGCCAGCAGCAGAAGGACAACACCAAGAAACAAGCCTTGCATTGTCTCATGGGTCTTCTACCAGGTACAAAATGTGTCTTTGATTGCAATTGCGGAAGAATCAACACAATCTATCCAAACACTACGACACTATTCAAAGTCCTTTGGATTTTTACAGACTTCTAGATGTTCAAAATTTTCATGGAAGTTTCTCCAGAAAACTGAATAAAAATTGCGTAAAATTCACCTGGGTATAAATTTACGACATTGAACGAACACACGTTTGAGTTTGTTGTTTTGCTAGTTGCTTAGTTCTACGACAAAAGTTAACATAGCGTAGAAGACGCGATGCTCGAGGTCGGACGGACACGTTTCCTTTTTTTTTGGTCCAAATTTTGCTTTCATTTCTCGGAAATTTCGTAATTTCCGTGAGAACAAAAGGCAGATTAATCAATGAACATTATTTTTTTTTAAACCTGTCAACTTTTGTCAAGAGTGTATAGTGTGTCACCAAAAAACAGACAGACCACATTCCACTTTGATGTTTGTTAGAGACCACTGCAAAAATAGAATACAGTGATACCTTGGTTGACGAACTTAATTGGTTCCCAGACAGTGTGTAAGGCGAAAAGTGTGTATTCCAAAAAATTATTTCCCATAGGAACCCATTAAAATGAGAATAATCCGTTCCCAGGTCCCCATAAAACATCATTTTCTACTTTCTAATGTTCTATTTTCTACTTTCTAATTTTCACGTGCCAGCCTTCACTCAACCCGAAAGTAACTCAAACAGATAGAAAGCTAGTTTGTCAGATAATTGATAGCCAATAGCCAGCCAGATTGACAGCTAGTCAGCCAGATCGCAAACAGAGAGCCACCCAGACAGCTGGCTCGCTATCTACTAGCCATCTGGCTAGCTATCCGTCAGCTATCTAGCTTTTTTTAATACTTGATGTTACTCCAGCTGCCGCTGCTCACCCGCAAAAAAAAAATATCCCGTGACTGTAAAGTGTCCTTTATTATTATTATGATTATTATTTGTGTCCCCAGATGTCATCACTGATTTTCTCAGCTCAGAAAAATACAAACTCAGTTGGGAGATTGTTCTTGATTCCTTCCAAAACTCTGACATTAACAAGTAAGTCACACCTTTCCTTACTTACTCAAAAAAAAACATAACCCTAAACGATATGAATCTGGAGTTATATGAGCTTGAAATGAGGGTGGCTGTCCGAAATACAATGCAATACGTACATCCATATTGGTTTATATAGCGCTTTAACAACAGCTGAAGCTGGAACAAAGCGCTAACATGGAAACAATTGAAATTCTGCCCCCTTGTGGAAAAGGAAAAAAAACATTGCCACGGCCAGCGCTTTATCGGCACCCAAGGAAGAAAAAAAAACAAATACCAACTACGTACTTTTTTTTCCAGCTTAATTGGAATAAAAATGATTTTAGCGCCATTTTTTTGAATTGTTGGGGACAATGTAGGAAAAGTCATCAAATTTCAAGTTAACAAAATGTCAGAGATGTTCGATCGGACACTGTGGACAAAGACTCGAACCCAGAAAGATTGTCTTTTTACTGCCGGCAGGAGACGCAGCCATTCATGACAGACGTCTGAATTCTACAGCCCTCTGCCAAGCTATTTATTGTAGAGTATATGCAAATAAAAGTGATACATTAGTAAAACATAATTTTCTTGATTAGAATACCACACCTCTCGAGTTCTAAGCACGAACAGCTGTAACACTAAAACATTGTCTTTTCCATGAACTGATAAATTTGTAACCTGGCTAAGGAGCTCTTCCTGTGAAGGAGTTTCAAGTCGTAAGTTGCTTCTGTGATAAAGGAGTTTCCCGAGTCCTAAATTCTGTCCAAAGCCAGATCTCCTAGATGAAGATGGCAGTTTAACTTGCTGTGTCTGTTGACCTCAGATTGACCCCAGGTTGTCTGTGCTTCAATTGTGTATTCGAGTCACAAGTGTTGACTAAGCATATAACGGCATGAAACTTTTAAATATGATAACTTGTTATTCTCCATCACAAAACTAACAAAATCTGAACAAATTTGGGAATGGCGTCATATTTCGACGTCATATTTCCAATTCCCGAATAAATTCAGTTAATATCCAGTCAATAATTGTTCCCGGCAAATAATAGTTCAACATGTTCTCTTTCTTAGACACCTGGTTTACAGCATTTGTGACCTTTTACTGGAGTTCCTGGTTCCCGAATTACACGAGCGAAGCTTTCAAAGGAGTTTAATGCAGAGCCTCTCCAAGAACGCCGAAAAACTCTTGGCCTGACGAGACTACTCAAATAAACTGCTGCAATGGATGCCCTCCGTCACGGTATGTCAAACCTTTTTCATTTCAAAATGAACACTTGAAATTTGAACCCATCAACTGTAAACACGTGATCCAGCTAGCGTGAGCTTTAGCTAAATGTATTTTGCCAAACGTTGGGTACCTACCTGCCTGCCTATATATATGCCTGCCTATATATATATATATATATATATATATATATATATATATATATATATAGAAATACATATACACGCATACATATACACACACACACTAATGTGATGACAAACGTGTCAGTAATGTTGCATGAGATGTTCTCCACAATGAGGCGCTTATGAATGAAATGTATTATTATTATTATTATTATTATTATGATGATTAAGTGCTTTTTTTGACCTTGTGTCCTTGAAATGTACAAAAGCCTAATTTAGGTTGAAATATAAAGTGCCCGTCTCCAATCCAATGGCTATTAATCACATGTATGCTAATAATGTGTCATATAGTGGCTGATTGTCTTGTTTACATATTGACATAAAAAAATGTGCATATTTCGTTGTGACAAATGTTTCATATCAAGCCAAAGGAAGTCAAATCTGATTACCATAATAGTGTTTGTAATTATGTTGTCAGAAAATGTTTGTTTGGGGTCTACCTGGACTACACAGGCGTGGAAAATATGTTTTTGTCTAATTTTTTCAAAAGTGATGTCACATTCTGAATGCTAAAATACACGCTTATATGTATTTATGCCACTTAGTCTTGTGCAGCATGTAATCTTATTATTATTATTATTATTATTATTATTATTATTATTATTTTATTATTATTATTATTATTGGAGATATGTGTCAATGGCATAGCCTTTTTTTGGGACAGCTATTTTTAAAATGAGGTTGAGGTTTTATGTAAGGCAGTAAATAAGATGGCTTGTTCCTTTCAAATAAAACTTCCTTCTGCCCAGAGTCGTTCCATCATTAGCGCAGTGTAAAATAAATGCTTTCAAATGTTTCTTTTTACACAAGCATTTGTCTGCATGGGGGGGGGGGGGCGATTTATATGGAAACCACATGTTCCGTCTTCCTCAACGGGTTATGCAATCTCCGCACGTTTTGTGCACGCACACACACACACACACACACACACACACACACACACACACACACACGCACACACTCGCAGTCCGTGTGACATGTCTTGGCTGTTTGATATTTTCTGAAGACCCACAATAATGTTATTATCTTTGAGAATAATAATAAGACATTAATAATACAAGCTTTTCTGTGGGTGAGCAGCGGCAGCCACACTCGCCAGCATTCACTCAACCCGGATAAAACTCAAATAGATAGAAAGCTAGCTAGCTAGCCAATAGATAGCCAATCGATACCTAGCTAGAGAGACAGATAGCTAGATAGCTAATAGATAGCTATTAGCTAGCTATCTAGCTAGATAGATAGCTATTAGCTATCTAAATTGCTGGATAGCTACCTAGCTAGCTACCAAGCTAGCTATCATTTGCTATCTATTTACTATCTAGCTAGCTAACTAATAGATAGCTAGCTAGCGAACTATCTAGTTCGCTAGATAGCTAGCTAGCAAGTTAGATAGCTAGTTATTAGCTATCTAGATAGCTAGATAGCTAGCTAGCAAGCCAGATAGCAAATATATAGCAAATGATGGCTAGCTTGGTAGCTAGCTAGGTAGCTATCTAGCTATTTAGCTAGATAGGTTGCTATCTAGCTATCTGCCTAGCTATCTATTATTAGCAACTATTCGATACTCAATTAAATAGAAAGCTAGCTGGATAGCTAATAGATAGTTAATAGCTAACCAGCTGGCTGGCCAGATGGGTAATAGATATCTAGCTAGCTAGCTTTCTATCTATTTGAGTTACTTCCGGGTTAAGTGAACGCTGGCGCATGTGGCTGCCGCTGCTCACCCACAGAAAAACTTATTCTGTGACTGTAAACCTTGAGAGTTTTGAAAGTCGGTTAGAAATTAAATCTATTATTATTATTATTATTATTATTATTATTAATTTTATGTCTCCAACACGCTGAGTGCTGCATACACCGTAGGTAGGCATTGAGTTTTCCACCACAGTGCTCTCTGGTGGCCACAAAGGGAATCGCATTTCACTGAAAAACCGAATGGGGAAATCCTACTTATTATTATATTTTACACATATTTCTAATAGTCGTAGTTTACACTGCAGCGCATCAGCGTGATAGTTTTATATGCTTAATAAGTTTATTATATTCAAACCAAAATATTGTAAACAGCTTTAGGTATAATGACCAGTGGCAACATTCCAACTAAAAATATGAAACATTCGGATATAGTTTGTCAAAAACACCGAAGTACGTAATATATTTCACTCACTCATTGAAAGACTCATTAAGAGTACGCGTACAGTTACTACAACATGTATTCGGAGTATTTCCGGGTTCTTTTAAGATGTTCAATCGTTCCACCTCAAGATGGCAACACGACCCAAATTCTGATTCGGTGGTAATTCGCTGTCACACCGCCAGAGGGCGCTCGACGATCAACAAAGACGTGATTGAGTGTCAACAAAAAGATCATTTTAACATGATGTGGTTTCAGTGAAACAGAAATGATGTCCCCACGTGAGGACAAAGTGTGTCTTCCAAAAATTAATTTCCCATAGGAATTCATTAAAATGAGAATAATCCGTTCCCAGGTCCCCATAAAACATAATTTTCTACTTTTCTAAGCCTTAAACCTACACAAAATATACCTTATTTTATGTATAATAAATGTGCTATAGTATTATAATTAAAGAAATAAACTGTACTGTTTTATAAAGTTGTTTTATTGACCTTTGTGATGGTCGATGGCTTGATGGAATGGAGTGGCCGCTTTCATCAGCATTAAACACTTGATGAGGAACGTAACCTTCTTTCTTTTACCATCTTGAGGAATGATCCCTTGTAGGTGCTTTCTCTGCCATCATTTTACCTTGTTCCTCATCCACCTTGTCTTCTGTTTAGCTGGCCTGATTGATGGGATATTTTAACCTTCTATATTCTGTGGGTCCTGGAATTCCACTGACAATGACAAAAACCCTGGCATTGGAGTGGCCACATTTTGGTACTTGTCAGGCAGCCAATGAGTTAATGTACTCATTGGATTATTGCCATTTGGTTTCAAAGTCAACTTTTTAAGCTGCCGTCTGTCTTTGCAGCAAGAAGCAGGATGTCTTGATCGCAGCCGGACGGCTGCCAAAGCGACGAAAAACAAATGTTCCCAGTGGGAGGGGAGGAAAGTCGAGTTTTTTTTTTTTTTTTGTGTGTGTCCCCCACCCCCCCTCGCAACATTCCTGTAAGAGTGGGGCATCTGTTAATCAGCGGCACCTGTTGCAGTCACTGGGACCGCTCGGTGGGAACACATTCCCGTCGGCATGCGCGTGCGTGGATGTGCACACATACACGCGCATGCAAACATTTGCTCACTCTCAAATGTACGGAAGAGCATTAGGGCCAGGTTGAAAATATATGTTGCTTTTTCAGAGGGGGTATTAGTCTGAGAAAAAAAGGCGCAAATTTGCAAGTTTCAAACTAGCAAAGTTGCGAGATTTAAAGTCGCAAATTTGCTGGATTCCAACTCGCAAATTTGTTGGATTTAAATTTACAAATTTGCTTGATTCAAACTGGCAAATTTGCTCGATTTAAAGTCACAAATTTGCGAGATTTGAAGTCACAAATTTGCTAGATTTTAAATCATGGATTTGCTAGATTTAAAGTCACAAATTTGCGAGATTCAAACTGGCAAATTTGCGAGATTCAAACTGGCAAATTTGCGAGATTCAAACTGGCAAATTTGCTAGATTTTAAATCATATTTTAAATCACGGATTTGCTAGATTTAAAGTCACAAATTTGCGAGATTCAAACTGGCAAATTTGCTAGATTTTAAATCACGGATTTGCTAGATTTAAAGTCACAAATTTGCGAGATTCAAACTCGCAAATTTGCTAGATTTAAACTCGCAAATTTGCAAGATTCAAACTGGCAAATTTGCTAGATTTAAAGTCACAAATTTGCTCGATTCAAACTCGCAGATTTGCTGGATTTAAAGGACAACCGACACCATTTCTTGTTTCTTAACTGACATCAGAAAAAACGTTTTATGGGCTGATTTGTCTGCTGGGAATTTGTGTCAACTAGTATCAAATAGTAGTCTACGATTCACCATCGCGTTATTGATGATTTTTCCTTCTAATTTCACCATCAACACGGTGTTTTCAGATGAAAAAAAAGTACCCAAAATGCATTGTGTGTCGCTTTCTCGGTCAGGGGCGTTCCCTCCGTGACGTCACGTCAGGAATTGTCATCAACTCGAAAACAAGACTTCTTGAATAGTCAGCGCAAGTCTTAAAAGGTAAAATATAGCTTCATGCGGTGGAATCTTTGTCAAATACGCTCAGTGGAAGTCATTTGAAGTGATTTTACAAATGATGGACGCAACTTGTCCAGAGGTGTCGGTTGTCCTTTAAGCACACACACAGCAGTGTATGGTGGGAATTTGACTTGCTGTATGTTTGGTCAGCCTCTCTTGAGGTGATCAAGGTCACAGAGCAGTCATTTTCTTTCTTGTCTTTCTTTTTGTCGCTGTGTTCTTATTTCTTTCCCTCTTTCGGCCGAAACAGAAACGGAGGGACTTTCCAACGCGCAGCTTAACGAACGCAAAAAAAAAAAAAAGTTTTATGTATTGATGATGTCACCTTCCACTGTGTCACTGCACATTTGGAAGACGTTAGCGCTGCAGCCCAGTTTCAGCACACGCTTAGCATGGCGTCGGCTCTTTTTCAAAAAAAGGGCTATACAGTGATACCTTGGCTTACCAACGCTTTATCTTACGATCTTTTTGCCTTACGAATATTACATTGGCGAGAATATCATCTCGGCATACAAACTAGTTTTCGGCGGATGAACCAGCGCCACGGTGGCTGGCGGACTAGTTTTCCGCACCCCCTTTGAGTGCAGACGTGGTTTGTTATCGAGTGGAGTACTTTTGCTATTATGGGACGGAAAAAGACCCCACCACAGGCTAGTGTTAAGCCGAAGAGGACACAAAAGAAAATGACGGTCCAGCACAAGAAGGAGATGCTCAAAAAACACCAACGAGGTGTGCGTTTTTGTGTGACTTAGCGTCCCGGTACCAGTATGCTAAGTCGACCATTGCTACGTGTGGCTAAAGGTGTTTCTGTGTTGTCTAAGCGACGGTCTCCGCCAATAGAAGAGATTGAAAAACTTCTGTTGATTCACAAAAAAAGCAGCTAGCAGGGGACAGTGTGAGTGAGGGTATTATCGCCGAGAGAGAGCGGCAGTTTCACTCGGATATCATCAAGTGGCAACGACATCAATGACCTTCACAAAAGTTAATAAAACGACTTTATTATACAGTATGGTTTATTTATTTAATTACAATACAATAGCACATTTATCATACGTAAAATAAGGTTTATTTTGTGTAGTTTTAAGACTTATTTAAGAGAAGATTATGTTTTATGGGGACCTGGGAACGGATTATTCTCATTTTAATGGTTTCTTATGGGAAATAAATGTTTGGAAGACGAACTTTTCACCTTAGACGCACTTTCTGGGAACCAATTAAGTTAGTAAACTGAAGTATCACTGTACTTTCGAATTTGCCCCCCCCCCCCCCCCCCCCCAAAAAAAAACATTTTTGGAGGGGGGGGGTGAAAGGGGATTTTGCTGTATTTTGGGGTGTGGTGGTTTTGTGATCATTAAAATCAGCGAAGCGACGCAGCTGTTAGCGCTGCGCGGTTAGTCACAAGTGCGCTAGTTCTGGCGTCCAATGGAGTGATGGGGGGGGAGGGGGGGTTCTTTTGGTCTCTCTCACTCCTTTTCTTTCTTTCATTCGGAGATCAACACTCAAGCCATGTGCACGTCTGCTAAATGTTGAAAGCAAACATGAAGCTGTTGCATCTGTTGACGAAAAGAGAAACGCTCTCACGTCAATCCTCTTCAATTCCAAGCTGCGACCGTTCCACATACGCATTGGCACTCTGCGCTGACGCTCCTTTCTTCATTTATGTATTTGTTTATTTATTTGCTCTTTATTTGTTTATTCATTTATTCAGGTATATATATATATATATATATACACACACACAGTTTACAGCCAGTCAGCTAGACAGCTAATAGCTAGCCAGCTAGCTAAAGGATAGCAAATGGCGATGACATTATGTTCCATCAAATTCAATGACATCATGTTTTTTTGTCACTTTGCAACGTGTACATGTGTGTGTGTGTGTGTGTGTGTGTGTGTGTGTGTGTGTGTGTGTGTGTGTGTGTGTGTGTGTGTGTGTGTGTGTGTGTGTGTGTGCGTGTGTGTGTGTGTGCGTGTGTGTAATGAGTACGAGTTTTGGTACGCCGTCAGCTGTTGGCTCGCTAGCTGGCCGGCTATGTGATTGATGGCTTGCAAGGGAGATTGGCAGTGGTTTCCACAGCTGCGTGGAGGACGCGGTGCCTCGCTGCTGCCAAAGGCAGGCGCTTGAGATTGCTCCCAAAAAAGGGAGCAATAAAGTTGTACGCTTTTGAAATGCCCACTGGAATGAACGTCGCCTTTAACTCCAAGCGTTAAATTGGAATTGGATTAGCCTTTATTAGTCTCGCAGTGGAGAAATTGACATTTCACGGCAGCAAAGTGATGAAAGTAAGCGGAAAGGATCGGAAGAAGTAGAAAAAAACAAAATACGGGAGTTGCTGGAAAGGCGGCCACTCTCGCGGCAGCCATCTTGAAGTCAAAACACAAAGACACAGTTATTCAATCTTAAGTTTGTCAAATACATGAAATAAAACACTGCTTTGGGCGCAGAAAATCCTACTGGACCCTGCGCACCCTGCCCACCCCCTTTTCCAGCTACTCCTTGTGTGTTCTATCTACATATTTGGCCAATCAAGATTATTCTGATTCCGATTCAGCAAAGTGATGAGAATAAAAGGAAAGGAAGAAGTAGTAAAACAAAATACGGGAGCCAGGGGTTCGTAAACCGAGGTATCACTGTACAGAGAGCGTCGTAGACGTTCCGGAGTACAAGTCCAACCTGATTCAATTGGTTCTTCAGTTGAGCAGAGCACATACAGAAGGTCCGAGGAAGACCCTCCAGATCGTTCGTCATTGCCTTTGTGACGGTTGTCCTCACACCCTACCTGGCCATTTAGCATCCGTTCGACCAACAAACGGCGCCGAGTTCCAACGTTAGCATGTGTCAAAGGTCATTTTGAGCCACCGCTAACACAGTCTCAGAGAACAGATATCAAGCTCCTGAGGCTTCCTTCTCCCGGAGCAATGATCTCGCGGAAGATCCAGACCATTTTCAGTCAGGCAGCGCACCGCCCGCCGTTTAAAGCCCCGACCGCAGGACTTGGAACAGGAAGACCAGGTGCCGACATCCCACGCGGGACACGGATCTCCGCACGTTCTCGCGGCAACGGGTCTGTCGGCGCCGCCGCAACCCAAGCCGGGCTTCCCGTCGGCGGTCCGACACGTCACGGGCCTCTTCTGCAGACCGCGTCCGCAAGTCACCGTGCATGCGTCCCACTTTCCGGTTGTCCACTTTTGGACCGGCGGCTTCGCCGTCACTTTCTTTTGACCTTCGACGTCGTTGCGGAGCGATAAGATGCTAATGTGCTTCTTCTTCTTCTTCTTCTTCTCTTCTTCCCCTGAGATGTTTTCTTTGGCGAGATAGTAGGAGTAGCGCACGCGGGGAGGCGTCATCTTGCCAACCGATAGCACCTCCACCGTTAGCGCCTGTTGGAGCGGCCGCGTGGACTGCAGAAGCTCCACGGAAGCGGACGTGCCGCTGTAGCGCAAGAGAGTTCCCTTCGCCATCAGGTCGCGCTCCGCCGCCGATACCACGTAGTTGCCGTTCAGCAGGTACTTTCCGTGCCGGTTCTTTACGGCCAGGTAGTTTTCGTCACTGACCATTCCTCGGTAGCCGCGTTGGCGGATGTCGATGTTGGAGGCTCCGATGGGCAACGTCGCCACAAAGTTGTAGCCGTGGCTGGGAAGAAAAAAAAACAAACAAAAAAAAAACAGTTGGTTCAAGTGAGGCGCAGTGCAAAGATCATTGTTGACATCAGCATTACTTTGAAGGATAAATACATAAATAAATACTCTAGTTATAAATAAATAAATAGCCTAGTTAATAAATAAATAAATAACCTAGTTAATAAATAAATAAATAAAAAAATACCCTAGTTAATAAATAAATAAATAGCCTAGTTAATAAATAAATAAATACCCTAGTCAATAAATAAATAAATACCCTAGTTAATAAATAAATAAATACCCTAGTTAATAAATAAATAAATAAATAAATATAAATAAATAAATACCCTAGTTGGTAAATAAATTAATAGCCTAGTTAATAAATAAATAAATACCCTAGTTAGTAAATAAATGAATAGCCTAGTTAATAAATAAATAAATAAATGAATGAATAAATACCCTACTTAGTAAATAAATGAATAGCCTAGTTAATAAATAAATAAATAAATACCCTAGTTAGTACATAAATTAATAGCCTAGTTAATAAATAAATAAATAAATACCATAGTTAGTAAATAAATGAATAGCCTAGTTAATAAATAAATAGCCCAGTTAGTAAATAAATAAATAACCTAGTAAATAAATAA
Source organism: Hippocampus bargibanti (assembly GCF_051943395.1). NCBI lineage: Eukaryota > Metazoa > Chordata > Actinopteri > Syngnathiformes > Syngnathidae > Hippocampus > Hippocampus bargibanti. The sequence continues at coordinate 20,478,805 of NC_142747.1, read as the reverse complement.
ATAGCCTGGTACAAATAATACATAAATAAATAAATAATACATAAATACATAATTATATCCTAGTTAGTAAATACATAAATAGATAAATACATTGCCCAGGTAAGAAATAAATAGCGTAGTTAGTAAATGCATTACCTAGTTGATAAATAAATAAATAGATAGATAGCCGAGTTAATAAATAAGTTAATAGCCTAGTTAGTAAATAAATAAATTAATAGCTTAGTTAATAAATAAGTAAAAAGCCTAGTTAGTAACTAAAAAATAAATAAATGCATTGTCCTGTTAATAAATAAATTACCTATTTGATGAATAAATACATAAGTAGCCTAGCTAATAAATAAGTAAATTGCCTTGCTATTAAAAAAAAATAAATACATGAATGAATTGCCGAGTTAATAAATAAATAACCTAGTTGATGAATAAATAATTAAATAAATAGCCTATTTAATAAGTAAATTATCTAGTTAGTAAATAAATGATATACATAAATGCATTGATAAATAAATTACCTCGTTAATAAGTAAATACATAGCCTAGTTTAAAAAAAAATTACCTAGTTAGTAAATAAAATCTTCAGGAACAAAGTTGAATCATTGAACCCAAAAATGGATGTGGCTCAAAATGGCAACCGTTAGCATCAAAAACGTTGCAAAGTTCATGAGAATAGCATTAACTTCTTTGTTTCTTCTTCTTCGTTTTCTGTCGTTTGTCTTCTGTTTTGACGTTTTGGAAGTCACACCGACAAACAATGACTCGATCATATCTGCGCTGTAACAATAATGTTTAGACAGCTAAGTTATCCTTCAAAGTCGCTGTGTTGTTGTTGTTATTGTGACAACGTTTCTCAAACATTGTGACAAATGACATACAAACGACATACATGGCTTTGGTGAACATTCCGGAGACCTTTTTACAGCCTTGGTTGTCACCGCCACACACGTTGCATTTGTCAAATTTTTTCTTGGAGTCAAGCTTCCCATCGCAGCCTGCTTTCCGGCATCTGCCTTGAACGCACACGCCGGTGGAGTCCGGTGAACACGGTGTACCGTCAACAACCTGGAGGGAAAAAAATACAGCATTATTCAAGAGAAAAAATATATATATACAGTGATACTTGGCTTACCAACTTAATTGGTTCCCAGACTGAGTGTTTAAGGCGAAAAGTGTGTCTCCTAAAAATCAATTTCCCATAGGAAACCATTAAAATGAGAATAATGCGTTCCCAGATCCCCATAAAACATAATTTTCATTTTTCAATTTTCTTCCGCTGCATTGAATGTTTATGTAGTAGTCCTAAAAGTCAATATTCTGTGGGTCTTGGAATTCGAGTGACAATGACAAAAACCCTGGCACTGGAGTGGACGCATTTATGCACGTTGTCCGGCAGTGAATGAGTTAAGGGTCAGAAATGGACCACACAAGTGACACATTTCTGAGCAGTGTCCTACTTTGAAATTAATACACTATTTACACACCATTCATGCGATGAGAAGGTTTCTTCAGCCGTCATCTGTACTTCTTTGAAGGTGTCGGACGTTTCGCTTCTTATCCAAGGGGCTTCGTCAGCTAACTAAAATCTTTTGCTGGTAGTTTTGGCCCTATATATATATATCCCTACTGTCCAGACGTGGCGGTGCCAGACTCTGCTATGATTGGTCCCTGCTCTCAGGTTGGGGGGAGCAGACGACTACTACCTGCGGCTACATACTTTAATTGTCCTGCCTGAGTATGGGGTCTACGACTGGCGTGATTACCCCATTTGATGTGGTATCACCTCATCAGCAGAACTAAGCCTATGTTGCCTAAGTAGTCGGTTGTAGGAATGATCCAAATTGAACCTCACCCCACCATGGCGATTTAGTGAAGGGTTTTGCTGTTTTATGAAAATAGCTTCTTTTACTCCCCTTTCAAACCATCAATTTTATATATATATACTACCAGCAAAAGATTTTAGTTTGCTGACGAAGCCTTTTGGATAAGAAGCGAAACGTCCAACACCTTCAAATTTGTACAGATGACGGCTGAAGAAACCTTCTCATCGATGGACCACTCCTGTACCACTGAGAGCTTCCACAGACACACCATTCATGCGTTTGTTATTGCAGGTCCCATTACAGATTTGCGATTGTTTATTCGAAATGATGCAAATCCATCCATACCTTTGGAGCGAGAACATAGAAATAACCCGTCCCATTGGCGCGACAGATGAGCTTGCATTTGTCCTTGTGGGAGATGCCAGAATATTTCGGAACCCAAACCACAGACGAGCCCAATCTGTTGGTGTTCAGGTTAATCCCATTGAACGCTTCACACTGCTCTTCACGGAAACTTTGTACTAAAGGGGGTCCAAAAAACAAACAAAAGTAAATTTACGCTGAAGAATTCAACTTTCTGTGATAAAAGGGTGACTGTACAGACAATGATTGGCACCTGTATCAAGACAAGGGTTGAGGTTGCAGGAACGATACTTAATTCGAAGGCCGTAGCAGTATTTGCCTCCATTCTCGGGGACTGGCTTGTCGCATTCCCTCCTGGCCAATTGAACACCTCCACCACATGTTCTGGAACATTCCCCAAATGAACCCCACTTTCCCCATCTACCATCCACCTGGAGGGGGAAAATATTACTTCTTAGAATAGAACATGCCAGGCATCTTTCAAAAGTGATGGACACCGAATATTCAAGCTGGTACAGTGATACTTTGGCTTACGAACTTAATTGGTTCCCAGACAGAGTGTGTAAGGCGAAAAGTGTGTATCCCAAACATTAAGTTCCCATAGGAAACCATTAAAATGAGAATAATCCGTTCCCGGGTCCCCATAAAACATAATTTTCTAATTTTCTAAGCCTTAAAACTACACAAAATATACCTTATTTTGTGTATAATAAATGTGATATGGTATTATAATGAAAGAAATAAACTGTACTATATAATAAAGTCGTTTTATTTACCTTTGTGATGGTCGTTGATGGCTTGATGGAATGGATAGCTTTTTGCATAAAGTGTCTCAAGGAGCTCTGTCCCCGCTCTGTCCCGAACACGTCCCAGTAAATATATGTAGTCCATTAGTTTAGGCGTAGGATGTGTATAAAGTGTATAAAACGGTGGCCAGAGCAGCCATGATGTTTGGACTGGAGACAGTGCCACTGAAGAAAATACAGGAAGCAGAGCTGAAGATGTTGAGGTTTTCTTTGGGAGTGACCAGGTTGGATAGGATCAGGAATGTGTACATTAGAGGGACAACTCATATTAGAGGCTTTGGAGAGAAAGTCAGAGAGGCCCGACTGAGATGGTTTGACTATATCGGGAGAAGGATGCCGAGCCTTGAACTGCAAGGCAGGAGACCGTAAAGGAAGACCGAAGAGGAGGTTTATGGATGTTGTCAAAGAGGACATGAAGGTAGGTGATGTGAGAGAAGAGGATGCACAAAACCGGGTTAGATGGAGGACATTGATTCATTGTGACGACCCCTGAAGGGAAAACCCCAAAGGAAAAGAAGAAGAAGAGAGTTTAGGCGTACCACACCTTGATGTGCGTGGTAGTGTTCTTCTCGATGCAGACCCCCTGGTAACAAATTCTTCCGGTGCCACAAGTGGTGCCGTCCGCCCAGGGAAAGTGTCTGGTCTGACAAACCAGCTGGCCGTGGGCCTTCCCCGTGCACCACAATTTCGAACAGGACTGCATGTAGGGGCAAGGCTTGGAGCCGTCACCAAAAGCCAGTTCACACTGACTAGGAAGACTGTAACTGGCGCCAGGCAAGCTATCGGGGAGAGACAACTGCCTCTGGGGTTGATCCAGCAAACAGTCTCCTGCAAACAAACAAAAATATTAGGAAAAAACATTCCATTTTAAATCCTACAGACCATGATCTAAAATTCGGATAAGTGACTGTGCTGTTCTGGGTCATGGACAACTGCAACGTATTCCAGCTGATTTTGGACAAAAAGACAGACCATCTTAGTATTTTGGGCTCGTGCGTGGATACATAGGAAGGGTTCACTAACCATGACCTCGATCCAGAAATTCGGTAATGATGGCTGCACTGCACACAGACCACGGACGACTCCTGTCGATTTGAATTAGAGTCGGCGACATCATATGGTTGTCTTTTAGTTTCCCAAAGATCTCCTCGCATGCCTTCACATTGTCATGGGGCATGTTGAAGACGTGACCTAAGAGGATAGCGTGGGAAGGAGGGGATAAAAAAAATACAGGTTACATCATCGTTGAAGTATTTTTATGTTGAGTTCATTGAAAACAAGGCAATGTGTAACTCGGCACACAATGTCCAGCGACGTTTCTCGACACATATGAAAATATTTTTTCGAAAGGCTTCGCCAGACGTGTAAGTCATCGCGTTTGGCCGAGGCAGAACAGACTAAAATTGGACTGATTTGAAGCTGATGTCATAGCAGGCAGGAATGCAGCGATGCATGGGAATTAGAAGGCATGGCATACATCCATGCGCTTAACCGTGCCTGACAGGGGAATTCAGTTCCCAAGGAAACAATTTCTTTTCCCTCCGTATGAACATGAAGAATCTTCCAAAAGAAAACGAAGCTGTGGAGAATTCAAAAGTGATCAATTATGACAAGAACATGTTTGGTGTAATTGTTAAACCACTTAACGGCGTTACGCATATGACAGGAATGTAATCTGGTGGAGTTCATATCTGCTTTTGGACATAGCTATGGCTAACAATGACATTAACAAAGTGGCGGGTCGTGGATTTCATCGCTAGGCCTTCAGTGGTGCTACGTCTGAATCTGTCCACAGCTGCGAGTGTGGTGTGATTTACTACACGTCCACTAGAGGGTGCCATTGGCCAGGAAATAACTTCAGAAAAACTGTCTTTAAACTGTTGGAATTTTAACGATGAACGTGTGGATTCATGATAACCTCATAAAATTGCCATATTATTGGCTATTTTTGCTAGCTTTGGAGCCATCTATCTAGTCTGTCTTAAAAATGGCTCGAACAGTAGATCTGAAATCAAATCTATTTGTTTTCCTCCTTCTGCCATCTTGGGTTGACAAAACCGCGATTAAATCAACACAAAAATGTATTTGCTTATGCAGCTCGTGACCAATAAAGTGTGCTAGCTCCAGCCAGTATGCTCTTATCACTTGCGGCTAGTCATACTATGATTGGCTAGTGATGAGCCAATCATAGTTTGCAAAAACACAATTGATGAGGAACTAGATAAAATTATCACAGAGAAAGCACCTACAAGGGATCATTCCTCAAGATGGTGAAAGAAGAAGGCTACGTTCTTCATCAAGTGTTTCATGCTGATGAAAGCGGCCACTCCATTCCATCAAGCCATCAACGACCATCACAAAGGTCAATAAAACTACTTTATTATACAGTACAGTTTATTTCTTTAATTATAATACCATAGCACATTTATTATACATAAAATAAGGTATATCTTGTGTAGTTTTCAGGCTTAGAAAATTAGAAAATTATGTTTTATGGGGACCTGGGAACGGATTATTCTCATTTTAACGGTTTCCTATGGAAAATTAATTTTTGGGATACACACTTTTCGCCTTACACACTCTGTCTGGGAACCAATTAAGTTCGTAAGCCAAGGTACTACTGTGTGTCTGACAATTGCCCAAAAATGGAAACGCAAGCTAATTCTAACCAAACAGGACGGCGAATGAACAACAACGTAGCATCTCACCGAGTTCATGGGCTGTTGTAAATGCTGACGGCAGGCCATCGTCTTCAATGACGGAGCAACTCCTTTTGGGGTCGCACATGGTCCCGACGTCCGCCATTCCCAGCGTATCGCAGGTGGTGGCCCCGCAGAGATCCTGGTTGGTAACAGTTCATTTTCAAGTGTTTTGTTAATAATCATAATAACACACATAATAATAATAATACATTTCATTTTGAAGCACCTTTCAAAACTCTCAAGGTCACTTTACAGTCACAGGATACGTTTTTCTGTGGGTGAGCAGCGGCAGCCACGTGCGCCAGCGTTCACTCAACCCAAAGTAACTCGGCTAAAAAGCTAGCTAGCTAGCTAACAGATAGCTAGCTAGGCCTTCACTCAACCCGTTAGTAACTCAGATAGAAATCTAGGTAGATAATAGAAAGCTAATTCGATCACTAAGTAACTCGGATAGAAAGCTAGCTAATAGATAACTAACGGATAGCTAGCTAAGCCTTCACTCAACCCAGAAGTAACTCAGATAGAAAGGTAGCTAGCTAATAGACAGCTAATTCGATAACTAAGTAATTCGGATAGAAATCTAGCTAATAGATAGCTAAGCCTTCACTCAACCCCGAAGTAACTCAGATAGAAAGCTAGCTAGCTAACTTGATAACTAACTCGGATAGAAATCTAGCTAATAGATAGCTTAGAGATAGCTAGCTAAGCCTTCACTCAACCCGGAAGTAACTCAGATAGAAAGCGAGCTAGCGAATAGACAGCTAATTCGATAACTAAGTAACTCGGATAGAAAGCTAGCTAATAGATAGCGAACAAATAGCTCGCAAGGCCTTCACTCAACCCGGAAGTAACTCAGATAGAAAGCTAGCTAGCTAATAGACAGCTAATTCGATAACTAAGTCAGTGTTTTTCAACCTTGTTTGAACCACGCCACATTTTTTTTTTTTTTGCACTTTATGTTAGGTTTTGTTCTGTTTGAGGATTATTGTCAGTTTTCTCATTTTTGGGTCTTTTGTTGACTTCCTTTTTCCCAATGAAATCTCCATCCTGTGACTCACTTTACAATCACAGACGACATCAGAAGAGTCCCGTTTTGATGGATTTGTTCTTACCTGTTTGGTGAAGAGAATGGCAGTGTCCCAGTACTCAGGATGCTTGTCGCTGGGTTTATTTAACTTCTTCTGCCAAGAGCAAAAATTGCGCAGAGTTAGCGCAGCGTTATTAGAAACCTTTGGCCCTCTGTCATCTTTTAGCACCACAAAGCCTACAACTACGATGTTGATGGAGTTTAAGATGCTAGGGTGCTTGTAAAGCTTAGCAGCCACCGACATGAGCGTTAGCAGATAATGCTTCAGCTCATCCCCGTGAAACGAATCCATGGACGGATCCGCCACCACCAACACCTCCACAAACCTGGGGATGGACGTAAATCTTTTCGACCTCCCCAGTTTTTCCAAAACTGCTTCAGACGACCCTCCGAGCTCCATTTCCCTCATATACTTGTATCTTTCCAAGGACGCGTAAACGTTCGAATCAGGTGTGACTCCGCACTTGCTGCTGAAGTTACCGAGCGGGGACGCGGAGCGATTCCTGCGATGGATGACGTGCGTCTTGGATGAAGAGTCCTCGGTCTGGGATGATCCATCCTCACCTCTTGCGGGACTGATGAAGTATTCCACGCCGTTCTCGTAAAACCCCCCGTTGAGACCTTTACATAAACTGAGGGCAGCAAACGAGTCCGGTTGAGAGTTGACGTTCCCGGAGTAGAAGCACTTCCTGAGGTCTGCAGCCGTCGACGCGTTGGGCTCAAAAGTACCCGGTCCTAGAAAATTAAAATCCCGCTGGAGATGGAGGTAGAATTCCCGTTTGAACGCGTTGATCCGAAACGTCACTTGTCCTTCGTTCGTTCGAAAATGTTTCCCACGCGCCACTCGCGACGGCTTGCAGAAATCAGCGTCCGTGTCGTGCGTCAAAGTCACGCAAAGAACCGCTTGTACGCAAACGATCCAAGTGGAAATAAGTATCGCCATCGCTGCTCCGCGTCTTGCAAAGTCCCCCAAGTTACGTCTGCTTGCACTTTATTGCGCAATAGTACTCTTTAAAAAAAGATACAACTTCCATTTTGTCGCTCTTGAACGTCAGTTTCGAAGGACGCACGACGCCGACCTCCACCAAGTGGAGGTTTGCGCATTTGAGAGTTCATCGTTCGTGCATCTCGGTGTGGCTTGCAGATCGCCGCAGCCGCGTGTGACTCTACAAATATTTTTGTTGCTGTGCGGCATATGTGACAGCAGCTCGACTCGAGCATCGTCAGCCCTCCCACTTGCCCCCAACTCCCTCCACGAGACGGTTCGTTCACATTGCATGCACCTGCCGCTTAAAGGACAACCGGCACCATTTTTTGTTTCCTGACTGACATCAGAAAAACATCTAAAATACCCCAAAAAACGCAGTATGATATTTTTAGTCAAATGCAAAGCACCAATAAACAATGAGTTAAAGTGTCCCAAAACTACTTCAAAATGACCCCGGAAATGGCCAGTTTCAGAAGGTAGCGCCCCCTAGTTCGTAAAATCACGCCATTGCCTTGCTCGAGAATCAAAACAATGGCTTCGGATTGGGAGAAGATGCTTTCTTGTTACTCATCCAGTGATGAATATGATTCAAACAGTTCTGAAGAAGAAAGCATAAATGTTTGCAATCGATTAAAGACGTCCTTCCGTGTCATTTTGAGGCGTCTGGAGTCCACTGTAGCGTCCCAGAAAATGCACAAGATGGCGCACAAGCTCCGTTGGAAATGGGCTGATTTGTCTACTGGGAATTTGTGTCAACTAGTATCAAATAGTAGTCTTGGTGCAACACACAATGATTAACCATCAAATTTTTCATTGTGTTTTCCTTCTAATTTTGCCATCAACACGAAGTTTTCAGAGCAAACAAAGTACCTAAAATGCACTGTGTGCCGCTTTTTCGACCAGGGGCGTTACTGACGTGACATCACGTCAGGCATCGTCACCAACTCAAAAACAAGACTTCCTGAATATTCAGCACGAGTCTTAAAAGGTAAAATATAGCAATATGTGGTGGAATCTTTGTAAAATACGCTCAGCAGAAGTCATTTGAAGTCATTTTACAAATTATGGACACAACTTGTCCGGAGGCGTCGGTTGTCCTTTAATTGATTTCAAAATAAAATTCCACTTGACCGGAGATGTCTTCTCGTAACTTTTGTTTCTTCTGGAAACTATTCCCACAGACTTGTTTTCTCGGTGGTCGACTTGGCTTTTTACGATTAGCGATATTTGTCATCATTAAAATGAATGCTAATATTTAATGACAAAAACGGTTCTCGTGATTGATGTCATCAAAACCGAGGTCATGGCAAAAGGCAGTTCTCCGCCCCCCTGTGTTCAAACTCAGTGGCACACATATCTAAAAATTATATTGAACCATTTTTTTTTTTTTTCGTTTTGCCGTACAAACTTTCTTGTATGCCGTACACATCTAAAAATGTGCAAAAATCGTACAGAATATGGCCAAATATGGCAGGTTGACATGTGTCAAATACAGTTAAAACATTTGTAAATTGAGGGGTTCGTGATTTTGGGGAATGGTCAGATGGACTTTGTTTGAATGCAGCCTTTTATTATATCTTCCCATCTCGTCTCTTCTCGTAAAACCGAACTCACTCGAACCACCTTCTTTCGGCTTCCGGCTTCGGGATAACACTTCCTGTGTTCCTCAACCAATCAAACGCTAATAAACACGTTTAAACAATATACGTAAACTGAAAATAATTTTGATCACCTTAAGTTAAGATGATATAATGCCCAAACATAAAAATATAACATTTTTAACAATTTAACAGAAGCTTATTTGACGTATATTATTAAAATATTTCGTAGCTTTGAACAAATAAAGACAAACATCGTATTTTCTGGTGTATTGTGACTTTGTATTGCCTGTATCCATTGTGCTTAACTTTATAATAATATCGTGAATAAAGTTTGTCAAAGCTTTCATTTTTGACACTCTAAATGTGTAATTTCTCAATCCAAGTTCTCAATCGTCCATTTTGTACATCTCAAGCTAGGACACAGCTAGCGAGCTAGCTAGCGTTTAGAAATAAAGGAAAAAGGATGCCCATTTCAGGGTAAGATCAGAGCATTGTCGTGAAATGGTGAGTAATTGTACATGATTTGAATGTTATTGTGCCGATGACCTTTTTATTTTGGAGTTCCAATGGTGAGTAGATTTACTTTATTTAAATGTTATTGTGCCGATGATCCATTTTTATATTTGCGTTAGTTGTGTAGACTTCCGTTTGCGGGTTGGCTGAAGGCTGCTGCATCTGAGTGCCTCTGGTCATCGGTAGAAAAAAATATTCTCATCCTGTGACTGTAAAGTGTCCTTGAGAGTTTTTAAAGGCGCTTATGAATAAAAAAATATTATTATTATTATGGTTCTGATGAATTTTTACACAATGTTGCAAATTTCCCCATTGTGGGACGATTAAAGGCTTTCTGATTGGGATTCTGATACAGGCATAGAGCGACACCTGCTGGTCGTTACAACGACATTACATTAGCTTGGTCCCAATTGTGACGCGATGAAAATATGTTGTGTTCTCACGCCATCTGCTGGTAAGAATTAAATACGTGCAATGAAATCGATGAGAACGTGTCATTTGGATTGTCGAAGTAGTTTACTTACTAAAGTATCCCGCGGCTGTAGTGTTTGACGACTATCTTGCAATTAATGCTCTAACTTTGTTTTTATTGTTTAGCCAACCAAAAATATTGGGTTGGCCGAAGTCTGTTTCTCTTTCTGTCTCTCTCTTTGTCTCTCTGTCTGTCTCTGTCTATCACTGTCTCTCTCTTTCTTTCTCTCTGTGTCTGTGTCTCTGTCTCTGTTTCTCTCTGTCTCTCTCTGTCTGTCTCCGTTTATCACTGTCTCTCTCTTTCTCTCTCTATGTCTCTGTTTCTCTGTCTGTCTTCTCTGTCTGTCTTCTCTGTCTCTGTCTATCACTTTCTTTCTCTTACTCTCTCTGTCTCTGTTTCTCTCTCTCCCTGTCTGGCTGTCTATCACAGTCTCTCTCTGTTTCTCTCTCTGTCTGTTTCTCTCTGTCTCTCTCTTTCTCTGTCTCTGTCTCTGGCTCTCTGTGTCCCTCTCTGTTTGTCTCTGTCTACTACCACTGTCTCTGTTTCTCTCTGTCTCTGTTTCTCTCTCTGTCTCTATCGCTGTCTCTCTCTCTGTCTCTGTTTCTCTCTGTCTCTGTCTCTATTGCTGTCCCTCTCTCTCTTTCTTTCTGTCTCTATCGTTGTCTCTCTCTGTCTTTCTCTCTGTTTGTCTCTCTCTCTCTGTCTCTATCGCTGTCTCTCTCTGTCTTTCTCTCTGTCTGTCTCTCTCTCCTCATCATCCATGTCCTGCCTCTATACATACACTAAGTAACATGCTTGGTTAATAATAGTTTTTGCACCAGGGTAAGGCTCGGCTTATTCCCACCGGGATCCATTTCTTGAGCGGACCAACGAGTGGGAGGAGGATTTCCAGCAAGCGAGATAAACCAAAATACACCCCCAACCCACCCCACCTCCCCCGCCGCCTCCCCCTGTCGCCTCCCGTCTGGAGAAGAAGAGAACGTATAAATAGACCCGCTGCATGCAGACTGCAGCGAGTGACACAAGGTCCGAGCTCGCTTCAGGAACGCTCGCGCAAACGACCGACGTGACACGCAACTAAACCTGAACGCCAGAAGCTTTCTACAAGAGTTGATACCTAAAGACAAACGCTTTGTCCAAGATTAAGGAGCTTTATTTTCTGATGATCAATTGATCCGGAAGCTATTTTTTTAACATTTTTGGGACTTACCGAAGATGTGCCCCGTTGCTTGTTTGCTGTTTTTGTGCATCTTCCATCCAGCGCTCTCCGCTCAGTTTGAATCCGAGGACGTCGCAGCCGTTCGGATCAACGGGAGAGTCCACGGCGACCAAGCGAGGGTCATCTTCAACGCATTCGGCAAAGAGTTTCGCCTCAATCTTATTCCCGATACCACTTTTATCTCACCTCATTTCGCTATCCAGCGCCTTCGAGCTAAAGACGTCTCCGGGTTTTTACGCGGCGCCACAGGTGCGCAAAGTTCTCCGCGTGAAAAGCTCCACCGTTTCATTAACCGGACGGTTGAGAGTGAAGGACAACTGAGAAGTTGCTTTTATTCGGGGAACGTTGACGGGGATGGACATTCGCTGGTGGCTTTGAGTTTATGCTCCGGCGTTTATGGCTCCTTCATCACGGAGGGAAGCGAGTATTTAATTGAACCCAAATTTGGAGGAGGCTTTGGGTCACGTTCTCCCCAACAGCTGCATGTGATCAAGAGGAGGACGTTGTCCAAAAGCCACCGTGTCCCTTTCCTTTTCGATCACGCCATCCAAGCCAATGAACAACTGGAGAAAAAGAACAAATGGGAAAGTTTGACACGTGATGGCAGCGACGCTCCAAAGGAATCTCGCCGGAGACGCTTCGTTTCGGCGCCACGCTTCATCGAGACCTTGGCGGTGGCCGATCCCAGCATGGCTCACTTCTATGGGGATGAAATCAAGGTCAGACTTTTTGTCCTTAAAGGACAACCGATGTCTCCGGACACGTTGTGTCCATAATTTGTAAAATGGCTTCAAATGCCACTTCAAACTGAAACCGGAAGTGACCGGTTTCAGAAGGTCCCGTCTCCTTCTTCGTGGTGTCATGCCAAGACAACTTGCCTTGCTTGAGAATCAAAACAATGGCTTCAGATTCGGAGAACATGCTTTCTTGTTACTCATCCAGTTATGAATATCATTCAAATAGTTCTGAAGAGGAAAGCATAAATGTTTGCCATCGATTAAAGAAGTCCTTCCATGTCATTTTGAGGTAAAGGGGGGGAAATGTGGCACCCCCCAAAGGCAGAAGATGCTGACAAAGCTCCGTGGAAATGGGCTGATTTTTACTCCTGCGAATTTTTGTCAGCGACTATCAAATAGTAGTCTTGGTGCAACACACAAGGATTCACCATCGCGTTATTTATGTGTTTTCCTTCTAATTTCGCCATCGACACGAAGTTTTCAGACCAAACAAAGTACCGCAAAATGCATTGAGGTGATGAAAGGACTGCAACAGTGTGTCGCTTTGTCGGTCAGGGGCGTTCCTTCCGTGACGTGACGTCAGGACTCGTCACCAACTCAAAAACAAGACGCCCGGAATATTCAGCGCGAGTCTTAAAACGTAAAATATAGCTAGTATATGCGACGGAATCTTTATAAAATACGCTGAGTAGAAGTCATTTGAAGCCATTTTACAAATTATGGACACAAATTGTCCGGAGGCGTCTGTTGTCCTTTAAGGACCTCGTCAAAAAAACATTTTGGTTTGGGAGGGTGATTTAATTTTCTGTTTTGCATAAAAGGAAACAGTCCGGGATGGGGGGGGGGGGGGGGAATGAGGCAAGAAATGCTGAAAGACATTCCTCTGGGCTTGATCATTGATTTGGCAGCAGAGGAGCAGCATCATGGAAGATCTTTCCCCTGATTCATAACTTCACTATGTCAAGTGCATAGCGAGGAATGCAATGGCAACAAATATGGTGGCTTTGCTGTTTCTTGTTTAAATGAAGTGAGGACGTTTCCATGGCGGTGAGACCATCGTATCTCACTTGTCACCATGTCATCGTATTATTGACCAATATCAGATGTTGAAAGTCGACGGGGACAATCAACGGGGTATGCTTTTTTGGAATGCCCAAATACAAAACAATGGCACACGCGAAGAGATATATATCAACAAAGACTGATTGAACACTTGGCGTGATCGTCTATGCTTAAAAAGTCCAACAAAAAGACACATTTATGTCCTGATTTCATTTGTTCCATTTTCTGATTGCTAAATGAAAACATCCATTTGGAATTTTTCTTCTTCCACTGTTAAAAAAAAAGCCTTTGGAACAGGCTGTAAGAACACCCACCCGAGACCTCCATATAGAAATGGCGACCAATCATTTAATAATAATAATAATAATAATAATACAGTTCATTTATGAGCGCCATTGAAAACTCTTAACGTCACTTTACAGTCACAGGATAAGTTAGATAGCTAGCCAGCTAGATAGCTAATAGCTAGCCAGCTAGATAATGATAATAATAATACATTTCATTCATAAGTACCTTTCAAAACTCTCAAGGTCACTTTACAAGGTCACCGGTTAAGTTAGATAGCTAGCGAGATAGCTAACCAGCTAAATAGCTATATAGCTAATAGATAGCTAGCTAACCAGCTAGATAATAATACTAATGATAATAATGATAATAATAATGATATGAATAATGATATCAATAGTATTATTAGTAATAATAATAATAACCATATAAATAATAATAATACATTTCATTTATAAGCGCCGTTCAAAACTGTTAGCATCACTTTACAGTCACAGGAGCTAGCTATATAGCTAGCCATCTAGATAGCTATATAGCTAATAGGTAGATAGCCAGCTAGATAATACTACTACTACTACTATTACTACTACTACTACTACTACTACTACTAATAATAATACATTCAATCTCTCAAAATTGTTAGCATGAGATATATCCTTGCGCTATTGACCTTTCAGACGCTTTTTTTTTCTCTCTCTTTCTTTCCACAGCATTATATTTTGACCTTAATGTCAATGGCCGCCCAGCTATACAAGCACCCGAGCATAAAGAATTCCGTCAACGTGGTGGTGGTGAAGTTGCTGGTGGTCGAAGATGAAGAGGTGGGCCCGGAGGTCTCTAGCAATGGCGGGGTCGCTCTCAGGAATTTTTGCTCCTGGCAGCAACTCTTTAACCCACCGAGTCAGCGTCACCCAGAGCACTACGACACGGCCATGCTCTTCACCAGGGAGGTAAGGGACAACATGTGCTGCATTTCTTTCATTTTCAAGAATACAATCGGAGAAAATAAAACACCAGGAACAAGTAACAACAAGAAACTCCGTTTTAGCAATTCTCAAAGGTAATTAACCAGAAATGTCAGATCAACAAAACAAAAACGGACTCTTGGATTGGATTAGCGGCCCAAGGGTGTCAAACTCCGGTCCTCGAGGGCTGTGGTCCTACATATTTTCCAAGTCTCCATGTTGCAACACAGCCTCAGGTGCGTTTTATATATATATATATATATATATATATATATATATATATATATATATATATATATATATATATATATATATATATATATATATATATATATATATATATATATATATATATACACACAGTGAGACTTGGAAAACATGTAGGACCCCAGCCCTCGAGGACTGGAGTTTGTCTGTATATATATATATATATATATATATATATATATATATATATATATATATATATATATGTGTGTGTGTGTGTGTGTGTCTGTATATGGGGCAATCAGGCCAGTCGTAGACCCCATATTCAGGCAGGACAATAGAAGTAATCAGTGTAGCCGCAGGGAGTAGTCCTCTGCTCCCTCCAACCTGAGAGCAGGGACCAATCATAACAGTCTGGCACTGCCACGTCTGGAAAGTGGAAAGTTCAGATGACGGCTGAAGAAACCTTTTCATCGATGGACCACTCCCGTATGACTGAGAGCTTACACAGACGTATTGCTATAGCAGTTGTGTGTTTTTTTGTGTGTGTGTGTGTGTGGCAGGACATCTGTGGCCAAAAGAGCTGTGATACATTGGGTGTCGCCGACGTGGGGACAATGTGCGATCCCAAGAGAAGCTGCTCCGTCATTGAGGACAACGGTCTGCAAGCTGCTTTCACAGCTGCTCATGAACTCGGTTCGTTTGTTGGATATATCGTCAACGTTTTGTCTTGTCTTTTTTTTTTTTTTTGACAGCCTTTTTGTACTTTAGGTCATGTCCTAAGCATGCCCCATGATGACTCCAAAACCTGCCAGAGGCTGTTTGGGGATCTCGGAGGACATTACATGATGGCCCCTTTGTTTGTTAGCCTGAATAAAAGCACGCCTTGGTCTCCCTGTAGCGCGCTTTACATCACAGAATTCTTTGACAATGGTCATGGTAAGTAAGAACATTACAGGACAACCGACGTCTCCGGATAAGTTGCGTACATAATTTGTAAAATGACTTCTACTGGGCGTATTTGACAAAGATTCCACCGCATATTGCTAGATTTTACGTTTGCAGACTCGCGCTGAGTATTCCGGAAGTCTTGTTTTTGAGTTGGTGACGAGTCCGTACGTGACGTCACTGAAGGAACGCCCCTGACCGGAAAAAAAAAGGACACATTGTAGCAGTCCTTCCATCACGTCAATGCATTTTGCTGTGCTTGTTTGGTCTGAAAACGTGTTGCACCAAAAAGAGCCAGAAGAGGGCGACCAAGCTCCATATAAGGAATTTATCAGCCTGTGGAAACGGGCTGATTAATTCCTCACAGGAGGTCGGTCGCCATTTTCTGCCTCTTTTTTGGTGATACATTCCCCCCCCCCAATGTTTCCTCAAAATGGCATGGAAGGGCTTCTTTAATGGATTGCAAACATGTATGCTTTCCTCTTCAGAACTATTTGAATCATATTCATAACTGGATGTGTAACAAGAAATCATATTCTCCGAATCTGAAGCCATTGTTTTGATTCTCCAGCAATGCAAGATGTCTTGGCGTGACGTCACGGAAAGGGGGCGGGACTTTCTGAAAATGCCCAATTCGCAGCTCAATTTTTTGCAGTCATTTTTATTGGTGTTTTGCATTTGACTAAAAATATCAGCCTGCGTGTTTTGGGTATTTTAGATGCTATGAAACGTTCCTCTGATGTCAGTTAGGAAACAAAGATGTGATGTTGGTTGCCCTTTAACCTCAGTGTTGCGTCTTGTCCCCGCAGGAGACTGCCTGCTGGATGTTCCGGAGAGCACTTTGCCATTCCCCAAAGACTTGCCAGGCACCAAATTCAACCTGGACCATCAGTGCCAACAGATTTTTGGAGAGGAATTCTACCATTGTCCCAACACAACAGAGAATGACGTTTGCAAGCAGCTGTGGTGCCAAGAGGATGGAACGTCCCAGTGCTCCACAAAGAATGGCAGCCTGCCCTGGGCTGACGGCACCCCTTGTAGTCTCAACAGGACGTGCCTCCACGGTGTTTGCGTGCCGACAAAGGAGGTCCTGGAGCCGCTGGTAAGAATAGCGGAGGATACGAGGCGGCCACAAGTGTTTCTACATTTGTATACTGATAGAAAGACACCTTTGGATTATTTTAGCTTCGTTTGAGCACCATAAGGGATTATTAGCTCGATAGCTAGCATTCTATCTATTTGAGTTACTTGCAGGTTGAGTGATTATTAGCTAACTCTTAGCGAGATAGCTTTCTATCTATTTGAGTTACTTCAGGGTTGAGTGATTATGAGCTAACTCTTCGCTAGCTAGCTAGATTTCTATCTATTTGAGTTACTTCTGGGTTGACTGAACGCTGGCGCGTGTGGCTGCCGCTGCACACTCACAGAAAATTATATATATACATACAAACACACATATATATATATATATATATATATATATATGTATGTGTGTGTGTGTGTGTGTGTGTGTGTGTGTGTGTGTGTGTGTGTATATATGTATGTATATATATATACAGTAAAGTCTCGTTATATCGATATTCAAGGGAGTCCAAGAAATATCGATATAACCGGGACTATCGATATATCCGACCTTGTTTGCATGTAATTTTCTCCGTGCGTGCATAGAAATAGTATCGATATAACCGGGACTATCGATATATCCGATATCGATATAACGAGACTTTACTGTATATGTGTGTATATATGTATGTATATATACATATGTAAAAATGTATATCTGTATATACTGTATCTGTATATATGTATACATGTATATATGTATACTATATGTGTAGATACACACATTATACATACACACATTATATACACAAACACACAATACATATGCATACATACATTCTACATATACATACACACGACACGGATGTTTTTCTAAAAGAATTTCTGGCTGTGTTTAAATTTCGTGTGTGTACCTTAATATCTTGGCCATGTGTTTGGATCGCACATCTGTTTATGCGCGCAGTCACGCTGGCAGCTGCCATTTGAGCCGTCCTAAAGTCATTCAACTTCTGGAAAAAAAGGCGCACAAATTTTAAATCGTACCTCAGCGAGCAGCTCGATGGCCGACGGTGTCATTCACTCCTCCACGAGTCGTGAGTGACACATGTAGCAAGAATGTGGACAGAAACCAGACAGGAGACGCGTGCCGGACTTCAACACGGAATTAGCCTCCAGTCACGGCATGCCGACCCACTGCCAGAAACCCAGACTGCGGTTTCGGCTGCACACTGGACACTTCCTGTGGCAACAAACCTCTCTAAGCGCTGCCTGTTTTTGTCCCCTTTTGTGTTTTCGCTTGACTGCAGGTGGTTGTGGACGGCGGCTGGAGCACGTGGGGACCGTGGCGGCAATGTTCGAGGACTTGCGGAGGCGGAGTCGACTTCTCCTATCGGGAATGCGCTAACCCCGAACCTCAAAATGGGGGCAACTATTGTGAGGGACAGAGGGTTCGATACCAGTCCTGCAACACGCAGCCTTGCGACAACAACGGTGAGGCCAAAGTGTGTGAAAGCCGAAAAGTTTGTCTTCCAAATATTTATTTCCCATAAGAAACCATTAGAATGAGACTAATCCGTTCCCAGGTCCCCATAAATCACATTTTTTCTACGAAATAAGCCTTAAAACGACACAAAATATACCTTATTTTATGTAAAATAAATGTGCCATTGGATTGTAGTTAAAGAAATAAACTGTACTGTATAATAAAGTTGTTTTATTTAGCTTTGTGATGGTAGTTGTCAATGGATGACGAACTTCCAGGTTGCCTCTTGATGATATCCGAGTGAAGTTGCCGTGCTTTCTCGACAATAATACCCCAAAGGTCGTCTTCCAAACATTTATTTCCCATAAGAAACCATTAAAATGAGACTAATTCGTTCCCAGGTCCCCATAAAACAATTTTTCTACGAAATAAGCCTTAAAACGACACAAAATATACCTTATTTTCTGTATTAAAAAATCTGCTATTTGATTGTAATTAAAGAAATGAACTATACTGTATAATAAAGTTGTTTTATTTAGCTTTATGATGGTAGTTGTCAATGGATGACGAACTTCCAGGTTGCGCTCTTGATGATATCCGAGTGAAGTTGCCGTGCTTTCTCGACGATAGTACCCTCATTCACACTGCCCCCCGCTAGCTGCTTTTCAGTCATTATTCTTGACTTGTGACTTTTAAACTAATGACCAATATTTTCCGGTGTATAAGGTGCACCTGACTATATGGCGCACCTTCTACGAATGAAAAAGTTTTATATGACTTCATTTTTCCCCCCCAACAGGCAAAAGTTATCGAGAGGAGCAATGTGAGAAGTACAATAGCCCAAACTACCTGGACTACAGTGGCAAAATGAAGCATTGGATACCCAAGTACGCTGGGGTGTCTCCTCGAGACAGATGCAAACTCTTCTGCCGGGCAAGGGGCAGCAGTGAATTCAAGGTGTTTGAGTCCAAGGTACAATACAATACAATACAATACAATACAATACAATACAATACATATTGGTTTCTTACACTTTTCAATTCCGGACTAAATAGCTGGCTATCTGGCTAGCTATCTCTTTGCTATCTATTTGCTCTATATTAGCTATCTAACTAGCTAGTCTATCTATCTATTAGTTATCTATTAGCAAGCCAGCTCGCTTTCTATTTATTTGAGTTACTTCCAGGCTGAATGAACGTTGGCTCATGTTGCTATCTATTAGCTATCCATCTAGCTCGCTATTAGTTATCTATTAGCTAGCTAGCTAACTTTCTATCTATTGAGTTATTCCTGGCTGAGTGAACGCTGGCGCGTGTGGCTGCCGCTGCTCACCCGCAGAAAAACTGATCCTATGACTGTAAAATGACCTTGAGAGTTTTGAAAGGTGCTTATAAATGAATTTTATTATTATGGTGATGATGATTATTATTATATAGGTAACATCCCACTTACGACCGAGTTACTTTGGGTTGAGTGAACGCTGGCACATGTGGCTGCCGCTGCTCACCCACAGAAAAACGTATCCTGTGACTGTAAAGTGACCTTGAGAGTTTTGAAAGGCGCTTAGAAATTAAATGTATTATTATTATATCGCCCTTTAACAATAGTTGAAACTGGAAAAAAGGGACATCCTGCCCCCTTGTGGAAAATAAAAAAAAAACATTGCCAGGGGCCATGGCCAGGGCTTTATCGACACCCAAGCATGAAAAAACAACAAAACCCGAACAAATTAGGGAATGGGCGCACTACGTCATATTTTTAATTCCCGAATACATTTGTGAATGGCAGTGAATGAGTTAATTGATTTGTATTTTGTGCAGGACATGGAATACCGAAAAAAATTGTCCTGTGAACTCTAATAATGTAATCAATATACATCTAATCGTGTAATCAATATATTTGTGCAGGTCATTGACGGCACACCTTGTGGTCCTGACACCACATCGGTGTGCGTCCAAGGCCAGTGTGTGAAGGCAGGTTGCGATCAGGTGATCGGCTCCAATCAAAGGGTGGATAAGTGTGGCGTGTGTGGAGGAAACGGACTTAGCTGCAGGAAGGTCACCGGGTCCTACAACAAAGCAATGTAAGTGAACAAACGTGGGGTTTTTTTGCATACAATATTGACTCTGATCAATATTTTGGATCAATATTTTGGACATAGAACATTAGATGTCATCAGATTGGATAATGATGTGAATCCAGAGTCAGGCATAGAACTATAAAGGTAATCAGAGTGGAGAGGTAATCAGATTGACGAATAGGATGAAATCAGAGCCAGGGATAGAACAATAGAAGTGATCAGATTGCCGTCAGGGAATGCTTCACTGCCCCCCTCAACCTTAGAGCATGGGCCTATCAGAGCACAGCCACCTCTGTCCATAGGGTTATAGGGCCTGAGTTACCAGCAAAACTTTAGTTGACTGACGAAGCTCTTTGGATGAGGAGCGAAATGTCTGACCCCTTCAAAGAAGTACAGATGACGGCTGAAGAAACCTTTTCCTCGATGGACCACTGGAGAGCCTAAACAGACATACATATCTGTATATTTAATTGGTCAGGAAATAAACATTTTTTTAGTAGCCACTTGATTTTTTGAGTAGCCACGTGATTGGTCAAGAACGTAGCAGTGAGGGGGGTGGTTTAAACATTAAAGGACTGGTATATTTTGTGTAATTTTAAGGCTTATTTTGTAGGAAAAAATGTTTTATGGGGACCTGGGAACGGATTACTCTCATTTTAAAGGTTTCCTATGGGAAATTATTGTTTGGGATAGACACTTTTCGCCTTAAACACTCAATTAAGTTCGTATCACTCCCCTCTCAATAAATAGCTTAGTTGCGTCCCCTGCCGGCAGTAAAAAAACAATCTTGCCGTGTCGGAACAAACATCTCTGACAGATGTGGATCTCTTTCACTTTCAGCTATGGATACAGCGACATTGTCACAATCCCCGTCGGCGCAACCAACATTGATATCAAACAACGTAGCCACAAAGGAATCAAACACGACGGCAATTATCTGGCGATCATGAGAGAGAGTGGAAGTTACATCCTCAACGGCAATTTCTCCATCTCCATGGTGGAACAGGACATTCCCGTCCTTGGCGCCGTGTTGAAATACAGCGGTTCCTCCACCACCTTGGAGAGGATCCAGAGTTTCATGCGGCTTAAGGAACCTATCGTGATTCAGCTTCTGGCTACGGCGGGGGATGGCAGTCCCCCAAAAGTCAAATATTCCTTTTTTATCCCTAAAGATGTTGCGTTCAAGTCCAAGGAGAAGAAAAGCTCTTCGGCATCTTTACACGCCATACATCCTTACGGGGCATCGGATTGGGTTCTCGGCGAGTGGTCCGAGTGCTCCAAAAGTTGCGGTTCAGGTTGGTCTCGGAGGAACGTGGAGTGCAGAGACAACGCGGGATTTCTGTCCAGTCTTTGCGATAAAGACCTGAAGCCGACGGACATCAGGGCCTGCGGAGATCAACCTTGTCCCATCTGGCAGATGGGACCTTGGTCTTCCTGCTCGCGAACTTGCGGTCAGGGCCAACGGCGACGCAGTCTTTTCTGTATCGACTACACTGGTAAGACTATCCCAGCGGAAAAATGCCACGCTAATAAAAAACCGGCGCCAGTTTCCGGGGAATGTTTTAACCTCGAGTGCTGATGAAGAACGTGAACAATTCCCATTTGGAGCTTATCACATCACCCAGAAGTTCATTTGCTGCCCCCGTGATGGTTTGGCCATTTTGTTTTTTTTGGACTCTTGACAACCACTGTTGAAAGTAACCAATGGGAAAAAAAAAAAACAACTACCTCGTAAATGTCAAGCGATGCCATTTCTAGATGCTCAATGATGAAAGTGCTGCGTTTTAGTTTCTCCACTTTAAATGATGACTAATTTATTGGGCTTCCATTTCGTCTTGGTTACAGAGTATCTTTGTAATAATAATAATAATAATACAAATCATTTATAAGCGCCTTTCAAAACTCTCAAGGTCACTTTACAGTCACAGGATCAGTTTTTCTGTGGGTGAGCAGCGGCAGCCACATGCGCTAGCGTTCACTCAACCCGGAAGTAACTCAAATAGATAGAAAGCTGGCTAGATAGCTAATAAAATGTTAGCCAGATAGCTAGCTGGATAGCTATACAGGTAACATCCGACTTACGACCGAGTTCCGTTACGACCAAACGGTCGTAAGTTGAAATCCATTCAAAATGTTGCATAGAGACTCGGAGGATTAATGACTCACAAACTCCCCCTCTTAAAATGTTAAAAGTAGGGTCTGGAGGTCGTGGTCGTAAGTACGGGCGGTCGTAAATCGAGCCGGTCGTTACCTGTATCATAATAATCATCATCATCACCATAATAATAATACTAATGATAAAATTCATTTATAAGCACCTTTCAAAACTCTCAAGGTCACTTTACAGTCACAGGATCAGTTTTTGTGCGGGTGAGCAGCGGCAGCCACACGCATCAGCGTTCACTCAATCCGGAAGTCACTCAAGCTAGCTATCTATGGGCTATCTTTGTAAATTAGCTCTCGTTTAGAGTGGGGGGTGGGCAAAGAAAATGGCATCAAGCCTTCCATTGTGCGGCATGGCGTGAAGTAAACAAAACAAAACTGTGCTTTTATCGGACGCTGGGCTGCTTCAAGTTAGCCTTTTTATCGCCGTTGCTAAAGTGGCTGGGATGAGAGTGTTGTGCTTTCCAAGCTTTCTCCATGTGTTCACTGCTCCTTATTTGGAAGACGCAGACAATTGATTTATGTTCAAGGACAACCGACACCATTTTTTTCTTTCCTAACTGACATAAAAAAACATTTGATAGCATCTAAAATAGATATTTTTAGTCAAATGCAAAACACCAATAAAAAAATGACTTCGTTTCCCAAAACTGCTTCAAAATAACCCCGGAAATTGCGAGTTTCAGAAAGTCCCGCCTCCTTGTTTGTGACGTCACGCCAGGATACTCAAGCTGATGATAAAAGAGAGCCTAAGCGACACAATGCATTTTGGGTACTTTTTTTTCATCGGAAAATTAGAAGGAAAACGACTAATAGATAGATAGATAGATAGATAGATAGATAGATAGATAGATAGATAGATAGATAGATAGATAGATAGATAGATAGATAGATAGATAGATAGATAGATAGATAGATAGATAGATAGATAGATAGATAGATAGATAGATAGATAGATAGATAGATAGATAGATAAGGTTTTTCTGATGTCAGTTCGGAAACAAAAAAAAGGGTGTCGGTTGTCCTTGAAGGTGCATTTCGTGTTATATGATGACATTTGTCACGTTCCTTAACAACATCAATAATCATACCCAAACATGTTTTGAAACTTTTTGTGTTTTGACGTGTATTTTTAGTTCCTATGAATTGACAGAATGCAATGAGAGAAAACCGAGGGAGCGTTAGGCCTTTATCCCTTCAATGAAGGACCTTGCAATTCTCTGATGAAAGCTTCCTTTTAAGCTATTTATTTTTTACTTAGCGTATGTGTAATGAACCTGGCAGATGCTACTGTCTCACAAATGCTTTTGTTTCTAAAAAATTGTAAAATAAACACATTTATATCAATAAGACTGCGTTTCATGTTTCTCAAAGACTGTGAGCATACCAATTATCAGTGGCGGGCTGTTCATGTCACTCCTAGGCCTTCAGTAGTGCTACGTCTGAATCAATCTGCTGCAAATATGGTGTGATATTACTACACGTCCACTAGAGGGTGCCATTCGCCAGGAAATAACTTGTGACTTGAAGAAAGTTTGATTTTTTACTGTGTATTCATGATATCCTCATAAAATTGCCATATTATGTGCTATTTTTGCTAGCTTTGGAGCTGTATAGCCTTAATTATGTCCACCGATTAATAATTCCTGACATGGAGCTTTGTCGCCATTTTCTGTCTCTTTTTGGTGCTACACGATGTTTTCAGACCAAACAAAGTACAGCAAAATGCATTGACGTGATGGAAGGACTGCTACAATGTGTTCTTTTTTTCGGTCTGGGGCGTTCCTTCAGTGACGTAACGTGAGGACTCGTCACCAACTCAAAAACAAGACTTCCGGAATATTCAGTGTGTCTTAAAACGTAAAATATAGCGGCGGAATCTTTGTAAAATACGCTGAGTAGAAGTCATTTAAATCGATTTCACAAATTATGGACACAACTTGTCTGGACACGTCGGATGTCCTTTAAATACAAGTACACACGTCTGGAAGTGGCGCAACAGTGGAAAATTCATGAAAGGAAGTTGAAAGACAATTTCAAATTATTGAATAAGAATTCGTGGACAAATTATAATTCATATTAGTCTGTGATTCAGATGTTTTTGAGGCCAGCAGTGAGTCATTGTTGGGAATGTTGAACAATGACACTTCCTGCTCTTTGACAGGACAGATGCGCACTGCATTGAGGGGGACACAAATACGAGCACCAAAAGGCTTTCTGGTTAAACAAAAGAGAGAAAATATATTGAAATGACAAGGTGCGATAACATGAATTTCAGTGAGCGTTATCCCGGCTGTCAATTCGCCGGAATAACAATAAACATGTAAAACACGTCGCGAGCTGCTTTGTTATTCCATTCTAAGGCCCAGCAGCTCGCAGAAGCCTCGGACGAAAGGTAAATATCCTTTTTTTGCAATATGTGTTAACGTGTCATTATTATGCATATCCGACGCCTTTTCCTCCATTAGCCTTTTTGTTGATTGTCGGATGCTATATTCTAATCTTCGTTATATTCGTAGCTAACATGCTAGCTGTCGTGCATCGCTCGCTTCGCTGAGGTAGTCAGGGTTGAGCCACGGTCACACCGGAAGTTCAACATATTAAACTTCGAAAGAAAAGCTTTGTTGAATTGGACACAGGAACAATGTCTGTACTTTGAGTCGAGATTGTAATCCACGAAGTGAGCTGATGAAATAGTTACAAATGCACACCCGAATAAGGAAAGTAATGCTTTATTACGGTGTTGTACGCACTCGCGCGTCGATAGGGGGGCGGAGGTCGATTGCGGTATGCAAATCTCGAAATACGCGACTGTTAAATGTTTTATTGTGATAGTTGAAACAGGATGTGTTTGTTATGTCAACGGTCATGAGAAATTGAAACTTGACACTTAGCTGTTGTTTGCTAAATTGAATTGTTGATATTTTTTTTAATGTTCTGTTTTGGAATTTGTGGCTTCGTCTTTGCTCGTTTTAAATAGAGATCGTGTCTTTTTATGGTTTACATCGACCCAATGGCTTCAATTCGCATTTCCTCACTTGTTTCAGGTGTCTAACCACTTGCTAGCAGGATATGATGATAGTTCCAGTGAAAGGAGGACCAGGTTGGAAACTGGACGCCGCCATCACGAGTAATTGAAAGGTACAGTGGATGTGAACTTTTTTTGTGTTGTTCTTTCTTAATCAATAAACATGACAGGTTAGGTTTAAAACGTCAGCGAAGATATGATATGCAACAACCAAGAACAAGCATCTGCCACCACCTGTGGCCTGTTGATAAAAAAAAATCCCATTTGACATGTTCACCTTTTATTTACATTCCATTCCAATGTTGCAGAAAACCCTTCAAATGCTTGAGGATTAAAGGACAACCGACACCATTTTCTTGTTTTGTAACTGACACGAGAAAAACGTTTTAGAGCATCTAAAATACCCAAAACATGCAGGCTGATATTTTGAGTCAAATGCAAAACGACTTCAAGTGTCCCAAAACTACTTGAAAATGACCAAACAAAGTACCCAAAATGCATTGTGTGTGGCTTTCTCGGTCAGGGGCGTTCCTGACGTGACATCACTCGAAAACAAGACTTCCTGAATATTCAGCTCGAGTTTTAAAACGTAAAATATAGCAATATGTGGTGGAATCTTTGTAAAATACGCTCAGTAGAAGTCATTTGAAGTGATTTTACCAATTATGGACACAACTTGTCCGGAGGCGTCGGTTGTCCTTTAAGGCAAAGTTATGTAACTAAAATAATTTAGTGTGTCGATTTGATGTCCCTTCAAAATTTCTCCATCAAAGAATTGGTTGGAAGAGGTTCTTCAATTGTAAGAACATGGCATTACAGTATGTTCTTTTCTATTGTTTTTACTCCAAGTCAGTAATTCACCTTGTTATTTTTTTTTACAAAGCCGTGGACAGTGATACCTCGGTTCACGAACCCCTTGGCTTACGAACTTTTCGGTTTACGAACGTTGCATTTATGAAAAATGTACCTTGGCATACAAACTATTTTTCGGTATACACACGAAGCTGCCACAATGAGTGACGTGTCGTTCGCGAACGAGCCCGTTCTCCAAACAAGAAAATGGCAGCCGGCTTGTTTTGGTCCTCTATTCTCCGCTCCCAGTCTTCGGTTAAAGCCACGTGATTGGTCAAGAACGCAGCAGTGAGGGGAGGTGGTTTAAACATGAAAGAGACAAGCAGACGACAGAGAGTGAGAAAATGGATAGAAAACAGTGAAATTTGGACTTACTTCAAATTTGATAGGTCAAAGGCAAACCGGCCACTCCATCAAGCCATCAACGACCATCACAGAGGTCAATAAAACGATTTTATTATACCATACAATTTATTTCTTTAATTATAATACCATAGCACATTTATTATACATAAAATAATGTATATTTTGTGTAGTTTTAAGGCTTATTTAGTAGAAAATGATGTTTTATGGGGACCTGGGAACGGATTATTCTCATTTCAATGGTTTCCTATGGGAAATTAATGTTTGGGATACACACTTTTCTTCTTACACACTCTGTCTAGGAAGCAATTGAGTTCGTAAGCCAAGGTATCACTGTCCTGTTATTTTGGTCTCTCTCTTTTTTGTTGTATGTGCGTGTGCTTTCCTTCTCCTCAAGCTTTTGTTTGATGGAAATCTCTTGGCCGAGGAGTCCGAATGTCTCCCAGACAGCCGTTAAGCATCCTGAAGTTTACTGGCCTCCACTTGAGCCTGGATTGCTTTTATTGTCGTTATATAACCTGGCATTCTTCTGTCTTCGACACTCCATTCCCTTATCACCCACCTCCTTTTTTCCGATGAGTGTATTAAAATGTTGCTGCTTAACCGTCTACAATGTCGCTTTGAACTTGTCTTTGAAAAAGTGATGTCGCAAATGCATTCTGAAGTCAAACGTAATGCAGCGCGTTTTAGTTTTAAGTCGCTGAAAAGTCAAAATACGGATGTGCCACTTGTTGCGTTTTTGGACACTTGAAGTCATTTTTATTGCTGTTTTGCATTTGACTAAAAATATCAGCCTGCGTGTTTTGGCTATTTTTGATGCTATAAAACGTTTTTTCCTGATGTCAGTTAGGAAACAAAAAAATGGTGTCGTTGTCTTTTAAAACTAGTTAATAGATACAGTAATAATAATAATGATAATACGTTTCATTTATAAGCGCCTTTCAAAACTCTCAAAGACACTTTACAGTCACAGGATATTTTTTCTGGGGGTGAACAGCGGCAGCCACACGCGCCAGCGTTTACCCAACCCGGAAGTAACTCAAATAGATAGAAAGCTCGCTAGCTAGCTAGCTAATAGATACAGTAATAGCGTACTAAACACTTGTTTTGTCTTCCCAGGCCACCTTTTCTCTACATGTTGAGAAGGCGACTTAACATGGGAGTGAAAACCTTTACCCATTGCTCGACATCCCACAGCCAGGAGATGCTGGAAAAGCTCAACACGTTACGTCACCAAGGTGACTTATGCGACGTGACCATCAGGGTACAAGACAAACATTTCCTGGCCCATAAAGTGGTCCTGGCCTGCTGCAGCGAGTTCTTCCGTTCCAAACTGATTGGTCGCCCCGAGGAAGAAGACAAGTTCGTCCTGGACCTGCACCACGTGACCGTTAGCGGCTTCGCTCCCTTGCTGGAATACGCCTACACGTCCACGCTGTCCATCAGCACAGAAAATATCATCGACGTCCTGGCGGCCGCCAGTTACATGCAGATGTTCGCCGTGGCCAGCACGTGTTCCGAGTTCATGAAGTCCAGTATCCTCTGGAGTCCGAGTCACAACGACGGGAACGCGCCGGATGCGAGTAAACCTCTGGAACCGGCGGCCGAGAGCGCCTCCTCCAACTGCGCCCTCACGCCGCTCGACGGCAGCGTGTCGCCCGTGTCGTCCGACTGCAGCGTGATGGAGAGAAACGTTCCCGTTTGCCGAGAGTCGCGTCGGAAACGGAAAAGTTTCCTGAGCGCCGCTTCGCCCGAGAGTCCCCCGAAATGCGCCGCCGCGCAGATGGTCACCGCCTCGCCACAAGTCCCCGATCCGTCGCCTTCGTTTTCGGAGAGCGCCGCCCAGCCCGTGGAGTCCTCGCTAGCCTTCCCGTGGACCTTCCCGTTCGGGATGGATCGGAGATTCCACTCGGATAAAAACAAGCTCACCCCGGAGGGCGCGCCATGCCAAGAGCAGGCGGCGACGGCGGCGACGGCGGCGGCGGAGGTGGCGGCGGCTCGGCGGCTCAGTGACTTTTTGGCGTGCCAAAGCTCCAAGGTGGCGTCGCCGCCCGTGCCGACGGAGGACGAAGACGTGAGGGTGAAAGTGGAACGTCTCAGCGACGAGGAGGTCCAGGAGCAGGCGGCCTCCCACGCGGTCGGCGCCTCACAGAACGTACTCAATGATCAACAGACTGTGCCAGGAAGTGACCAGGGTCAGGAGGATCTTCTCATCAGTCCACAGTCATCATCCATAGGTGGGCGAGTTAGCGCTACAAAATAAGACCTTGAAGCTTTTTTTTTTACACATTCCCAGGATGCATCTGGGCACCTGAGATGAATTCGGAACAACGGCCATGTCATCTTTTTTTTCTTTTCTGTTTCAGGATCAATGGACGAGGGCGTGTCAGAGGGCTTGCCGTCAATTCAGAGTAGCGCTAATGCTGGAGGACACGCGGAGGATGACGAAAGGTATCACCATTTGGTGCCATTTACAAAACAACCCGCACAAGCCATCTGTACACTTGGTGCAAAAAGCTATCAACCCAGCTAAACAGAACACAATTGATGAGGAACTAGATAAAATTATCGCAGAGAAAGCACCTCCAAGGGATCATTCCTCAAGGTGGTGATAGAAGAAGGTTACGTTCCTCATCAAGTGTTTCATGCTATGGAAACCGGCCACTCCATTCCATCAAGCCATCAACGACCACCACAAAGGTCAATAAAACCACTTTATTATACTGTACTGTTTTTTTCTTTAATTATAACACCATAGCACATTTATTATACATAAAATAAGGTATATTTTGTGTAGTTTTAAGGCGTAGAAAATTATAAAATTTTGTTTTATGGGCACCTGGGAACGGATTATTCTCATTTTAATGGTTTCCTATGGGAAATTAAATTTTGGGATACACACTTTTCGCCTTACACACTATGTCTGGGAACCAATTAAGTTTGTAAGCCAAGGTATCACTGTACATACATATTGGTTTATATAGCACTTTAACAACAATTGAAGCTAACATGGACAAAAGGCAAATGCTGCCCTCTGGTGGAAGGAAGAAAAACTTTGCCAGAGGTCTAACCAGATTTTTCAAATCTTATTATTATTACACATATCAATCTAATCTTCCTCTTCTTCTTTGGTATTTCAGATTAGAAGGTATTCAATATCCGTACCACCTGTATATTGGCCCATCGGCCCGACCCGGCACCAATGGCCCCGACAGACCCTTTCAGTGTCCAACCTGTGGAGTTCGATTCACACGCATTCAAAACCTCAAGCAGCACATGCTCATACACTCGGGTAAGTAAAGATGTGGAAACAAATATATTGTCTTTTATCAAGTCAAAATATTCATTTTTATATCCGTAGTTGTCAACAATTTCTTGATATCACAGCAGAAAAGTGACGAAAGTAAGAGGAAAGGAAAGGAAGAAGTAGAAAAATAAGATACAGGAGCTGCTGTAACGGCAGCCACTCTTGCGTCATTAAAACGACTTTATTATACCGTACTGTTTATTTCTTTAATTATAATACCACATAATTATAATAGCACATTTATTATACATAAAATAAGGTATATTGTGTGTAATTTTAAGGATTAGAAAATTAGAAAATTATGTTTTATGGGGAGCTGGGAACGGATTATTCTCATTTCAATGGTTTCCGATGGGAAATTACTTTTTGGGATACACACTTTTCGCCTTTCACACTCTGTCTGTGAACCAATTAAGTTCGTAAGCCAAGGTATCACTGTACTGTTATTAAACTGTTGGAAAGTTGGATTTGCGGGCCGAATAAAATGATGTGGTGGGCCAGATTTGGCCCCCAGGCCTGGACTTTCACACCGGTGTTTCACAGCATGTATGAAAGGGTTAACAAACAAAAAAAATGTAATTGTTCTCGGTATTTTCCACTCTCCATTTGAAACATTTGTTTAATTTTCTCAGTGGTTGAAACGGACCAAATGTGGATGTCAGCAGTGTTGTTTTTGTGTCTTGCGCCAGGCATTAAGCCTTTCCAGTGTGACCGCTGTGGGAAAAAGTTCACACGGGCCTACTCGCTAAAGATGCATCGGCTGAAGCACGAAGGTAAACGCTGTTTCCGGTGCCAGATTTGTAGCGCCACATTCACGTCCTTCGGCGAATATAAGCACCACATGAGGGTCTCCCGACACATAATCCGCAAGCCGCGGATTTATGAGTGCAAAACGTGCGGCGCCATGTTCACCAACTCCGGAAATTTAATTGTACACCTGAGGAGTCTGAACCATGAGGCGTCTGAACTAGCAAACTACTTCCAGAGCAGGTGAGAAGACCCCATCGTTCACTCGATTCACATTGGGGGTCTGAAAACACCTCTATCGTCTTGATTTTAGGCTGTTCTATTCATTTAGCCTATTTTCCGGTGTATAAGGCGCACCCAAAGGCCTTGATTGTCTTCTAAAGATGACCCTGTGCCTTATACGCGGGTGCACCTTAAATGCGAGGTGATATTGAGCCATAACGGGTCTCGAAAATTATTGTCAGCAGCCACCCACTTCAGTTCCCCCTGTAGAAGAAGTATTTCGAGTATTTCAGTTTCGAGCTAAATTTGTGGGATTTTTGAGACACTTGAAGTCATTTTTATTGGCGTTTTGCATTTGACTAAAAATATCAGCTTGCGTGTTTTGGCTATTTTAGATGCTATAAAACGATTTTATGATGTCAGTTAGGAAACAAAAAAATGGTGTCGGTTGTCCTTTAACTTTTTTGACTAAACTATGAGAGTCTGGAGGCAAAAAAAACCCCGATGAACTGTACCTTTATCGTCGTGAAAGTACTTCTGATGTTTTTGTTTTTATTTTTTTCCCCGACCTTGCCCTTCCCAGTAGTGATTTCCTCGTGCCCGACTACCTGAGCCACGTAGAGGAACAGGACGAGGAGGTGCTCGGCGTCCAATACGAATTAGAAGAATCTCCACATCACCCTGTTTACGCGGGCACCGCCTCCACCTCCGCCACCATTTCCGCCTCCTCGTCCTCCTCGGTTCAAATGGCCGTCATCTCCCAGGTCTCCTCGTCCACCCACAATTGCGAGAGCTCACCTGGCTTCCTTTCACCCGATTCCGTGGATCCCCTGGTAGCTCCCGTCTGCTTCAACAAGCATGCAGACGGCACTCTACCGGAGGAGACCAAGATGGACGACGGAGAAGGAGGCGCTTTGGACCAGATTTCTATCACCATCGAGTGACGCAAGTTTTCTTTTTGGCCCATCTTGTGCTACTTGGCAGTGATCTGAGGAATATGGATGTCCAAATAACTCTCAAGCGGACGTCGTATTTCCAGTGACAGAATCAAGACGTTGCGTAATGGCTTTCATAAAATGAGTCCTGAGCCCCCAATGTAACAAATCCAAATGCAACAATAAGCGTTGCGAATCACACATTTGCAGAATAAAACCGCAAAATTCAATATTTCCGTGACTGCCCAAAAAAAAGCTTTGGCCACAATTGTCGAAAATTGCCACTTTAATATTTCAATCTGCAAACTTTTCAAACAAAGCCCCAATGTAACAAATCTAAATGCAACAATAAGCGTTGCGAATCGCACATTTGCGGAATAAAACCGCAAAATTCAATATTTCCGTGACTGCCCCCAGAAAAGCTTTGGCCACAATTGTCGAAATTGCTACTATAATATTTCAATCTGCAAAATTTTCTAACAAATGTTTTTTGTTAAACGAGTAGTTCTTCATCCCGTTTTAACGTGAATGCACTGCCACTATGTGAAATTCTAGCCTTGTCCTTTTAAAAAAAGTGCCTGAGAATAGGTGAAAAATCACTTGTTGGACCACAATAGCAACCCGAGGATTTACAATCTGAACTTTTGTCCCTTTTTAATTTCCATTCTGATGTTTTGAATGTGTAGGAGAACACACGTGTCTCTTCTGGTCTCGTCTACAACATGTCAGTGTCGTCCTCTTGTAATATCTCTTCATGTAGATTCCCTTTTGAATGCAGTACTAGAAAAAAATGATGTCTGGATGAATAATTGTGTTTAAAACTGCAATTCTCGCTCATCATTCACTGACAGACGATGTGCAAAAAAAATGTGCCAAAAGACAAAACGGGGCGGGGCGAACACCTTGGTTACCTCTGAACGCGACATATTTTTTTACATCCGAAATTATCATTAACTCAGATGATGTGCAAAAATGTGTCCACTCCAGTGCCAGGGTTTTTGTCATTGTCACTCGAAATCCAAGACCCACAGAATATTAAGTTTTAGAACTACATAAACATTCAATGCAGCGGAAGAAACCTTAGATTTTCTTCTTTAATTAGAAAAAAAAAGCTTTGGCCACAATTGTCGAAAATTGCCACTTTAATATTTCAATCTCCAAAATTTTCAAACAAACCCGCATTGTAACAAATCCAAATGCAACAATAAGTGTTACGAATCGCACATTTGCAAAATAAAACCGCAAAATTCTATATTTCCGTGTCTGCCCAAAAAAAGCTTTGGCCACAATTGTCAAAAATTGCCACTTTAATATTTCAATCTGCCAAATTTTCAAACAAACCCCGAATGTAAATAATCCAAATGCAACAATAAGCGTTGCGAATCGCACATTTGCAAAATAAAACAGCAAAATTCTATATTTCCGTGTCTGCCCAAAAAAAAGCTTTGGCCACAATTGTCAAAAATTGCCACTTTAATATTTCAATCTGCCAAATTTTCAAACAAACCCCGAATGTAAATAATCCAAATGCAACAATAAGCGTTGCGAATCGCACATTTGCAAAATAAAACAGCAAAATTCTATATTTCCGTGTCTGCCCAAAAAAAAGCTTTGGCCACAATTGTCGAAAATTGCCACTTTAATATTTTCAATCTGCAAAATTTTCAAACAAACCCCCATTGTAACATTTCACGCAGTCCGGTTTCCTTGTTATGCGTCTTTTTTTTTTTACACTTTGACACAATATTTCATTTTTCATGATCTTATTTCTCATTTTGATGTTCAAATACAATAGCAACAAGCACCCCCGACCCCCCAAAAAAGAGAAACGAACAGCTGGATCACATCAAAAATGTTTGCGATCTTTGTTTATCGAGGAACTGCTTGCATAACAGTCATGCAAAAAGGATCTTGCAGACAGTTGGACGTTTGTCACAACGTGATTGTCTTTTCTCGAAATATGATGATGATGATGATGATGATGATGATGATGATGATGATGATGATGATGAGCCCATAGCACATGTGCTGGCTCTTTTGGCTCTTTTAGCTCTTTTGGCTCTTTTAGCTCTTTTGGCTCTTTTTCACATGGCCACTTTTTCAAAGCAGAGGCTTCTTGGGATGATGTGAGGAGATTACTTGAGAGATGTTGACGTTGTCGTTTTGTTGTTCATGTGATTTTATTATTATTATTATTTTTTTTTTTTTTGGGGGGGGGGGTTCTGTATTTCTGTTTGTTTGCCATCCAGTTTCGAGACGTTGCCGGTTCTGATTCCTGACACAGGTTTTTCTGATTATCCACGAATTGAATGCTACTGATTGCCTCACTAAAATATTTAAAGGACAACCGACGCCTCCGGACAAGTTGTGTCCATAATTTGTAAAATCACTTGAAATGACTTCTCTTCTTCTAAGATTCCACCGCGTATAGCAATATTTTACCTTTTAAGACTTGCGGTGAATGTTCAGGAAGTCTTGTTTTCGAGTTGGTGACGAGTCCGTACATGACGTCACTGAAGGAACGCCCCTGACCCTGAAGTGAAACACAATGCATTTTGGGTACTTTGTTTGGTCTGAAAACTTCGTGTTGATGGTGAAATTAGAAGGAAAACATAAATAGCACGATGGTGAATCGTTGAGTGTTGCACCAAGACTACTATTTGATACTAGTTGACACAAATTTGCAGCAAATCAGCCCATTTCCAACGGAGCTTGGGCGCCATCTTGTGCATTTTCTGGGACGCTACATTGGAGTCCTGACGGCTCGAATTGATTCAGGAGGACTTCTTGAATCGATTGCAAACATGTATGCTTTCCTCTTCAGAACTATTTGAATCATATTCATAACTGGATGAGTAACAAGAAAGCATCTTCTCCCAATCTGAAGCCATTGTTTTGATTCTCCAGCAAGGTAAGACGTCTTGGCGTGATGTCACGAACATGGGGGCGGGAACTTCTGAAACTCGCCATTTACAAGGTCATTTTTGGAGTAGTTTTGGGACACTTTATGTCATTTTTTTTTTTTTTTTTTTGCATTTGACTAAAAATATCAGCTTGCGTGTTTTGGCTATTTTAGATGCTATAAAATGTTTTTCTGATGTCAGGTAGGAAACAAAAAAATGGTGTCGGTTGTCCTTTAACTTCTGTATATTTTGCATATGCCACTTTAGGTTGAAAAAAAGAGGAAGTAAACTGCTTAACCGCCCCCCCCCCCCTTCCTTCGAAGAGTTGATTGCAGCGAATGAGTTAATTTGCAGGATAGAAAAAAAAAAAAAAAAACATTAGCCTTACCCAATACTGATAATTGATCGCAAATCTATATGAAA
The DNA here is from genome assembly GCF_051943395.1 of Hippocampus bargibanti. Taxonomy (NCBI): domain Eukaryota; kingdom Metazoa; phylum Chordata; class Actinopteri; order Syngnathiformes; family Syngnathidae; genus Hippocampus; species Hippocampus bargibanti. The sequence continues at coordinate 20,443,468 of NC_142747.1, read as the reverse complement.
ATGCTGCTGTTTGCTGAAAGTGCCCCAACTTTTTTTTTTTTTTTTTTTTGTGAACCAACATGTGCAATAAATAGAAAGTTGTTGTTTTGAAAGTTAAAAATCTCTTCCTGGTATGCTGATCGTTATAGATGTGATTTATTGTTGTTTTGTTATATTTGGGAGAAAAGAGAACATTGATCGATGAAAGAATGTGTGGCTTCCATCGTGTTCATCTGGAAAGTTGCATGTTTATGCTTCGTCAAGTTGAGAACACCACGTGTTCCGTTGCCGATGTTGCTGATGTGTTCTGTCGTCAAGTGTAAAGTATTGATCTTACCGATTGGTTTCGGATCGATTTTGCCGGACCGGCATGACTTTTCTTTCCCGTATATTCCTTTTATGTGCAATGCTTTGACAATATCTTGATGAGAGGCAAGATATGCCTTGACAGTGTACACTTGGTGTTGTATACCACTTTTCTACTCCTCAATACTTTATTTCAAAATTGTCTTCATTAAAAAAAATACATATATATATATATATATATATATATATATATATATATATATATATATATATATATATATATATATATATATATATATATATATATACACTGTTTGTGTATATACATATATACACAGTATATATATATATTGTACAATATATACACACACTATATATATACAGTGTGTACACTGTATATATTTATATATAATACAGTGTATATAAATATATATATATATATATATATATATATATATATATATATATATATATATATATATATATATATATATACACACTGTATATATTTATATATAATATAGTGTATATAAATATATATATATATATATATATATATATATATACGTAGTTGAATTTTATATCTTGGGGTCACTGTTTGATAGCATCTTGTTAAATGTGAATCGAAGTATTTGAATTGGGTGTATGTCAGGGGTGGTCTTCAATCTACACTACAGACTGTCTGCAGTATGTGTATCGTTAATATTCATCATAATACATGCAGTATATACATAGTATGTTGCGTATTCAAATATATGCTATATTTACTACATAATGTGTTGCATATTCTTGATACTGTAGGTCAATTGATGACAACACACTTTCTGACAAATGTATTTTTGTGTCTTTGATACTGTGCCCGATTTTGACAACGTGTCTAAAACATCTCGTTTAGTGATCCCAACATGCACATGAGGGAGAAAGTGATGTTGTAGTGTGTCTGGAGTGTGTTTTACAAGCTTGCTCTTCAAAAGTGACAATACCACTCTGTATTTTAAGGTTTGTGGTTGTTCTGATTCTGAAGTTGCTAATGTTCTGGCTCTGCAGTCCTGTTATTAAAAAAAAAAAGAGTGTTTTTTTGTAAATGCATAACATGCAAATAAAAAGACAACTAACTCATTCCACGTGTCGAGGCGTTTCTGCCGCTTTTGGGGTGAGGTAGTGCAGAAACGGTTTGCTTGTCATACAGCAAGTATTGCGAGACGGCACGGCGCATGGCCCAAAAATGTCTTAAGTCATCAACTCATTCACTGCCATTCACACATTTATTCGGGAATTGAAAATATGACGTAGAGCGCCATTCCTGAATTTGTTTGGGTTTTTTTTTCATGCTGGGCCGCTGAAAAAGCGCTGGTCAGACCTCTGACAATGTTTTTCCCTTCCACAAGTGGGCATAATATGGCTTTTGTCCATGTTAGCGCTTTGTTCCAGCTTCAGCTGTTTTTAACGCGCTATATAAACCGATATGGATGTACAGTTTAAAATGCTATTGAGTCGACGTACTAGTGATACCCTGGCTTATGAACTTAATTGGTTCCCAGACAGAATGTGTAAGGCGAAAAGTGTGTATCCCAAAAATTAATTTCCCATAGGAAACCATTAAAATGAGTATAATCCGTTCCCACGTCCCCATAAAATATAATTTTCTAATTTTCTAAGCCTGAAAACTACACAAGATATACTTTATTTTATGTATAATAAATGTGTTATGGTATTATAATTAAAGAAATAAACTGTACTGTGTAATAAAGTATTTTTATTTACTTTTGTGATGGTCGTTGATGGCTTGATGGAATGGAGTGTCCTGCTTCATCAGCATTAAACACTTGATGATCCCTTGTAAGTGCTTTCCCTGCCATCATTTTACCTTGTTCCTCATCAATTGTGTTCTGTTTAGCTGGGTTGATAGCTTTTTGCATCAAGTGTACAGATGGCTTGATGGGATATTTTAACCTTGCAGTCTACACTTTTCCTTTGAACTTATCAAAGTTGAAACAAGTCCAAATTTCACTGTTTTCTACCCATTTTGTCACACTCTGTCGTCTGCCTGTCTCTTTAAATGTTTAAACCACCTCCCCTCACTGCTGTGTTCTTGACCAATCACGTGTCTTTAACCAAAGACTGGGGGCGGGGAATAGAGGACAAAAATGAGTCGGCGGCCATTTTCTTATTCGGAGAACGGGCTCGTTCGCGAACGACACATCACTCATTGCGGCGCTCCGTGTGTATCCCGAAAAATAGTTTGTATGCCAAACCAAGGAATCACTGTAATCTATGGAAATCAAGTGACAATGACAAAAACCCTGGAAGTGCAGTGGACACATTTTTGCGCATCATATGGCAGTCAATGAGTTAAAAACACTGATGGGAATCATGCAAACATGATCTCTTGACAAAAGCCAGGTGGATCAATATGACACAATGATAAATAAAGCACTTGTTCTCGCCAGCTCCGTTTGATTCCGATTGTATAACACTTGGCTCATCTGTTGCTCCTTGCAAATGTGTTTTTGGGGGTGTGGGGGGGGGGTTGGTGTTTGCAGATGTGTTTGCGTTGCGACTGGTTTACATTTCGGACTATCTGCGGACGTGAACGGTGCGGGGGGGGGGGGGGTTATTTTCAGTTGAAATGGATACAGCAGTTAGCGAGCAGAGACGAGATAATGCAACGCTTACGTCGCTGAGCCAGGAAAAAGAAAATGGCTCCGCATGACTGATTCGCATGTCATATACTCCCAATCAATGGAGACACAATGGAATATTCCACAAATCAAACATTTGCCAGATTCATTCGTTTTTTTTGCCTCCCCAGAAAATAACTTGACATTGCGCATCCTGACAGGTCAACGTTGCTAATTTTACACGGCTAGCATTGCAATACAGTGAAACCTCGGTTTACGAACATTAAATTGATGAAAAGTTTACCTTGGCATACAAACTTTTTTCGTACACGCAGCTGCCTCAATGAGTGATGTGTCGTTCGCGAACGAGCCCGTTCTTCTAACAACAAAATGGCAGCCGACTGTTTTTGTCCTCTATTCCCCGCCCCCAGTCTTCGGTTAAAGCCACGTGATTGGTCAACTACGCAGCAGTGAGGGGAGGTGGTTTAAACATTAAAGAGACACGCAGACAACAGTGAGAGCGTTTCAACTTTGATAGTTCAGAGGTAGGGTGTAGACTGCAAGGTTAAAATATCCCATCAATCAGGTTCCGCAAACAACCCGCACAAGCCATCTGTAGACTTGATGCAAAAAGCTATCAACCCAGCAAAACAGAACACAATTGATGAGGAACTAGATAAAATTATCACAAAGAAAGCACCTACAAGGGATCATTCCTCAAGATGGTGGAAGAAGGTTACGTTCCTTCCTCCTAAAATCATTTTATTATACGGTACAGTTTATTTCTTTAATTATAATACCATAGCACATTTATGATACGTAAAATATTTGTGTAGTTTTAAGGCTCAGAAAATTAGAAAGTACAAAAATGATGTTTTATGTGGACCTGGGAATGGATTATTCCCATTATAATGGTTTCCTATGGGAAATTAATTTTTGGGATACACACTTTTCGCCTTAGACACTCAGTCTGGGAACCAATTCAGTTCGTAAGCCAAGGTATCACTGTACTGTTATTAAACTGTTTGAAAGTTTGATTTGATTTCACTGTACTTAAAAAATAATAATCATCATCATAATTCCATTTGTTTCCAACAATTGAGAGAGAGAGAGAGAGTGAGAGCATCATCTGCAAAGTATTAGGCCGGATTTCTCTCTGCCCAGCAGTAGCTCCAATGTTCCAACTACCTGCTGACAGGAGCAAGAAGAAAAACATTTCAAGTCTCTACAGACATGTCAAAAGACCCTCCGTCCCCCGTCCCCCCCGTCCCCCTTCCAGCTCACAATATTATCCTGCCAATCTAATGTTGGAAAAGTGCAAAGGTAGCCAGACAGAACATTAAGCCTTCATTCCAACGTAAATTCCTTTTGAAATCACGTGATGTCGTAACCGAGCGCCTCGGATTTGGAGGACGAAGGAGGGAGATGAAAATAGGAGAGAGAGAACACTCGCATTTTTTTTAGCACACATCGCTGCACTGCTGCGCATTTGAGGGACTTTTGAAAAAAATTAAATAGAAATACAATAAAAATCAAATAACAATAACATTATAGTGAATTACAAATACAATAAAATAAAAATACAAGTGAATAAAAAAAATACAATAAAATAAACTAGGACTCCAAATTTTTATTTATTTGTATTTTATTTTTCTATTTTCTGATTGCATTTGTCATTTATTTTTTTTTATTTTATTTTTTATATTGTTTTTCTTTTTCTTTAATTTTATTTATTTTTATTGTCTTTATTTTTATTGTATATTATTTTATTTTATTCTATTTTTATTTGTTTTTGTATTTTATTTTTATTTTATTTTGTTTTTTATTTTCATGTTTTTTTTATTTGTATTCAATTTGTATTTTATTTTTGTTTACTCAAAGAAAGGGGGGGGGCGATTGTTTTGATTCTCGAGCAAGGCAAAGACGTCTTGGCGTGACGTCACGAACAAGGGGGCGGGACCTTCTGAAACTGGCCACTTTCGGGTTCATTTTTTTGCAGATTTTGGACACTTGAAGTCATTTTTATTGGTGTTTTGCATTGGACTAAAAATATCATCCTGCGTGTTTTGGGTATTTTAGATGCTATAAAACGTTTTTCTGATGTCAATTAGGAAACAAAAAAAAAATGGTGTCGTTTGTCCTTTAAAGCTCCGATTTTATTTCCAGAGTCATTCTTTGTCTTTTTCCTGTTAGAATTTCCATGCTACTTTCTTGCCTTTTCAAACATGTCCACTATTTGAATCAATGTGTTTGCAATTACATCATTCCTGTTATTTTGGCGCCGCCGTATCTCCTTATAATTTATGCGTTGCATCAGTTCTTCGAAACCGTAATCTCGCCAAGAATGGAATGTTTCATCATTTCTGTTATTTTCTTTTTGCCAGAAAGAGCTTTTGTGACATCCAAAGGTCCGTTTGACCCTTTGTCGTGTCTTTGAATTGCGTCATCTTTTTGTTCTTCAAGCCAAACAATTGATGGATGAAATTTGGAATCAACACTTGGTTGGTTGGTTGGTTCTTCAGTGATTGTGGCTCAGACTGATAAAATGACATCAACAACGATCAAGCTTCACGTAGCTCAAATTTCTTTGCAAAGTTCGAATCCAAATGCTAGAAAGTCAGTGAAGGACTTTCAGCGCTTCTCTGGTTTGTTTCGCTCATGAGTGTGAAGTTCATGGAAGGAAAATGAGAAGCAGGTTTCTTCCATCCATCCATCCATCCAACCCTCTGCCAAGCTATTTATTGAGAGTATATGCAAATTTAAATGATCCATTAGTAAAACACAGTCTTCTTGATTTGAAGTCCCCTGATACAATCACCAACATCCATAAACCAACAGAACATAGACATTTTAATGGGTTATCTTTCCACAAATGGATAGATTTGTAACCTGGATCATGATTTATATTTTATTTTTCTTGTATTTTTTATTTCTTTGTATTTTTATTTGTATATTTACTGTTTTTATTGTATGTTATTGTATAGGTAATTTATTGTTATTTTATTTTATTTGTAGTTTACTTTGATTGTATTTCTATTGTATTTTTATTGTGTTTTTATTGTATTTCTATTTTATTTTTATTGTTTTGTTATTTTATTTTCCTGTTATCTTTACATTATTTGTATTTTATTTTTATTTATATTTTTATTTGTTTTATGTTATTTTATTTTCTATTGTCAATTTTTTAATTTTTTAATTTTTATATTTTTTATATGTTTTATATGTTTTATTTTTAATTTTTAAATTGTTTAACTTTTTATTTATTTTATTTTATTTTTTTTATTTTTATTTTTTATTGTATTGTATTACGTCTGTGTAAGCTCTCAGTCATACAGGAGTGGTCCATCGATGAAAAGGTTTCTTCAGCCGTCATCTGGACTTCTTTCAAGGTGTCGGACATTTCACTTCTTATCCAAGAACCTTCGTTTGCTGACGAAGTTTCTTGGATAAGAAGAGAAACGCCCGACACCTTCAAAAAAGTACAGATGACGGCTGAAGAAACCTTTTCATCGATTGTATTGTATTGTATTGTATTGTACTGTACTTTACTTTGCTTTACTTCATTTCATTCCTGTTGTTAGCAATGTTGCCACGGACACTATCAGTGGTGACGTCAAACAGTGTTGTCAATTTCCCAAAATGATCTTCCCGGAGCTCCGGGCAGGACATTCTGGAAGACGACCAACCGGGCCGCCAACTAGTTCAGAACCGGGTCTGTTTTTTCATTAATAAGCTGTGAGTGATTCAACATCTTCACATGCGCCTTGAAAACGGACGACTCATTTGTGACCAAAAGTAAGGCGCTTTGTGCTCATATGAAAGGCCTCGACTCACTTTTTCCCCTCATTAGCATGCGACTCTTGTCTTGCGCTTTATTTTCAAGACAAAGTCTGCGTTTATGGAGAGACAAACAGCAATAATATTTGGCTGGCTCAAAAGGATTTCTTTAAGCGATTAAAGTGAATTCCAAACCACCAATTAACCATCAAAAAAAGCCAGTCTGGGGAACTTTTCTTTTGTTTCCATGAGATCATGGCCGTCGTTTCCATTGCATTTCTGGGAAGTGGCGGAAAAGTCGACCTGACGGGAGTGACGGAAAAACACAGACGACACCTGTGACGTTTTCCAGTAGCCCTGCTGTCAGACACAAGCTTTGCGATCAATTTGTTCTCGCCAACAAAGGCCAGAACGTACGTATGAGCTTCATTAATGCTATTGAGTCGTACGTACTAGTGATACCTTGGCTTACGAATTTAATTGGCGAAAAGTGTGGATCCCAAAAATTTATTTCCCATAGGAAACCATTAAAATGAGAATAATCCGTTCCCAGGTCCCCATAAAACATCATTTGCGAATTTTCTAAGCCTTAAAACTACACACAATATACCTTATTTTATGTATAATAATTGTGCTATGGTATTATAATTAAAGAAATAAATTGTACTGTATAATAAAGTGGTTTAAAGTGGCATTAAGCACTTGATGAGGAATGTAGCCTCTTTCTTTCACCATCTTGAGGAATGATCCCTTTTAGGTGCTTTCTCTGCGATCATTTTACCTTGTTCCTCATCAATTGTGTTCTGTAGCTGGATTGATAGCTTTTTGCATCAAGTGTACAGATGGCTTGTGGAGCCTGATTGATGGGGTATTTTAACCTTGCAGACTACACTCTGCCTTTGAACTATCAAAGTTGAAACGAGTCCAAATTTCACTGTTTTCTCTCCATTTTCTCTCTGTCGTCTGCCTGTCTCTTTAATGTTCAAACCACCTCCCCCCATCACTGCTGCGTTGTTGACCAATCACGTAGCTTTAACCGAAGACTGGGGGCAGGGAATAGAGGACAAAAAGAGTCGGCTGCCATTTTGTTGTTAGAAGAAAGCTCATTCGCGAACGACACATCACTCATTGTGGCGTTCCGTGTGTATCCCGAAAAAAAGTTTGTATGCCACGGTAAAATTTTTATAAATTTAACATTCGTAAAGCGAAAAGTTCGTAAGCCAATGGGTTCGTAAACGGAGTTATCACTGTACTGTACTTCTTAAATTTCTTTAAGTTATTTCCTGGCCAATGGCCCCCTCTAGTGGACGTAGACTAAATAACACCACACTCGCAGCTGTGGAGTGATTCAGACCTAGCACTACTGAAGGCCTAGCGATGAAATCCACGCCCGCCACTGATCTTAGTTGGAATTTTTCACGGTTGTGTCGTCAATTCTCCACCGTTGCAATGTCCATCATGCACTTATAAGGGATGATTCGCATAAAACTCAATTACATAATGTCATGCCATGGTATGCGTCTCAACCCCGCTTGGAAATCATGATACGTCGTCATAGTTAAAAAGCAATACTTTGAATTCTTCCGAAAGGTCTGGAAGATATATTTTGTGATGTGGGGTAACATAAATGTTTATTCCAGGCCAGTCTGCACACATTCACATTACCTTTGTATGAGAGGGGGGTGAACAAACATAACGCGTGCTCTAAATGTGGTGTCAACTTAAAGGACAACCGACACCAAGTTGCGTCCATAATTTGTAAAATCACTTCAAATGACTTCTACTGAGCGTATTTTACAAAGATTCCAGCGCATATAGCTAGATTTTACCTTTTAAGACTCGCACTGAATATTTCGGAAGTCTTGTTTTTGAGATGGTGACGAGTCCGTACGTGACGTCACTGAAGGAACGCCCCTGACCGAAAAAAGGACACATTGTAGCAGTCCTTCCATCACGTCAATATATTTTGCTGTACTTGTTTGGTCTGAAAACTTTGTGTTGCACCAAAAAGAGGCAGAATACGGAGACAAAGCTCCATATAAGGAATTTATCAGCCTGTGGAAATGGGCTGATTAATTCCTTACACGGAGCTTTGTCGCCATTTTCTGCCTCTTTTGGTGCAACATAACACATTTGCCGCCCCCAGATATCTCAAAATGGCACGGAATAAATTATTTAATCGATTGCAAACATGTATGCTTTCCTCTTCAGAACTATTTGAATCATATTCATAACTGGATGAGTAACAAGAAAGCCTCTTCTCCCAATCTGAAGCCATTGTTTTGATTCTAGAACAAGGCAGTGTGTGACCAATAGTGACGTCACGAACTGGGGGCGGGACCTTCTGAAACTGGCCACTTCCAGGTTTTTTTTGCAGATTCTGGACACTTGAAGTCATTTTTCTTGGTGTTTTGCATTTGACTAAAAACATCATACTGCGTGTTTTGTGTATTTTAGATGCTACAAAACGTTTTTTTTTATGTCAGTTAGGAAACAAAAAAGTGATGTCGGTTGTCCTTTAAGTGCTGTTCAACAGGATGATTGTGTCCATTGAAAATGAATTTGTAGCTCCTCCTAGACAATTGCGTCAGAAAATTGAAAAAGTCCTTTTATGGAAATGGTCATGCAGAGGTGGTCCAGTCGTAAGATTTTCTTTCTGGCAAGAAGCAACAAAAGAAATTCCGAAAACGCTGGAATTAATGAGAACAGACTGCCAAAAAGACATTTGTCTTTCAAGGATACCAGGAACTGAGCTCTCCAGCAAGGGCCTTCACCACCATTTCTACACGCAGATGCCAAGTTGTTGATATGAATTTAAATCACAAATTATGATTTTGTAGAGGTGGGAATTCTGTCAGGAATGACGAAAGGTTTGTCACTGACGGATGATATTTTCCGACTGTCTTTGAATTTATTGGATTGGATTAGTCTTTATTGAGCTTCAGGATGACATAAACTAGCTAGCTGGCTATCGAAATATCGACCTAATTGGCTATCTTTTTGCTACTTATTTGCTATCTATTAGCTATCTGGCTGGCTCGCAAGCTATCTATTGCTAGCTAGCTATATATTTGCTATCTATTAGATAACTAGCTAGCTATGAGTTATCTATTAGCTAGCTAGCTAACTTTCTATCTATTTGAGTTATTTCGGTTTGAGTGGACGCTGGCGCATGTGGCTGCCGCTGCTCGCCCACAGAAAAACTTATCCTGTGACTGTGAAGTGACCTTGAGAGTTTTGAAAGGGGCTTAAAAATTAAATATATTATTATTATTGTGTATCTATGAGCTAGCAAACTAGCTTTCTCTCTATTTGAGTTACTTCCGGGTTGAGTGAACAGTGGCGCGTGTTGCTGCCGCTGCTCACCCACAGAAACGCTTGACTATGACTGTAAAGTGACCTTGAGAGTTTTTAAAGGCGCTTACAAATATATCTTTGGATGCTCTCAGTCGTACAGGAGTAGTCCATCGATGAGAAGGTTTCTTCCCGTCATCTGTACTTCTTTGAATGGGTTGTACGTTTCGGTCCTGATCCGAAGAGCTTCGTCAGCCAACTTAAATTTTGCTGGTAACTCTGGTGTCGAACGTTTCGCTTCTTATCCAAGAGGCTTCATCAGCGAACTAAACTCTTTTTCTGGTTGTAGGAACGATCCAAATTGATCCAAATTTAAAAAGGAGAAAATATAATAATAGTGTTATAGTTATAGTAACAAATGCAGTCATAACATGGCATAACATCTGCATTTCGGTTGGAGTCATAAAATGGCTGTTTTCAAAGCAAGGCCACTCCTGACGTCAGCAATGCTGGCGAGGAACCTGCGAACATTCCTGACAAGAAAAAGAAGAAGAAGAAGAAGAAGAAGTGGAATCCAGATACACTCATTCCCCCTGCACCACATCCCTGCTCGCCCAAGATCCTGTCAGCCAGCTCAACACCGGTCAGCTGATTTTCTTTCTCTCTTTTAACTCATTCACTGCCAGATCATAATAATAATCATCATCATCATCATCATAAATTTCATTTATAAGCATCTTTAAAAACTGTCAAGGTCATTTTACAGTCCCAGGATCAGTTTTTCTGTGGGTGAGCAGCGGCAGCCACACGCGTCAGCGTTCACTCAACCCGGAATAACTCAAAAAGATAGAAAGCTAGCCAGCTAGCTAATGGATCGCTAATAGCTAGCGAATAGATAGCTAATGGCTAGAAAATATCAAATAGCTAGCTATTAGCTAGCTAATAGATAGCTAATAGCTAGCGAATAGATAGCTAATAGCTAGCTAGCTATATAGCTAATAGATACAGTAGCTAGCCAAATAGCTCGATAGCCAGCTAAATAACAAGATAGCCAGCTGCTAGCGAATACATAGCTAATAGCTAGCAAATAGCTCGCTATTTTCTAGCGGATAGCGAGTCTTAAAAGGTGAAATATAGCGATATGCCTTTGTCAAATACGCTCAGTAGAAGTCATTTGAAGCCATTTTCCAAATGATGGACACAACTTGTCCGGAGGCGTCGGTTGTCCTTTAAACTTAAGCACCGTCCAGTCTTTGTTGGAACAGGTTGTTGCTATGTGACCCGATCCAACTTGTGCTAATTAAATGAGCAGAGATGGAGGATCAGGGAGGACTAAAAGCTGGCAAACAAATAAGATGAGCGGACATGAAACAGAGCCTCCTGCTTTGCTCCATTTTAACGTTTGTTTTCAATCACTGGTAAATTTCGATGGTGACTTTCCAGTGTGTTTACATGAGCCTCTCAACTTTCCACACTGAGAAGGACGCTCTTGACGACTTCCATTGACTAGCCTTTTACTGCCGTCTAGTGGACAGGATGTCCCAGCGCGGGAGCATTCCTAAGAGTAACGTTAGCTTGACACGCTACAAAGACATCCGGTTAGCCTGTCCAATATACAGCAGAACCGTACGATAGACATTCACGTAAAGTTATCACACGGATGTGAAAGCAGAGGCAACAATTCAGCGCCTTTAACTTGAGTGAAAAAGGAACTTTATTGCGATATAAAAAAGAAGTAAAAAGTAAAACATTAGTTGAACTCACAATTGAGGTTGAGGTGTTAAATTGAGGCTGCAGGGATAAAGTGGATGGCATCGGGTGTAGTTTTGTGTTGGTTTTATTTTATTGTATTTTATTTTGTAATTTCACGTTATGTCTTTTTTTTATTTGTTTTTCAGTTTTTGTATTTTAAATTTTATATTTTATATTTTATTTTGAATCTTTTTATTGTATTTTTATTTCTATTTTTATTTGGGTTTCATTTTTATTTTATTTTGTTTCATTTTATTTTATTTTTTTATTTTGATTGTATTTTTATCTGACGTTTTATTTATGTAATTTTATTTTATTTAATGTATGTTGTTGATTTTATTTTTATTTTTGTTTCATTTGTATTTTATTTTGTTTCATTTTATTGATTATTTTTTTTTTATTGAATTTTCATTGTATTTGTATTGTCTTTTGCTGTTTATTTTATTTTTTTAGTTTTTTTCAGTTTTTATTTTTATTTCATTTGTATTTTATTTTGTTTCATTTTATTCGTTATTTTATTTTTTATTGTATTTTGTGTTGTTTTTATTTTTTTTCATTTTTATTTGTATTTCATTTTTTCATTTTGTTTCATTTTATTTTATTTCATTTTATTGTATTGTATTGTTTTTGTATAATTGTATTGTTTATTGTATTTTTTATTGTATTTTGTTGTTTATTTTATGTTATTATTTTTTTCGTTTTTATTTGTATTTCATTTGTATTTTATTTAGTTTCATTTTATTTTGTTTCATTTTATTATTTAATTTTTTATTGTATTTTTATTGCATTTTGTTGTTTATTCAATTTTTTAATTTTTTCATTTTTATTTTTATTTCATTTTTTAAATTTGTTTCATTTTATTTTATTTTATTTCATTTTATTGTATCATTTATTTTTAATTGTGTTTTTTATTGTATTTTTATTGTATTTTGTTGTTTATTTAATGTTTTTATTTTTTCATTGTTATTTTTATTTCATTTGTATTTTATTTTGTTTCATTTTATTGATTATTTTATTTTTTTTCATTGTATTTTTTATTGTATGTATTGTATTATATTATATATATGTTATATGTATTGTATGTAGAAATGTAGCGTCCCAAAAAAGGCAGAAGATGGCGCCCAAGCTCTGTTGGAAATGGGATGATTTGTCTTCTTGGAATTTGTGTCAGCGAATATCAAATAGCTGTCTTGGTGCAACACACAACCATTCACCATTTATGTGTTTTCCTTCTAATTTCGCCATCGACACAGATCAACACAAAGTTTTTAGACCAAACAAAGTACCGCAAAATGCATTGTGTGTGTCCTTTCTCGGTCAGGGGCGTTCCTTCCGTGACGTGACGTGAGGACTCGTCACCAACTCAAAAACAAGACTTGCGGAATATTTTAAAAGGTAAAATATAGCTATATGCAGTGTCAAATACGCTGAGTAGAAGTCATTTGAAGCCATTTTACAAATTATGGACACAACTTGTCCGGGGGTGTCGGTTGTCCTTTAAAGATGTTATGCTTTTACAGTTAGTGTTTGGGAAATACCTTGCCCTTGGGTCTTTTCGTGTCTACAGTCGGCTTATCATCAACCGACATTTAAACACTATTTAGCCCTCAAACCCTTTTCTTTTAGATCTGTGCCAAAAAAAAATCCCCCCACCCCAGTGACTTTTATATCCCACGTTGCATAATATACATTACTGTATATTGGCTTGGATGCGCCTTTATTAGTCTCGCACTGGAGAAATTGACATTTCACAGCGGCAAAGTGAGGAAAGGAAAAGAAGAAGTAGAAAAACAAAATACAGGAGCTGCTGGAAAGACAGCCACTCGAGGGGACGCCGTCTTGAAGTACAAAAGAAAATATGACAACACAAAGACTTTCAATCTTAAGCACTTTTCCGCAGCCGCTTTGTTGTATGAAGCAGTTGTAGATGAAAGAGGAGATTATCCATTTCACCAGTGGATCAGGGACGTCCTAGTAGAATGCGCATGTCTGCTACACACTAAGTTTTGAAGCATTCACAAAGCTGTAGCATCGACTGAGGAAAATAGATCGCCTCACAGCTCCTGCTCCATGGAAATCCGCTTCAATTCCGAGCCGCGGCAGTTCCACATAATTTGAAGTGTTCAATTAGCAAACCGGAAGACCCGGATAAAACCCACGCGGGCCCAGGGAGAAGCTGGCTATCTAACTGGCTACCCAGCTTGCTATTGATTTGCTGTCTATTAGCTATCTGGCTGGCTATCGAGCTTTATCTTTCTAGCTATCTATCTATTGGCTTTCTATTAGCTAGCTAATTAGCTCTCTATCTATTTGAGTTATTCCGGGTTGAGTGAACGCTGGCGCGTGTGGCTGCCGCTGCTCACCCACTGACAAAATTTTCCCGTGACTGTAAAGTGACCTTGTGAGTTTTGAAAGGAAGGCGCTTATAAATTTATTATTATTACAATTATTATTACTATTATTATTATTATTATTATTATTATTATTACAATTATTATTACAATTATTATTATTATTATGATTTCTTTTTATATTTTTATTTTTATTTTTATTTTTAATACATTTCATTTATAAGCGCCTTTCAAAACTGTCAAGGTCACTTTACAGTCACAGGATATTATTGGATTGGATTGGATTGGATTGGATATGCCTTTATTAGTCTCACAGTGGAGAAATTTACATTATTATTATTATTATTATTATTATTATTATTTCTTTTTCTATTTTTATTTTTATTTTTATTTTTATTTCTATTTATTTTTCTATTTTTTTATTTTATTTTTAATACATTTCATTTATAAGCGCCTTTCAAAACTGTCAAGGTCACTTTACAGTCACAGGATATTATTATTATTATTATTATTATTATTATTATTATTATTATTATTATTATTATTATTATTATTATTATTATATTATATGTGAGTGGCATTTTCACTCTTGCTCCACTAAACTGTGGTCTCTATCCAGATTGTCAATGAAATCCAGATGGCAGCAGCAGCAGTCGCATTTCCTCAAAAGTGGAATCAACACGAGGCTCATTTGCTTTTTGGTTCGCTCAAACTGTTTTATACAAATCATTGGAACAGCAATTTGAGTAAGACATGGCTCAGGGCAGCATAGCGACGCATCGTGGCCTCGCTCACCCAAATCATTCCCAGTGTCAATCTGTTGTCTCGCCGCTTTTCTTCAGATCTGCTTTTTTCCAGACACTCACAATCACAAATGTATTTGGCTAAAATGGTAGCTTCGTTAGATAGATAGGTAGGTAGGTAGCTAGCTAGCTAGATAGCTAACTAGGTAGGAAAGTAGGTAGCTAGCTAGCTAGCTAACTAGGTAGGAAGGTAGGTAGGTAGGTAGCTAGCTAGCGAGCTTGATAGCTAACTAGGTAGGAAGGTAGGTAGCAAGTTAGGTAGGTAGCTAGATAGCTAGGTAGCTAGCTAGCTAGCTAGGTAGGTAGCTAGGTAGGTAGCTTGGTATGTAGATAGGTAGGAAGCTAGGTAGGTAGATAGGAAGGTAGGTAGGTAGGTAGGTAGGTAGATGCATGCTGGGTCAGAGAGGACAGTAATTTCATCGGTGCTGTATGTCATGCATATTAGCATATTTGACAATAAAGCTGACTTTGAGATAGATAGATAGATAGATAGATAGATAGATAGATAGATAGATAGATAGATAGATAGATAGATAGATAGATAGATAGATAGATAGATAGATAGATAGATAGATAGATAGATAGATAGATAGATATGTTAATTAGTTTTTTGTTGTTGTTCTTTTGACTTCAAGATGGCGCCGCGAGAATGGCTGCCTTTGCAGCTGCTCCTGTATTTTGTTTTTCTACTTCTTCCTTTCCTTTCTTCTTCCTTTCATCACTTTGCTGCTGTAAGATGTCAATTTCTCCATGGCAAGACTAAACAAGGTAAGTCCAATCCAATTCAAAATGTATATATATATATATATATTTGGGGGAAATGGTAGCACGCTGGCCTCAACGACTATGCACGCAATGCTTATAACATTGATTCTTCCATGCAAATAGTCCACCAAAAAAAACGTCCTTAACAACTATTTGCATTTAAACAAATATTTTTTTAAAAAGCTTTAACATCGACAGTGATAAAGTTAAAGTACGCAGGTACACAGGTACGCATGTTCCACGCGTACCTGCCCATCGTGACGACGTGGTTAAAGCTCTGACGGAGAGGCGTAGCGCTCACCATGGTGCTCAACATTGCTATTTGGTAACTGGAGACAAATACAGCGCAAGAATAGAGCGGACGGTCCTGTTACATTGAACAACTGCATCATGGACACTGGTAAGCAATTTTGATTTATATGGATTTAAATAAATGTGGATTTTTTTGCCTTTGAGGGAAATTAATATTCAAGTGTATTAAGAAAAAAATAATGGTTGTTTTTGTCATTCACCTATTTACAGTAGAGAGTACATGGAAATTTTATGTGTTGCATGTATGCATTTTTCCCCCAATTATCATCATCATCACATTTTTTTTTGCATTATAATGACATATATGAAGCTTTTTCAAAATATTCTAAATCATCATAATCATAAAGCCTTTCATAGTGCCACAACGGGGAAATCTGCAATCCACAGCAGCAGTTTTCAAAAGGGGTTAAAAACAAAGTATTATAAGCATAATAGAAATGTCAGAAGACAGAAATAACTGTGCAAAAAAATGATTCATAAAGAACTGTACAGAGTGCAAATAAAAAAAAAATGATAGATGAAACTG
This sequence comes from Hippocampus bargibanti, assembly GCF_051943395.1. Lineage (NCBI taxonomy): Eukaryota > Metazoa > Chordata > Actinopteri > Syngnathiformes > Syngnathidae > Hippocampus > Hippocampus bargibanti. Next base: position 20,426,982 of record NC_142747.1, on the reverse strand, counting down.
TATTGAGTCAACATTGCGTTGTATGGTATTAGCTGGCTGGATGGCTAGCTGTTGGCTATCTATTCGCTAGCTAGCTTTTTTTTTTTTTTATTTATTTGAGTTATTCCGGGTTGAGTGAATGCTAGCGCATGTGGCTGCCGCTGCTCACCCACAGAAAAAACCTTATCCTGTGAATGTAAAATGACCTTTCATTTGTAAGCGCCTTTTGAAAGGCGCTTACAAATGAAATGCATTATGTTGATGATGATGATGATGATGATGATGATGGTGATGATGATGATGATGATTATTATTATTATTATTATTGTTATTATTACTATTACTACTAATAATAATAATCCATTTAATTTCAAAACTCTCAAGGTCACTTTACAGTCACAGGATCAGTTTTTCTGTGGGTGAGTAGCAGAAGCCACACGCGCCAGCGTTCACTCACCCGGAAGTAACTCAAAAAGATAGAAAGCTAGCTAGCCAGCTAATAGATAGCTAATAGCCAATAGCTAGCTAGATAGCCAATATATTTCCTGACTCAATTAGCTAGCCAGACATATATTATCTGTATTATTATTATGAATAACAATAACATGTAATTTCAAGTGCCCTTCAAAACACTCAAGGACACTTTACAATGAAAAAAAACAGTGCGAAACAATAAAACCATCAATAAAATGATAAATAATAAAATAGCTGATTCATTATTATTATTATTATTAATAATAATAATAATAATAATAATAATAATAATAATAATAATAATAATAATAATAATATATTCTGCCCTCCATTTTATGTCCATTTCATATGTGAGTAAAAAAATGGTGGGCAACTCCAATGAAAGTTTGAATTTAATGTTTGAAATTAACGCAGAAAAAAATATACTGTGACTGTAAAGTGTCCTGGAGTGTTTTGAAAGGCACTTATAAATGAAATGTATGATTACTATTATTATTATTATTTTTTTATTATTATTATTTATTTATTTTATTATTATTATTATTATTATTATTATTATTATTATTATTATTTTTTTTTTCCAATGACAATTTCCATGTCACTGACACAACTTTCTTGTAGTCAATCCTTGATATTGCTCAACTGTGAAACATTCAAATCGTACACTCGACATGAAATCGCAATCGATCAAAGTCGTGTCTGAATTTGGACGATGTCTGTTTTTATTGCCCCGATAGAATATTCAAAAAGAGTGTACCAGGGCGTCCGGGTCAAGCACACCGTCAAAGACCTGTTGGCAGAGAAACGATCCCGACAGACAAACGGCCCAAGATACAGTGTAAGTACAACAATCTAAAAAAAAAACATTAAAAAAAACACCATGCTTTTGTCCCTTCCCGTTTACTCCGTCTATTGATTTTTATTCTCCCTCTCTGACCAAATCTTAAAGGACAACCGACACCTCCGGACAAGTTGTGTCCATAATTTGTAAAATAGCTTCAAATGACTTCTACTGAGCGTATTTGACAAAGATTGAACCGCATATAGCGATATTTTACCTTTTAAGACTCGCGCTGAATATTCAGGAAGTCTTGTTTTTGAGTTGGTGACAAGTCCGTACGTGACGTCACTGAAGGAACGCCCCTGACCGAAAAAAGGACACATTGTAGCAGTCCTTCCATCACGTCAATATATTTTGCTGTACTTGTTTGGTCTGAAAGCATCATGTTGCACCAAAAAGAGCCAGAAGAGGGCGACCAAGCTCCATGAAAGGAATTTATCAGCCTGACGTCACAAACAAGGGGGCGGGACCTTCTGAAACTCGCCATTTCCGGGGTCATTTTGAAGTAGTTTTGGGACACTTGAAGTCATTTTTATTGCTGTTTTGCATTTGACTAAAAATATCAGCCTGCGTGTTTTGAGTATTTTAGATGCTGTAAAACGTTTTTCTGATGTCAGTTAGGAAACAAAAAAAAAATGGTGTCGGTTGTCCTTGAAAGCCGCAGTTGACATTCTACTGGTAGCCTTTTTCAAAAAAAAAACGTCCCCCATCTGTTGATGTTCAAGCTCGTTATACGGACTGAACATCCGCGGTTGATCCATTGTCCATCTTGTAAACCCCAAACCCCCCCACCCGCCTCCCCCTTAGGCTTTTCTTTGCTTAGAAAAGCCGTCAGGCTCTTGCAAACCCAGTCGGCAAATAGCGAAGCACGGTGCCGAGATGATAACAAAAGAGCGCTAATTCACCGCTAGCAATAGTGATGGCTACGCTTTCCAAAAAAAAAAAAACTTCTGTGTGCTGACGCACGGGTGGACGAGTACCACGGTGGAGGTTTCCTATGCAAAGTTTGAAGCGTACACACCTGCGCTGGGCCTTTATTGTCCGCAGTCTTACGCAGACAAGCGCTCTATTGTTGCCTCATAAACACACAACAACAACAACAACACACTTGTCACTTTACAGTCACAGGAATAACTCAAATAGAAAGTTAGCTAGCTAATATATAACCAATAAATAGCTAGCTAGATAGCTACTAGATAGAAAATATATAGCCAGCTACATAGCCAGATAGCTAGCGGCATAGGTTAATGCTCACTTAGCAATGATATCGCTTTTTATGTGTACATTTTGTGTCCCTTTAGTGTGAGTGTGAACATGGATAGCTGGCAACCGGTTCAGGGTGTACCCCCCCGTCTACTGCTCAAAGACAACTAGGATAGGTTCCAGTGCCCCCATCCTCGAACCTCGTGAGAATAAAGTGGATCGGAAAATGAATGGGTGTCCACGTGTTGGTGTGTGAGGGTATTTGGTGTCAGTTCGGGGCCTTTTCATGGCATTGTTTACTTTTATGTTTACAAAAGGAGACGCATAGAGACACCGCCGTCCTAAAGACATTCATTCCTTTATGTCACAGCAAACATTGACCACGGAGTCAGTTGTCTACTGTTCGAAACGACAACACCACTGTAGTCGCCATTGTTATGGATGTCGTCTTTATAACATGCCCTTATACTAAATGATCCCTATCAACAATGCAGTGATACCTCGGTTTACGAACCCCTTGGCTTACGAACTTTGCGCTTTACGAACGTTAAATTTATGAAAATTTTACCTTGGCATACAAACTATTTTTCAGGATACACATGGAGCTGCCACAATGAGTGATGTGTCGATCGCGAACGAGCCCGTTCTCCTCAAAAGAAAATGGCAGCTGCCTTTTTTTTTGTCCTTTATTCCCCGCCCCCAGTCTTCGGTTAAAGCCACGTGATTGGTCAAGAACGCAGCAGTGAGGGCAGGTGGTTGAAACAACGAGACAGGCAGACGACAGAGAGAGAGTGAGAAAATGGATAGAAAACAGTGACGTTTGGACTCGTTTCAACGTTGATAGTTCAAAGGCAGAGTGTCGACTGCAAGGTTAAAATATCCCATCAATCAGGCTCCACAAATAACCCGCACAAGCCATCTGTACACTAGATGCAAAAAGCTATCAAGCCAGCGAAACAGAACACAATTCAAAGACAAAGTCAAAGTCAGCTTTATTGTCGAATATGCAATTGATGAGGAACTAGGTAAAATTATCGCAGAGAAAGCACCTACAAGGGATCATTCCTCAAGATGGTGAAGGAAGAAGGCTACGTTCCTCATCAAGTGCTTAATGCTGATGAAACCGGCCACTCCATTCCATCAAGCCATCAACGACCATCACAAAGGCAAATTAAACGACTTTATTATACTGTACTGTTTATGTCTTTAATTATAATACCATAGCACATTTATTATACATAAAATAAGGTACATTTTGTGTAGTTTTAAGGCTTAGAAAGTTAGAAAATTATGTTTTATGGGGACCTGGGAACGGCTTATTCTCATTTTAATGGTTTCCTATGGGAAATGAATTTTTGGGATACACACTTTTTGCCTGACACACTCTGTCTGGGAACCAATTAAGTTGGTAAGGTATCACTGTACCATATAAAAATGAGATATTGAATATCGTCACTGAAAAAAATCTCTGCTTTTTCAAATAATATTATGTGGGTTTGTTGTATTTTCCAAAGAAAGGACGGCACCTAATCAGACAGTCACACACACAGAGTCTGCGTCTGAACTTAAACATGCTGATTTCCCTACAAGGCCTTCAGAGATGCACTGAGCCGTACCTGCGCCATAAGAGGAAGTCTTAGCATTGGCAAATCACATTCAAATTCTGTCCTCAAAATTTGCTTGTCTCCCCGCCTACACCAACTTCATATTATCAACTCTTTCATGTTGGCGATATGCAAACAACAGCGCTTATCCCTTGTCTTTCCCCACCGTCACTCCTCCACATATGCGGCTAGACTCGGCTTTTAGGTCCAAAAACTGACAAGTATAACATTTTTAAATATTATTATTTTACATATACAGTGATATATCAGCTTACGAACTTAATTGGTTCTCAGAAAGTGTGTGTAAGGTGAAAAGGTTCGTGTGCCAAACATTTATTCCCCATAAGAAACCATTAAAAATTACAATAATTCGTTCCCAGGTCCCCATAAAACATAATTTTCTTGTAAATACGCCTTAAAACTACACAAAATATACCTTATTTTATGTATAATAAACGTGCTATAGTTATAATCAAATAAATAAACAAACTGTACTATATAATAAAGTCGTTTTATTGACCTTTGTGATTGTCATTGATGTAGTTGCCTCTTGATGATATTCGAGTGAAGTTGCCGTGCTTTCTCGGCGATAGTAGCCTCACTCACACTGTCCCCTGCTAGCTGCTTTTCGTTAATCCAAATCAACAGAAGTTATTCAACCTCTTCTATTGCCTGAGAGCATTGCTTCGACAACACAGAAACACCTTTAGCCACACGTAGCGATGGTCGACTTAGCGTACTGGTTCTGGGATGCTAAGTCACACAAACGCACACCTCGTTCCTGTTTTTCGATGATCTCCTTCTTCTGCTTGACCGTAATTTTCTTTCGTGTCCTCTTTGGCTGAACACTAGTGGTGGGTCTTTTCGGTCCTATAATAGCAAAAGTGCACTGCACTCGATAACAAACCACTTCTGCACTCAAAGAAAACTAGTCAGCCAGCCACCGTGGCAGTGTTCGACCGTGTGGTTTGGTGCTCATCTGCCGAAAACGAGTCCGCCAGCCACCGTGGCGCTGTGTGACCTGGTTTGTCCGCCGAAAACTAGTTTTATATATATATATATATATATATATATATATATATATATATATATATATATATATATATATATATAGCTGGATAGCTATGTATTAGCTATCTAGCTATCTATGTAATAGCTATCTAACTATCTAGCTATCTAGCTAGCGATCTAAATGCTACCTATTAGCAACTTAGCCAGCTTTATATCTATTTGAGTTACTTCCGGGTTGAGTGAACGCTGACGCGCGTGACTGCCGCTGCTCATACGCAGAAAAACTGATCCCGTGACGGTCAAGTGACCTGAAAGGATCTTATAAATGAAATATATTATTAAGAAACATAGTATTATCTAATCTTGTTCACGTGTCTCCTCTTTTTTGTCTTCACAGAGTGGTTCAACATCGCCACCCTCTTTGGTTCAGATGTCAGGTGAGAAAATGACTCAGAAGAAAAAACTAAACTACAGAAACTTGAACAAATGAATAAAGGACTAACTACAGTAAAGTCTCGTTATATTGATATTCAAGGGAGTCCGAAAAAATATCGATATAACCGGGACTATCGATATATCCGACCCTGTTTGCATGTAATTTTCCCCGTGCGTGCATAGAAATAGTATCGATATAACCGGGACTATCGATATATCCGATATCGATATAACGAGACTTTACTGTACATTGTTCAATTTATACCTACTGGCCACAACATTGAAGAACTATCATATATATTCAGCGAACACCATTCTTGTTATTCACTATTGTTGTAGTTTTTCATAGTGATCGTAGTTAACCTTCTCCTGAAGTTAAAAACAAACTGAAATGTGACAACTGCAATAAGCTGAAAACTCATCCAGGAATTGACCTTGCTGCCTCTTGACCAAAAAACCTCATTTAAAAGCAGTGGCGGACCTTCAAGGCCTGCAAAGCCTTCTCTGCTGGCTTAAAAATTTTCCACGAATACTTATTAAATAATTCCAAATCATCTTTTAGCCTCATTTAATTCCTTTTCCCCTTTTGTGCTGCTTCCAGATGTGTATTTTCGTATTTAAGCATTTAACCAATCATATTTCATCCATAATTTCTTACCAGGGTCAAAAATCGACCTGTACGCCTTCACAATCAGTTCTGCAGGCCCAGTCGCCTCCTATCTGTCGTTCAAACTGTTGCTTTGACCAATCAGATTTCGAGTTGGCACCCCAAAAAGCATACCAACGCCTTCTTCCAGGCATTGGTCAACGTCAGAGTTTTCGCAAACTATGATAGGCTCGTCACTAGCCCATTCAAAACCATAACGATTGCTGAAGTCCTGTTGCAGAGCAGATATGATCACGTTGACAGGATGCCGTATACCGTGTGTCTCATAGAAGATTGAAACAAATTGTTTTCAAAAGTCCATAAAAATGGTCCTACTCTTTCCACCAGGGTCTCATATGTTACCCAGCTACTATGGTCTGAGGCGACCTTTCATATCGGATTCGGACTATGGTCCATCGACCAAGCAGTTTTCGCCAGATGTGTACCAATCCACCTTTGGAGGCAGACCGCTGGGCTGCGAGACATCAAGCTTCTCTCTCATTGACACCTACTACCCTGACACGTTCAGTGAATACCGCAACACAACCACCGCCAGCTTCTCAAGCTCTGGAGGATCTTTCCTGCCTTCTTCTTCGTCCCTACCGTCACTTTTGCCTCCTTTCAGTGGAGAGTCACCACATGTATTCATGGTAGGAATCGTAGCCATTGTTCGTCTCTTCATAGACTGTCGTCTTGTCAGGAAACATGGTTCTAACTCTTCTTTCATCACCCTTCAGAGAGACTCGTGGGAGCAGTCCGTTGCAGAGTCAGTTCCTCGGGTGGACGCTCTTTGTCCGGACGACTTGGCTTCTGTCAGCGTCCCGTCGTCCATGCCCAGCCCGGAATCCCAGGGGAGCCCCTCCCGACCAAGCCAAGGCTCGTCGACAATGGGTCCGGGTTCCACCAGCCAGTCTTACACTCTGCACTCCCTTGAGGACGCACAGTACCACCTATTAACCTCCGGCAACTCCTACGCAGCTCCGCCTTCCTCCTTCCCCGTTTCTGCCTACATGAACAGCGACTTAGCATCCAAGATGGTCGCAGAGGAGGGGGCGGACGACCACACGGGTCTCCCTTTAAATATGGAGGGTGACGTTTCCTGGGAGAAGGAGGACGCCGTGAGCGCCTGGTGTCCCTACGAGTTAAGGAGGGCCTACTGACTGTATTGCACGTATCTGCGCTTTGAGTATTTTTAAGGAGACAAAAGGACGACTTATGGATGAGTTGATGGACCTTAATTCAGTTTGGTGTTAACAAACTCAAGAAACATTTGACCAGTGAAGACTTCAAGTCTCTACAAAGTCAAAAGACAACAAGCAACGTCTGTAGAGGTTTCAATTCAACAAATAATTCTTAGAACCAATTTGTTATGGAGGATTTTCAAGATAATTTTCTCCCAAATCGTCAGGTTACTGATAATCGGGAGGCTAATTTTAAACAGGTCTACCAAGAACCCATACATGAAATGTACCTTGTGTTTTCAGATTGAAGCATTGAACCAATCACATTTCAGCCATCATTTGTTACCAGGGTTAGAAATCTACCCGGACGCCTTTGTCATCAGTTCTGCAGGCCCTGGAGCATAAAATAAGTTGTTGCTTTCACCAATCAGATTTAGAGTTGGCAACAGCAAGGCCTCCTCACAGGCCTTATTTCCTAGCTAACGCTTCCCTCTAGTGGACTTCAATCAAATAATCAAGCATTGACTTGGACACTGGTGATGTCAGAAATTAGCCAGATAGCTGAATAGAAAAGGAGCTATCTTGCTCGCTTGCTAGCTAGTTCAATCGCTAGCTAGCTCAATAGATGAGCATGGAATTTTATAAGTTTAATTTGCTTTCGTGGGCCAAATAAAATGATGTAGTGGGCCAGATTTGGCACCCGGGCTTTGACTTTGATAGTTGTGATGTCAGGGATTAGCCAGATAGCTAGAAAGAGAGCTATCTAGCTTGCTACCTAGCTAGCGTGTTAGCTAGCTATCTCAATAAATGAGCATGGAATTTCACAAGTTTGGTTTGCTTTCGAGGGCCAAAAGAAATGATGTGGCGAGCTGGATATGGCCCTTGCGGTTTGACTTTGACACTTGTGATGTCATGGATTAGCCAATTTGCTGAATAGAAAGAGAGGTATCCTGAAAGAGAGGTAGCTGCTCAATCGCTATCTCGCTAGCTAGCTAGCTCAAATGATGAGCATGGAATTTCACAAGTTTTGTTTACTTTTGCAGGCCCAATAAAATGATGTGGCGGGCTGGATTTTTTGTATCTAACACTTGTGATGTCAAAGATTAGCTCGCTAGCTAAATAAAAAGACTTTGACACCTATTGACTTCAACATTTTTGTTTGTCATGACTTTGAATAAAACTTTACATTCAAGAGAAGCATCTCAACAAAAGTACGTGTATGTATTTGTGCAATAATTACATATGAAACCTCGTCAAAACATGCATGTTATTTCAAAAGCAGGCTCACAATTTATACCCAAATGTGACAAAATTGAGATCAACTGGAGGAATAAAACATAAAAAAATGATTAGAATCAGAATCAGAAAGCCTTTAAAATTAAAATATATATTCCAAAGGTTGTTTTAGTCAATGAAAAAAAGTGGTCGATTTAAACAAGTGATTTGTTTTTGTATCTGACGATGGTTTCCAGGGAAGACGACGTTCACGTTTTTGAACAGCAGGCGGCGACATGTCATCGTCTGAGAAGAGAAAGCGAGACAGAGAGACAGAGAGAAAGACACAGAGAGACAGACAGAGAGACCTTGGTTACCGCGAGAAACTCAACAGTGTATATTAGATTCGTGAAATACTGAAATGACAAAATAAAAATAATAAATATACATGGGGGGGGGGGTAAAAAAAAAAGACAGACTATAACACACAGTCCTTAAAATTAATAAACAAAACAACATTTTATGCACCAAATGTGAACACTTATTGATTTCTTCGTGACTATTGGCAATAATTAACGACGAAGTGACCCTTAAAAAAATGACATTAAAATTTCATATTTACCTCGAATGCCACTGTCGTATTATTGTACTCTTACCAATGTGAAGAAAATGTCCATTTTGTCTATAGGAGCATTTGATGCACCTAAATGAGCAAAATTATTATTATTAACAATAATAATAAATTTTATTTTCAAACGCCTTTCAAAGCTCTCGTGACAGTTTACAGTTACAGACAAGCATAGAAAAAAACAGATTCAGTCATAAATAAAATATTTATAAATAGAAACAAGAGAAAATTGATTAATATGGATATACCAAATCCAGTTTGCAACCCCACAAACAAAAAATACATAAAAAAATACACAAACAAAATACAAAATGAAACAAGTGAATTCCGACGATGAGTCAATAGCATTTCTATGAATTGTGACGGTGGTATTCATCTTACTATTTAAGGTGCCATAAGAAGAAAAAAATAATCAACCCATTTTTGAATATAAACCCCCATTTATGCGTCATAATTGGATCCATTTCGGATCTCTTTGTGCACTTGCAGAAGGCCGCCGCATCCGAAGATGGCCGCTGGCCTTTGCCACGCCCACCCAAGGCTCACCTTTCTCCATTTTGATCACGATCAAAGCATTAAACGCACCCGATCGCGATATAATCGCGCGGATCGAAGCCTTCCGAGACACGACGATCGACGAAAATCCCTTTTCGGCCATGAAATGGCGTACAGAAGGCACCGTTGCCCTCTCGCTTAATAAGGGCTGTGTGCTGCTGTCATCATCCAAAAGGAGCATAAATGAGTCGAAATCGGATTTATTTTCCGTCCAAATGTCAAATAAAGTCATCATGTATTACAAACGGACCTATAGAAGGCAACCGTGGAGTGTATTTTGCCGAAAAATCCATAGAACTCGGTTGCCTCTGAATATTCAAATCGAAAGTAACGCGCAATCAAATCATTGTCAAATCATTGAGTTCTAAGGCTTTTAAATAGTAGGCATGGAGGGAGAAAATCCCAAACTAATATCTTCCCAGCTGCATTACAATATTGTTGGATGCTCTCGAGCTACTCCGAGACTTTTACTTTGGTATTTTGAAAGACTTTTGTCCAATTTTCGTTCTTGGTCATTTGTACAGAGGCAGCAGCCCAAAAAAAAAAGGGACGCGTTGAGGAGCCCCCCCGGCGGGTCTTGATCAAGTGGAAACTTCAAACTTCATCATCTCTGTCGTCATGTCTGGTGAGTTTTCCACAAGGAATGTTTTTTTTTTTTCATCCGGTGCAATCCAGATTTCCTGATAAATAACCCCCAAAAAAAGAAAGAAAAGAGATGATGAGTGATGCTTGAATTGTGTAAGTAAAGCATGTCAGTCAGTCAACCTTACTTCACCCCCTTTTCGACCCCCTCCTTTCATTTCTCGACGGCAAATTTCGCCCAAAGATTGTCAGCCTAACTACATTTATTATTTGATACCACCTTTTTTTTGGGGAGTCTTTTTTTTTGCATTCAAATGAAGCCGTCTCTCTCACTAACCGCGCATCGTGTAACGCCATGACTTTGTTCTTAACCGCACGTGCCTTTTCACACGACGCACAATTATCGTTTTATACAACAAACACGAGAAAATAATAATCATGAAAAAGTGACATTTGGATCATTTTTTTGGGGTGAGGTGAGAGGAAAAGCGCCTTGTAGCGGGGGGAGTCGTGACAAACGTGTTCTAGTGGGATGTGTCTGCCGCCGTGTCATTTTTTGGCCCTCTCTTTGCCACCTTTAAGACAAATCATAGACTAGCATTTAGATATATGAATATTTATCAGATGGCGTCCTCTGCTTGTCTGCTTTATCAAATTGACATTCCACGAGTATTTAAGAGCACTTTGGGCGGGAAATAAACCACGCAAACGCATGTTTATTTTCATTCAAATGATTTGTATGTTGGCTATTTTAACAGTTATGACAATGAGGCGGGGGGGGGGGTCGTTTTTAAGATTGAACGCAGATCGGCGATTTGTGTACAAACGGCGCTTGTGCACACCGCCCCAAAAAACAACATTCCGAGCGAATCCTCCCAAGTTTTCGCGCGTACAAAATGTCATTTGGACGTAAACGTCAACATTTACAGTGATCAATGATAGATCGATGACTTTACATATCCGATCGGAACACTTTGCACACCCCTCCCCCTCCGTCCTCTCGTTTATTTTGATCGACCGACAAGCACATTTTCACTACAGATCAATATCGGCCATATAGCGACTCGTCAAACACGTCAGAAAAGAAATCTACAAGTATGAATGGCGTAATTTTCTCGATCTTACCAGAATGTTCTGGTTTGGGTGGGGTTGCTTTCGAAGTGCGAGCGAGTCAAAGCGATCATCCACAACTTCGCGGGGGAAAGGAAGTGGGAAGTTTCAAGCTTGTTTGCTGGAAGAGGGGGCGCGTTGAACGGGGAGACGAGTGCGTAAGATCACCTCAGCTCCATTTCCAAACCATGCGGTGCGACAATTTCATGGAGCCATTCTTTGCGTAATTACGCACGATTAAATTAAAAAAAAAACAACGCGGAAGAAATGTGAGCGTAAAGAACATAACATGTGCAAAATAGTTTATTTTCATTTAATTTCTTGTTTTTGGGGGTTGTATAATTGCATTTTATATATTTTTATATCATATTGTATTTCATTTACGTGCGTATTTCGCATATACATCCAAGACCAATAACTGTACTTTAATTATCAGGTGGTACATGTGGTCTTTGCGTGTGTGTGTGTGTGTGTGTGTGTGGGGGGGGGGTGTTATGAAAGGAAAATAAACCAGAAAAAATATTTTATTCCCATCTAGAGGAACAAAAAATAACAAGGAGTCGATTGCATATGATTGTGTTGTTGGGAAGTGTGTTCTTATTTGATCAACAGGAATGGCATGCCCCCCCCACCCCCACTTCCAACCTCATCCCTTTAATTCCTGACATCTCTCACCCTTTACCACCCCTTGCAGATAAACCGCGGGTGTACCAAGGAGTGAGGGTGAAGACCACAGTCAAAGAACTTCTGCAGAGGCACAGAGCCCGCGAGGCCAACCGGAAAAAAGTCAAAACGGTAAATCGACTCTCGGCACACGTTTGAGTCACTCAGTAAAAAAAAAAAAAAAAAAAACATTACAGGTATAGGTGTACACACAGAAAAAATACACTACAATACAATCCATATTCATTCATTCATTAATTGGTTCCCAGAAAGTGTGTAAGGCGAAAAGTGTGTATCCCAAAAATATATTTCCCATAGGAAACCATTAAAATGACAATAATCCGTTCCCAGGTCCCCATAAAACAGCATTTTCTACTAATCGTTGTATTAAGTTCATCCTGTCTACTTGATGTCTAATTTAAAACAGATTCATTGCTGACAGACAGTGCTTTGTAGGTGTTCAAACTCTGACAAAGGCGGAAGTATACGCCGAAACATGTCAGTTATTTGAACACCTACAATACACTGTCTGTAAGTAAAGAATCTGTTTTAAATTAGCATTTTCTCCCTTCTAATTTTCTAAGCCTTAAAACTACACAAAATATACCTTATTTCATGTATAATAAATCCGCTATGGTATTATAATTAAAAAAATAAACTGTACTATATAATAAAGTCATTTTATTGACCTTTGTGAAGGTCGTTGATGGCTTGATGGAATGGAGTGGCCGCTTTTATTAGCATTAAACACTTGATGAGGAACGTAGCCTTCTTCTTTCACCATCTTGAGGAATGATCCCTTGTAGGTGCTTTCTCTGCTATAATTTTACCTTGTTCCTCATCAATTGTGTTCTGTTTAGCTGGGTTGATAGCTTTTTGCATCAAGTGCACAGATGGCTTGTGCGGGTTATTTGTGAAGCCTGATTGATGGGATATTTTAACCTTGCAGTCTCCACTCTGCCTTTGAACTATCAAAGTTGAAACTCTTTCCCTGTCGTCTGCCTCTCTTTAATGTTTAAACCACCTTCCCTCACTGCTGCGTTCTTGACCAATCACGTGACTTTAACCGAAGAAAGGGGGCGGGGAATAGAGGACAAAAACAGTCGGCTGCCATTTTGTTGTTAGAAGAACGGGTACGTTCGAGAACGACACATCACTCATTGAGGCAGCTCCCTGTCTGAAAAAAGTTCGTATGCCAAGGTAACATTTTCATAAACGTAACGTTCGTAAACCGAAAAGGTCGTAAGGCAAGGAGTTCGTACACAGAGGTATTACTCTATATAGCGCTTTAACAACAGCTGAAGCTGGAACATGGACAACGATCATATACAGGAAATAAAGCGGTCACAAAGATATTAGAAAGTGCACCAGGGAGTGAAAACAAGATCAGAATCATGCTAGGTCGAATGTCAAAGACTAGAAACCCCCCCCCCCCCCCCCGACCCTTGTTTAAACGTTGCTTTTGTCTGTGACTTTCAGATACCTCAAGACTGTTTGGATCTTCAAGGTTTATGTGCCTCACCTCTTCCTGGTAAGTCTTCACAGCCGTCTCCAAACTCGCCAACAGACGATGTGCAAAAAATGTGTCCACTCCAGTGCCAGGGTTTTTGTCATTGTCACTCAAATTCCAGGACCCACAGAATATTGAGTTTTAGGACTACAAAAAATTCAATGCAGCGTAAGAAACCGGAGTCTCTCTTATTTAAACAGAAAAAAAAAGTTAATTCCTAAATGATATGGGTCTGGAGTTAAATGAGCTTGAAATGAGGGCAGATGTACAAAATACAATGCAATACGTACATATTGGTTTATATAGCGCTTTAGCTGAAGCTGGAACAAAGTGTTAACAGGGAAAAGGAAATGCTACCCCCTTGTGGAAAAGAAAAATCATAGCCACAGGTCTGGCCAGTGCTTTATCCCCACCCAAGAAAGAAGAAAAAACAAACCTGAACTATATCAGGAACGGTGCTTTACGTCATATTTTCAATTCCGGGATAAATTCAAGAATGGCAGTGAATGAGTTCATCACTCCGTGATTCAGATATTTTTAATAATAATAATAATAATTCATTTAATTTAGTAGTGCCTTTCAAAACTCTTAAGGTCACTTTACAGTCACAGGATAAGTTTTCTTGTGGGTGAGCAGCGGCAGCCACACGAGCCAGCTTTCACTCAACCCGGATTAACTCAAATAGATAGAAAGCTAGCTAGCTAATAGCTAGCTATATAATAGCTAGCTAGCAACAGCTGAAGCTGTAACAAAGCGCTAACATGGACAAAAAGCAAATGCTGCCCCCTTGTGGAAGGAAAAAACAATTCCCAGAGGTCTGACTTGCGCTTTATCGGCACCCAAGCATGGAAAAAAAGGGAGGGATTAGTTTCAATCTTTTGAGGAGCACGTCTGCGTAAGCTCTCAGTGGTATAGGAGTGGTCCATCGATGAAAATGTTTCTTCAGCCGTCATCTGTACAAATTTGAAGGTGTCGGACATTTCGCTTCTCATCCAAGAGGCTTCGTCAGCGAAGAATAACCTGAGAGCAGGGACCAATCATAGCATAGTCTGGCACCGCCACGTCTGGACAGTAGGGATCTATATACAGTGGGGCCTCGGTTTAGGAACACCTTGCCTTGCCAAGGTCTCACTGTATAGGACCAAAACTACCAGCGATATTTTAGTTCGCTGATGAAGCCTTTTGGATAAGAAGCGTCCGACACCTTCAAAGAAGTACAGATGATGGCTGAAAAAAAACCTTGTCATCTTCATTTTTTTTTGTTTATCCTCACGTGGGATGGTGGGGGGGGGGGGGGGGGCGTGCTGAAGCCTGTCCCAACTGGCTTCAGGCAGTCGAGGCGGGATACAGCCAACAGTTTGCCAACCAAAACCACCAATTACATGATTTTAATTGTTTCATCTCTTAAAGGGGGTGGAGGACTGAATATGTTTTGCTGTTCATTTCAACCATTTTGTTCTGGACTAGGGAAGGGCAGCCATTTTTTATAATAATAATTATTTAGTTTTTTTAATGGGGAATCACCAGCTATTTATTGATGTATGAATTTATCCAAGCATATCTTCCTAAATGGAATCTAGGTGGCTATGTGGACCCCCCCACCGCAGCCATTGTGGACCCCGCCTCCGATTCCTTCAAAGGCGTCCAGCAGATGCAGGAGAGCTGCGGCTTCCCGTGCAACCAGCAAGCTTTTGGGGAGATGATGGCGCCTCCCGATGGTTTCGGCGGAAACAACGGCGACGGTTGCTACAATAACATCTCCATGGCTCCTTCTTTGCCGCTGGCCTGGAGCCACGGCCTCCCATTGGATTCGGTGGATTTCAACAGTGGCCACGGGCCGGTAGGTTTTTGCGCGTTTGCAGCCATGTTTGTAGGAATATTTTTAAACTTCGTTCTTCGTTCACGTCAGAGATCCGGCTCTAAGAACCGGCTCGTTCGCGAACGACACATCACTACAGTATTGCCAGAAGTCATTGCCATTAGTCTTCTGGCAACTAGTCTTAGTAGCACAATTAATTTGATTAATGAAAAGAGCGCAGATTTGAAACATATTTGTTGCCGTGTGTGTGTGTGTGCGTGTGTGCGTGTGTGTGTGTGTGTGTGTGTGTGTGTGTGTGTGTGTGTGTGTGTGTGTGTGTGTGTGTGTGTGTGTGTGTGTGTGTTTGTCTGTCAGTGTGTCAAAGATATCTGCACAGGCATGACAATTTCTTGGCCAAATGTATGAATATTCCCTAAACACACAGTAATGTCGGGGTAATTTGCTTTATATCTATCTATCTATCTATCTATCTATCTATCTATCTATCTATCTATCTATCTATCTATCTATCTATCTATCTATCTATCTATCTATCTATCTATCTATCTATCTATCTATCTATCTACCTACCTGCCTACCTACCTACCAACCTACGTAGCTATCTATTTATCTAGGTAGCTTGCTAGCTAGCTAGATAACTATATTTCTATCTTTCTCTCTATCTGTCTCTCTATATATCTATATCTATGTCTATATCTATATCTATATCTATATCTATATCTATATCTATATCTATATCTATATCTATATCTATATCTATATATCTATATATCTATATATCTATATGTATATCTATCTATCTGTATCTATCTATATCCTTATGCTGTATCTATATATCTACATTTATCTATCTGCATTTCTCTATATTAATATCCACATATCTATATATCTATATCTATCTGTCTCTCTATATATCCATATCCATATATCTCTATCTCTATCTTTTTTCTCTATATCTATGTTGATATCTATATGTCTATGTATCTATCGATATAGATGGAAAGATTGACGAGCGCCCAAAACGCTGTGTTTTTAGGTCCCGCGCTCCTCCCCAGAGTCCCTCAACAAGCTGTGCAGGCCGACGGATCACAATTGCTACTCGCCGCATGATTCCTTCTCCTCCTCGTCCTCTTCCTCCTGCTACGACTCGCCCACCAGGATGGAGTGCAACGTGGTCAACTACTCGGCCGAGCACAACCACAACTGCAGCGTTCAGGACTGTTACTGCTTGCCTTCGTGCTGGGCCAACCTGCAGGAGAGCTTCTGCCCTCCGGAATATTCCTCTTGTTATCCTCCCACAGATTATTGCCTCATGGAGGAGAATTATTTCAAGAGCAATTTTGCTTTGGGCACTGAAATGTGTTATAATGTATTATGATGAGGAATTTCATATTTTTCCTTTCAATCACTCACATCGGGGATTGGCGAGTGTGTGTCTCTAAGCAAGGGTGGAGTGGATATAATGAATGGATGATGAATGGATGAAATGGCTGATTTGATCTGGCTTTTTTTTATTACTCAGATTTATTTTCATACCCATGACAAATCTGTTTTTAATAAAAATGTAAAAAAAAAACTCTCGTTTTGACCTTCCAATTACTGTGATACCTTTGGCTTACAAACTTATTTGGTTCCCAGACAGAGTGTGTCAGGCAAAGTGTGTATCCCCAAAAATAATTTCTCATAGGAAACCATTAAAATCAGAATAATCTGTTCCCAGGTCCCCATAAAACATAATTTTCTAATTTACTAAGCCTTAAAACTACACAAAATATACCTTATTTTTTGTATAATAAATGTGCTATGGTATTATAATTAAAGAAATAAACTGTACTGTATAATAAAGTTTTATTTACCATATTTACAGTATACATACTCGATAAAAGGTTAAATCTCTCCTATGATTAAAAAAAAAATGAATAAAGAGCGAGAGAAGAAGGATTTGGTTGCTTGCGTAACACTCACTCACACCTCATTCCTGATGTTTTGTCGTGGCTAGAGTTCACTGCCAAAGTTAAGCATTAAGAGATTGCTGGGCATGCACGTGCATGCGTTAGTGCCGGCACGTGTGCACTCCGTGTTTGCCAATTTTACTTTCCTGACACAAGCCCTCACATGTGGTACGACGGGTCGCATTCATTAAATGACTTTCGCTGCGGTTAGGGAAGGTTCTTCTGTAAATTAGCGTTCAACCTGATACGGTTGTTCGCTACTTTTTACACATAACACACAAAAAAAAATCAATGTTAAATCACAAGTTGTTTGAAAATGAATGTGAATGAAAGATGACGAGCTCCAAATAAAATGGTAATTATAAGCGTGCAGTGACAAACGTTGCCCGTTTGCTATCCCGTATGATGAATTGAGGATCCCGAATCAAAATCGGTTGGGTTAAGATCTTCTGAGATCTTTAATTTTGGTTTTGGTTCGGATTTGTGGAAAGTTCAATGTGGGGCCGTGAATTTCATCGCTAGGCCTTCAGTTGTGCTATGTCTGCATCAATCCGGACTGAAAAAAGTATGGTGTGATTCACTAGAGGGCACCATTAGCCAGGAAATAACGGATTAAACTTTTTTTTTAATGATGTCCATTTTTTCTTGAAAAATCCGTCTTGAAAATGGCTTTAACCAAATCCATTTCTTCTCCTCCTTCAGCCATTGTGGGTTGACAAAACCGCCATTAAATCAACACAATATATATGCTTATGCAGCTCGCTAACAACAAAGTGTCCTAGCTCTGGCCAGTATGCTCTTGTCACTAGCGGCTTGTGATCAGAGCAGTTTTTTTGATTGGATAGTCACTAGCCATTCATAGTTTGCGAAAACCCTGACGTTGACCAGAGCCTTCAAAAAGGCATTGATACTCCTTTTGGGTTGATTACAAGTCCACTAGAGGGACGCGTTAGCCAGGAAATAAGGCCTGCGAGAAGGCCTTGGTAGTGTCAACTGGAAATCAGATTAGTTAGAGCAACAGTTTGATCGACACATTTGATGCTCCAGGGCCTGCAGAACGGATTGTGAAGACATCCAGGTCAATTTCTGACCCTGGTAACAAATGATGACTGAAATGTGATTGGTTCATCTGGAAGCAACGCTACAGCATCGAAAGGAAGCTGAAAGACAATTTGGAATTATTGGATAAGAATTCATGGACAAAATATAATTAACGTCAGTCCGTGATTCTGATATTTTTAGGCCAGCAGAGAAGGCTGTGCAGGCCTTGACGGTCCGTCACTGCTGCGTCCTCACTCTGCTTGTCTGGCCAGTTGCAAACTTATGGAAATAGTGTCAGTTTTATGACATGAAATGCATTTATCTGAAGTCATAAAGAGTGGGAGCGTCCCCGTCACTTGAACACGGACTACTTGTTTCCTCTACGCATGAAGGGGCCATTAAGGGAAGCTGTTGTTTAACTTAAATTAACTGTGAACACACCTGGCGCAGCTGTTTCGTCGACCTGCTTATCTTTCAAATAGGGAAGTTCCACAAATCTATTTTTTTTTATCAGGACCCAAATGCCAAATTGTCAGAGTGTGGTTGGTGAATGCAGTCCAGAAACTCTCCGTCTTTGGTCCGTAAAGACGTCCAATTCTTGTTCCTATTCTTTCCTCGTCCAGTTACGTTCAGGAGTCTCATACATGAACTCCAAACCTGATTTCAAAGCGTGTTCATTGAACGTTAACACACTGGATATTCTTTCATTCCTTGTCGCTGTTTAACTATTTATTCAGGGAAAGCAGCTGTGCAATCATGGTTCAGCTGCAACCCCCCCCCCCCCCTCTTGCCCCCATCCGAGCGATTGTATCTCAAACTCCCAGCTCAAGTTTGGATCTGCTGCACAAGTCAAGGGCCAGCGTTGTCCTCCCGCTTAACGGCCTGAGGACACGCAACGAGCACATGTGTCGTATTGGCTGAACAAAGACAGCGAAGGGCCTTTAAGTGAAAGGGCGAAAGTGAAGAGCACATTTGTTTGCACGGCGGGTCCGGACACGTTCAGGACTTGACATGATCACACAGGCCAAGACCAGGTGGAGAAGCTGCCTCTGACATCTACCCTCTAAGTCCACCCTCCTACCCCACTTCACTCCACAGGCACAGAACAACAAAAAAAATCAGGCTTGTGGTCTGCAGTTTGGAATTAGTATTTCATCAGGACGGCTGACAAGCTGCCTACAGACCCTAAGGGCCGCGTGTGACGGCGGAGAAAAAGATATGATGTACCTGTTTGGCATGTCAGGTCAGAACATGAGAAGTCAAGTTGAGTAGAATTCATTTAGATACCCTTAAATCACCCAAAGAAAATGTCACTCAGGGCTTGACGTGCCCACAGTCGACAGATATCAATCGCATCCCCTGATCTTAACATCCAGGAAGGCGAGGAAAGCCATCTGGAGAGAAATGAGGAACCTTGAGAAGGAATCTGGAAGGCGGCGCCTCAGAAGAAGTGACCGCCTCTGATTATCCAGATCAGTCGGTTCAGATCATGTCCAGATCCATCGGAGAAGAACGCGTTGTGCGACAACGAGGGTCATTGTCCTCATTCCCGTTTTGGAGAAGGTGTGAGGTGGCAAAAGACAAACCACAAAGGTGGCAATCGAACAGGGCAAAATGGAGTTCAACTGGTCTAGTCTCCACGTAGAGGGTCTTACTGGATCGCTCATAAGAAATGCTAAAGGACTCTTTGGGGTTCTCAGGAAGTTACCTGTATTGGTTTGGACTGAAAAATATACATTAAATAAAATATATGCTGTATAAAGATATGTTCATGTACAACTGGAGAGAATACTACATAGGTTACGACAAAAATGTTCGTAAGGACCCGTTTTTGTAACTCGACTGTTTGTAAATCGGGGAGTGTCTGTCTGTATTACAACCCCCACTTTGTGTCATTTAAGAGTGTGATGTAATATGACAATGTTCATCAATACTTTGAGGAGAAACCTTGAAGTTTCCTTGAAGGTTGGATGTTTCTCCCGACTTGACACGACTTAACATTATGGGATGCGGGGGGTGGGTGTGGGGGAGGTGTTACAGGTATATCTTTGGAAGACGGCCGAGCAGTTATGTAATCTGCAGACGTGCTGCGGAACTTGTCCTTTTTGAAAAATGACATGCTTGAACATTTTGAAAAGTTTAAGGTAACATTGTGAACATATCGCGACTTGTCTGTTCTTCCCGCAGAGTGCTTATTATTATGTTCAAATTTTCTCTTGTCTGCAGTGAACACCTATGGCTGCCATGAAGTTCATTTCATTTACCGTATTTTCCCGTGTGTGCGGCGCACCCAAAAGCCTTGATGTTACTTCCAAAGATGACCCTGTTCCTTATATGCCGGTGTGTCTTATATTGGATTGGATGTACAATGATACCTCGGTTTACGAACCCCTTTGGCTTATGAAATTTTCGGTTGACGAATGTTAAATTTATGAACATTTTACCTTGGCATACGAACTATTTTTTGGGATACACACGGAGCGCCACAATGATTGATGTGTCGTTCGCTAACAAGCCCGTTCTCCAAACAAGAAAATGGCAGCCGGCTTGTTTTGGTCCTCTATTCCCCGCCCACGTGATTGGTCAAGAACGCAGCAGTGAGGGGAGGTGGTTTCAAGATTAAATTGATGTGAAATTAGTGAATTAATATCCGAATAATGTCCGATTTTTTTGCATCAGAGATTTTATCGCGCCATTTCCTGATGCCGACTTTGAAATGTGGCTCAAATTTGGTTGCCAAACAAAACATCTTAAAACTCAATGTGCATGTGTTATATTCTGTCACGGAGATCTTAGCCATGTCAAGAGCTCGGGTTAAAAATTAAGCTCGCTTGAGAGCAGGCAATAAAACCCGTCTGAGCTTTCAACGCTCCTATCTCAAACACGTTGAGGAGAATATCCGTCTATGTAAGCTCTCAGTCATACAGGAGTGGTCCATCGAACGCCCCAGCGTTCACTCAACCCGGAAGAAACTCAAATAGATAGAAAGCAAAATACAGTTTTATCACTTTTACCAAGCGAGTTTCTGATTTTCAGTATAATACAAGTCCGCCGCTATGGATTTAAATGTCTTAAACGTGTATATATATATATATATATATATATATATATATATATATATATATATATATATATATATATATATATATATATAGTCCAACTGACTGAACTTTGTCCAGCGCACTGACTGCAAACAAATCATCTATCAATGGGAGTGGATATTGCTGTGCACTTCACACCAGATTTGCGGTCCTTTGAAATCTCCGCAAGTGCATATTCCTCCATTCTTTAGGAATATTGGCACAATGGGAGCGGCCATTCACTAGGAATTGGTTCCAAAAGTTCATATTTTAATCAACGCAGCGATAGCTGCCTCAGCTTTGTCATGAATGGCTTAATTTTTGTAGAGTATTTTTAGCTAAAAAAAAAAGACCATGTATCGTAAGGTGTTTTTACGGAAAAAGAACAACCATGTATATATAGTAATGCGTTTTTAGCCAAAAAAAAACGACCATGTATAGTAAGGCGTTTTTAGCCAAAAAAAAACGACCATGTATAGTAATGCGTTTTTAGCCGAAAAAAAACGACCATGTATAGTAAGGCGTTTTTAGCCCAAAAAAACGACCATGTATAGCAAGGCGTTTTTACCCCGAAAAAAATGACCATGTATAGTAAGGCGTTTTTAGCCCACAAACACGACCATGTATCGTAAGGCGTTTTTAGGCCGAAAAAACGACCATGTCTTGTAAGGCGTTTTTAGCCGAAAAAAACGACCATGTATAGTAAGGCGTTTTTAGCAGAAAAAAACGACCATGTATAGTAAGGCGTTTTTAGCCCAAAAAAACGACCATGTATAGTAAGGCATTTTTTGCCGAAAAAAACGACCATGGATAGTAAGGCGTTTTTTGCCGAAAAAAACGACCATGTATAGTAAGGCGTTTTTAGCCGAAAAAAACGACCATGTATAGTAAGGCGTTTTTAGCCCAAAAAAACGACCATGTATAGCAAGGCGCTTTTACTCCGAAAAAAACGACCATGTATAGTAAGGCGTTTTTAGCCCAAAAAAACCACAATGTATAGTAAGGCATTTTTTGCCGGAAAAAAAGACCATGTATAGTAAGGCATTTTTTGCAGAAAAAAACGACCATGTATAGTAAGGCGTTTTTAGCCCAAAAAAACAACCGTGTATAGCAAGGCGTTTTTACCCCGAAAAAAATGACCATGTATAGTAAGGCGTTTTTAGCCCACAAACACGACCATGTATAGTAAGGCGTTTTTAGGCCGAAAAAACGACCATGTCTTGTAAGGCGTTTTTAGCCCACAAACACGACCATGTATAGTAAGGCGTTTTTAGGCCGAAAAAACGACCATGTCTTGTAAGGCGTTTTTAGCCGAAAAAAACGACCATGTATAGTAAGGCGTTTTTAGCCCAAAAAAACGACCATGTATAGTAAGGCATTTTTTGCCGAAAAAAACGACCATGGATAGTAAGGCGTTTTTTGCCGAAAAAAACGACCATGTATAGTAAGGCGTTTTTAGCCGAAAAAAATGACCATGTATAGTAAGGCGTTTTTAGCCCAAAAAAACCACCATGTATAGCAAGGCGCTTTTACTCCGAAAAAAACGACCATGTATAGTAAGGCGTTTTTAGCCCAAAAAAACCACCATGTATAGTAAGGCATTTTTTGCCGGAAAAAAAGACCATGTATAGTAAGGCATTTTTTGCCGAAAAAAACGACCATGTATAGTAAGGCGTTTTTAGCCCAAAAAAACAACCATGTATAGTAAGGCATTTTTTGCCGAAAAAAACGACCATGTATAGTAAGGCATTTTTTGCCGAAAAAAACGACCATGTATAGCAAGGCGTTTTTACCCCGAAAAAAACGACCATGTATAGTAAGGCGTTTTTAGCCCAAAAAAACCACCATGTATAGTAAGGCGTTTTTACCCGGAAAAAAACGACCATGTATAGTAAGGTGTTTTTAGCCCAAAAAAACGACCATGTGTCGTAAGGCGTTTTTAGCGGAAAAAAATGACCATGTATAGTAAGGCGTTTTTTTGCCAAAAAAAAACCACCATGTATAGTAAGGCGTTTTTAGCCCAAAAAAAACACCATGTATAGTAAGTGGGGGTAATAGGCCAATCGTTAGTCAGGAATGTAGGAACAATCAGTGGGGCCACAGGGAGGGGTCCCCCGCCCCTCCCAACCTGAGAGTAGGGACCTATCATAGCTGTGTCCGGCGCCACCATGTCTGGACATTAGGGATATATAAATGGGGCCGATACGACCAGTCAGACTTTAGTTCGCTGACGAAGCCTCTTGGATAGGAGGCGAAACGTCCGAAACCTTCACTTTTGTACAGATGACGGCTGAAGAAACCTTCTCATCGATGGACCACTCCTGTACGACTGAGAGCTTACACAGACGCATGTATAGTAAGGCATTTTTTGCCGGAAAAAAAGACCATGTATAGTAAGGCATTTTTTGCCGAAAAAAACGACCATGTATAGTAAGGCGTTTTTAGCCCAAAAAAACAACCATGTATAGTAAGGCATTTTTTGCCGAAAAAAACGACCATGTATAGTAAGGCATTTTTTGCCGAAAAAAACGACCATGTATAGCAAGGCGTTTTTACCCCGAAAAAAACGACCATGTATAGTAAGGCGTTTTTAGCCCAAAAAAACCACCATGTATAGTAAGGCATTTTTTGCCGGAAAAAAAGACCATGTATAGTAAGGCATTTTTTGCCGAAAAAAAACGACCATGTATAGTAAGGCGTTTTTAGCCCAAAAAAACAACCATGTATAGTAAGGCATTTTTTGCCGAAAAAAACGACCATGTATAGTAAGGCATTTTTTGCCGAAAAAAACGACCATGTATAGTAAGGCGTTTTTAGCCCAAAAAAACCACCATGATAGTAAGGCGTTTTTACCCGGAAAAAAACGACCATGTATAGTAAGGTGTTTTTAGCCCAAAAAAACGACCATGTGTCGTAAGGCGTTTTTAGCCGAAAAAAATGACCATGTATAGTAAGGCGTTTTTTTGCCAAAAAAAAAACCACCATGTATAGTAAGGCGTTTTACCCGGAAAAAAACGACCATGTATAGTAAGGTGTTTTTAGCCCAAAAAAACGACCATGTATAGTAAGGCGTTTTTAGCCCAAAAAGAAACGACCATGTATAGTAAGGCGTGTTTAGCCGAAAAAACCCACCATGTATAGTAAGGCATTTTTAGCCGAAAAAAACGACCATGTGTCGTAAGGCGTTTTTAGCCGAAAAAAATGACCATGTATAGTAAGGCGTTTTTTTGCCAAAAAAAACCCACCATGTATAGTAAGGCGTTTTTAGCCCAAAAAAAACACCATGTATACTAAGGCATTTTTACGTGGAAAAAAATGACCATGTATATGTATACGCATGCGTTCTAAAGCCAGTTGAATGGGGTTGTAGCTCAGGGGTAGAGCGCATGCTTTGCATGTATGAGGTCCTGGGTTCAATCCCCAGCGCAGCCACTTTTGTGTGTGGGACTATCCAACGCTTTCTCATTGAAAAACGACGCTTTTAACCGAAAAAGACGACCATGTATAGGCGTTTTTACCCCAAAAAAACGACCATGTATAGTAAGGCATTTTTAGCCGAAAAAAACGACCATGTATAGTAAGGCATTTTTTGCCGAAAAAAACGACGATGTATAGTAAGGCGTTTTTAGCCGAAAAAAACGACCATGTATAGTAAGGCATTTTTAGCCGAAAAAAACGACCATGTATAGTAAGGCATTTTTAGCCGAAAAAAACGACCATGTATAGTAAGGCATTTTTAGCCGAAAAAAACGACCATGTATAGTAAGGCATTTTTTGCCGAAAAAAACGACGATGTATAGTAAGGCGTTTTTAGCCGAAAAAAACGACCATGTATAGTAAGGCATTTTTAGCCGAAAAAAACGACCATGTATAGTAAGGCATTTTTTGCCGAAAAAAACGACGATGTATAGTAAGGCGTTTTTAGCCGAAAAAAACGACCATGTATAGTAAGGCATTTTTAGCCGAAAAAAACACACCATGTATAGTAAGGCGTTTTTAGCCCAAAAAAACGACCATGTATAGTAAGGCGTTTTTAGCCCAAAAAAACGACCATGTATAGTAAGGCGTTTTTAGCCCAAAAAAACGACCATGTATAGTAAGGCGTTTTTTTGCCGAAAAAAACGACCATGTATAGTAAGGCGTTTTTAGCCCAAAAAAACCACCATGTATAGTAAGGCGTTTTTACCCGGAAAAAAACGACCATGTATAGTAAGGCGTTTTTAGCCGAAAAAAACAACCATGTATAGTAAGGCGTTTTTAGCCCAAAAAAACGACCATGTATAGTAAGGCGTTTTTTGCCGAAAAAAACGACCATGTATAGTAAGGCGTTTTTAGTCGAAAAAAACGACCATGTATAGTAAGGCATTTTTAGCCGAAAAAAACACACCATGTATAGTAAGGCGTTTTTAGCCCAAAAAAACGACCATGTATAGTAAGGCGTTTTTAGCCCAAAAAAACGACCATGTATAGTAAGGCGTTTTTTGCCGAAAAAAACGACCATGTATAGTAAGGCGTTTTTAGCCGAAAAAAACGACCATGTATAGTAAGGCATTTTTTGCCGAAAAAAACGACCATGTATAGTAAGGCGTTTTTAGCCGAAAAAAAAAAACACACCATGTATAGTAAGGCGTTTTTAGCCGAAAAAAACGACCATGTATAGTAAGGCGTTTTTACCCCGAAAAAAATGACCATGTATAGTAAGGCGTTTTTAGCCCAAAAAAACGACCATGTATAGTAAGGCGTTTTTAGCCCAAAAAAACGACCATGTATAGTAAGGCGTTTTTTGCCGAAAAAAAAAAAACGACCATGTATAGTAAGGCATTTTTTGCCGAAAAAAACCACCATGGATAGTAAGGCATTTTTTGCCGAAAAAAACGACCATGTATAGTAAGGCGTTTTTAGCCCAAAAAAACGACCATGTATAGTAAGGCGTTTTTTGCAAAAAAAACGACCATGTATAGTAAGGCGTTTTTTGCCGAAAAAAAACGACCATGTATAGTAAGGCATTTTTTGCCGAAAAAAACCACCATGGATAGTAAGGCATTTTTTGCCGAAAAAAACGACCATGTATAGTAAGGCGTTTTTAGCCCAAAAAAACGACCATGTATAGTAAGGCGTTTTTTGCCAAAAAAAACGACCATGTATAGTAAGGCATTTTTTGCCGAAAAAAACCACCATGGATAGTAAGGCATTTCTTGCTGAAAAAACGACCATGTATAGTAAGGCGTTTTTAGCCCAAAAAAACGACCATGTATAGTAAGGCGTTTTTTGCCGAAAAAAACGACCATGTATAGTAAGGCATTTTTTGCCGAAAAAAACGACCATGTATAGTAAGGCGTTTTTAGCCGAAAAAAAACACACCATGTATAGTAAGGCGTTTTTAGCCGAAAAAAACGACCATGTATAGTAAGGCGTTTTTACCCCGAAAAAAATGACCATGTTTAGTAAGGCGTTTTTAGCCCAAAAAAACGACCATGTATAGTAAGCGTTTTTACCCCGAAAAAAACGACCATGTATAGTAAGGCGTTTTTAGCCGAAAAAAAAACGACCATGTATAGTAAGGCGTTTTTAGCCCAAAAAAACGACCATGTATAGCAAGGCGTTTTTACCCCGAAAAAAATGACCATGTATAGTAACGCGTTTTTAGCCCAAAAAAACGACCATGTATAGTAAGGCGTTTTTTGCCGAAAAAAACGACCATGTATAGTAAGGCATTTTTTGCCGAAAAAAACGACCATGTATAGTAAGGCGTTTTTAGCCCAAAAAAAACGACCATGTATAGTAAGGCGTTTTTAGCCCAAAAAAAACGACCATGTATAGTAAGGCGTTTTTAGTCGAAAAAAACGACCATGTATAGTAAGGCATTTTTTGCAGAAAAAAACGACCATGTATAGTAAGGCGTTTTTAGCCGAAAAAAAACACACCATGTATAGTAAGGCGTTTTTAGCCGAAAAAAACGACCATGTATAGTAAGGCGTTTTTACCCCGAAAAAAACGACCATGTATAGTAAGGCGTTTTTAGCCCAAAAAAACGACCATGTATAGTAAGGCGTTTTTTGCCGAAAAAAACGACCATGTATAGTAAGGCGTTTTTAGTCGAAAAAAACGACCATGTATAGTAAGGCATTTTTTGCAGAAAAAAACGACCATGTATAGTAAGGCGTTTTTAGCCGAAAAAAAACACACCATGTATAGTAAGGCGTTTTTAGCCGAAAAAAACGACCATGTATAGTAAGGCGTTTTTACCCCGAAAAAAATGACCATGTTTAGTAAGGCGTTTTTAGCCCAAAAAAACGACCATGTATAGTAAGGCGTTTTTACCCCGAAAAAAATGACCATGTTTAGTAAGGCGTTTTTAGCCCAAATAAACGACCATGTATAGTAAGGCGTTTTTAGCCGAAAAAAACGACCATGTATAGTAAGGCGTCTTTAGCCCAAAAAAACGACCATGTATAGCAAGGCGTTTTTACCCCGAAAAAAATGACCATGTATAGTAAGGCGTTTTTAGCCCAAAAAAACGACCATGTATAGTAAGGCGTTTTTTGCCGAAAAAAACGACCATGTATAGTAAGGCATTTTTTGCCGAAAAAAACGACCATGTATAGTAAGGCGTTTTTAGCCCAAAAAAAAACGACCATGTATAGTAAGGCGTTTTTAGCCCAAAAAAAACGACCATGTATAGTAAGGCGTTTTTAGTCGAAAAAAACGACCATGTATAGTAAGGCATTTTTTGCAGAAAAAAACGACCATGTATAGTAAGGCGTTTTTAGCCGAAAAAAAACACACCATGTATAGTAAGGCGTTTTTAGCCGAAAAAAAAACGACCATATATATATATATATATATATATATATATATATATATATATATATATATATATATATATATATATATAATTACAATTTTCTTCTGGGAAAAAAATCACAGTAATACAGAATGCAGATATGGTCAGTGTCCTCAGACCAATTTTAGCATTTACCATTGTTGTATTTCGACATTTTATATTTACAAGTATTAGTTGTCGTTCTTTCCGGGCTGACCAGCGAACCCTGAAGTACACGCAGGTGTTTCCCTTTCTGTCGCCACAGATGATATCGTGTTCCCAATCTGGCGTGAATTCAAGAGTGAATTCAGACTTTTGTGACATTCATTTCGATTGTCGTTTAGATTATCATTTGGGTAGACGTCAACGTTCCAAGACATAATAATAATAATAATAATTAATAATAAACACCAAAAGAGTAGTTGAGAGGAGCTATGTGAGATGACTCGAGGAGGTGAAGCAGTTGAACCCTTATAAATAATCTTTGTTTGATCTGATGTCTGATTTCAATGCATCCATCAAGGAAAACATGACAGGGCCTTCAGATCCAAATCTTGGATTTTCCCGCCTTTTATATATTTTTTCTTGTCTGTATTTGGCCCTTGATATGATTTAACTTCCCTTTTGCGTATCCGATACTGCCGGAACATAAACTTCCAATGAGGGTATTCTTCTACACTCCAGAACGGATGACTGCATTGTCCAATGATTGCTCATGATCGAGAGAGAGAGAGAGAGAGAGAGAGAGAGAGAGAGAGAGAGAGAGAGAGAGAGAGAGAGAGAGAGAGAGAGAGAGAGAGAGAGAGAGAGAGAGAGAGAGAGAGAGAAGCCTCTCGACTGCATCAAACCGGTTGAGGTCAAAAAGTTCACATTTAAGTGCAACAGGTCTACATTTGTCACTGTTTCAACCCCCCAGCAAACCTTGTCTTGACCTTAACCTGAATGTTTTTTTGTCTTTGTTCGTTTGCTTGTTTTTTCATGGCCACACTCAAAGATGTCATCGATGTTGAGGACAAACTCAACCGCAGTGAAATCCAGAATATTGATCAAAGCCCCCCCCCCCCCCCAAACACACACACACCCGTGCGCAAAATGCTGCCAAACGAACACCACAGACGTCCAAACCGTGACCTCATCCACCAAATAAACTTTAAAGGACAACCGACGTCACTTTTTTGTTTCCTGACTGACACCAGAAAAACGTTTTATAGCATCTAAAATACCCAAAACACGCAGTATGATATTTTTAGTCAAATGCAAAACACCAATAAAAATGACTTCAAGTGTCCAAAATCTGGTAAAAAATTGAGCTGCGAATTTTCAGAAAGTCCCGCCCCCAATTCGTGACGTCACACCAAGACGTCTTGCATCGCTGGAGAATCAAAACAATGGCTTCAGATTCGGAGAAGATGCTTTTTTGTTACACATCCAGTTATGAATATGATTCAAATAGTTCTGAAGAGGAAAGCATACATGTTTGCAATTGATTAAAGAAGTCCTACCGTGTCATTTTGGGGCATCTGGACTGCAGAAGAGAGGCAGAAAATGGCGACCAAGCTCCCTGTGAGGAATTAATCAGCCCGTTTCCACAGGCTGATAAATTACTTATATGGAGCTTGGTCGCCCTCTTCTGGCTCGTTTTGGTGCAACACGTTTTCAGACCAATATAGCCCAGCAAAATGCCTTGACGTGATGGAATTTTCTCAACGATGCAAGTTTCTCAAGGCCATATTGAAACAGGCCAAATAAATGATTGACAAGCTGAAACACGCCACTTTGAAGATTGCATCCTTCTCATATTTGTTCCTCTCCATTGGCACATGGAGGAAAACAGTCATGGCAAAATATTGTCCTGAACAAGCCGCAACTTATGTCAACCAATCCTTTGTCAGTCTTTCTTGTCAGTGCCAAAAAGCACAAGCCAGCTCACCTCGGCGTGCCTTGATTCAACCTTTCTTTTAATCAACATCGTTCAAAAGCAGAGTGTAGACTGCAAGGTTAAAATATCCCATCAATCAGGCTCCACAAAAAACCCACACAAGCCATCTATACACTTGATGCAAAAAGCTATGAACCCAGCTAAACAGAACACAATTGATGAGGAACAAGGTAAAATTAGCGCAGAGAAAGCACCTGCAAGGGATCATTCCTCAAAATGGTAAAAGAAGAATGCTACGTTCCTCATCAAGTGTTTCATGCTGATGAAAGCGGCCACTCTGTTCCATCAAGCCATCAACGACCATCACAAAGGTAAATAAAACGACTTTATTATACAGTAAAGTTTATTTCTTTAATTATAGTACCATAGCACATTTATTGTACATACAATAAGGTATATTTTGTGTAGTTTTAAGTCTTAGAAAGTGGAAAATTATGTTTTATGGGGACCCGGGAACAGATTATTCTCATTTTAATGGTTTCCTATGGGAAATTAATTTTTGGCATACACACTTTTCCCCTTACACACTCTGGGAACCAATTAAGTTTGTAAGCAAAGGTATTACTGTAGTCCCACTGCAAAGCTTTGTCGGTCAAATTCGGACACTTTTGGCTGTTTGCGTTTACTGCGTCTTTGAAACGATTCATATCATCGGGGAAAAAAATGTGTTGATTGGCTATTCGGCCACCAGTGCAGCCAAACGAGAAGTTGCAAGATCCCCGGGGGAATACTAGTGCGTCTCTTAAAAAGCCAAGTGGGCTGCTCTTCGATTTGCTCGAGTCGTCAATCAAAAAGTCTGCAAAATGCACTTGGACAAATGTGAGTAGAAGATATGAAATATGAAATGTATTGTTATGATATTACTTTTTTGCAATAACTTGATATTTAATTGCATATCATTTCATTGGGTTACAAGGTTCATTGAGTAAAATGCAGCAATAGCATATCAGCATATCGTATGATGGTAACTTTTATTCAGGTATTGAAAATATGACATGGAGCACCATTCCCAAATAACTTTAGGGTTGTTTTTTTCTTGCTTGGATGCCGATAAAGCGCTGACCAGACCTATGGCAATGTTTTCTCCCCTTCCACGAGGAGGGCAGCATTTGCCTTTTGTCCATGTTAGCCTTCAATTTTTTTTTAAATGTCCTGGTTTATTTACGAGCTATTAGCGAGCTAGCTACCGGATTGAGTGGATGCTGGCGCATGTGGCTGCCGCTGCTCACTCACAGAAAAACTGATCCTGTGGCTGTAAAGTGACCTTGAGAGTTTTGAAAGGCGTTTATAAATGAAATGGATTATTATGGATTAGCTATCCATCTCTTTCGCTAGCTATCTCGCTAGCTAGCTATTTGCTATCTATTTTCTATCTACCTACTTGGCCGGCTATCTCGCTAGCTAGCTATTGGCTATATAGATATGTAGCTTTCATTCACCCAAGCATGAAAAAAATCAAAAACGGGAACAAATTTGGGAATGGCACTTTACATCATATTTTTAATTCCCGAATAGATTCGGGAATAGCAGTGAATGAGTTAATAACTGCACAGTAATATTGATCCATACTTTTGAACTTGTGGGCCTCTCAGAGAAAGAAAAATAATTGCGTAAAATGGCTTGACACTCAAAGTGGTTTGTAATCTTGACATGCAAATCAGGCCAAAAATATCCCATCTGGGTCAAATGATGTGCACCTGTGCCGCTTCCTCTTTTTGACTCCTCGTCCGTGTTGATTTATCATCCATGTGTACATATTTCGTACATCCGTGTGCACGTTTACGAACCCTTAGGTTTACAAACTTTTCAGTTTACGGACGTTACATTTATAAAAACTTTACCTTGGCATACGAACTATTTTTCGGGATACACACGGAGCGCCACAATGAGTGATGTGTCGTTAGCGAATGAGCCCGTTCTCCTAACAACAAAATGGCAGCCAAATTTTTTTTGTCCTCTATTCCACGCCCCCAGTCTTCAGTTAAAGCCACATGATTGGTCAAGAACACAGCAGGTGGGGGTGGGGGGGGTAATAAAACGACTTTATTATACAGTACAGTTTATTTCTTTAATTATAATTTAATTATAGTGTAGTTTTAAGGCTTAGAAAATTAGAAAGTAGAAAATAATGTTTTATGGGGACCTGGGAACAGATTATTCTCATTTTAATGGTTTCCTATGGGAAATTCATTTTTGGGATACACACTTTTCGCCTTATACACTCCTATCCAAGAGACTTCATCAGCGAATGTTCGCTGACGAAGCCTCTTGGATAGGAGGCGAAACGTCCGACACCTTCAAAAAAGTACAGATGACGGCTGAAGAAACCTTCTCATCGATGGACCACTCCTGTACGACTGAGAGCTTACACAGAAGTGAAATTTGGACTTGTTTCAACTTTGATAGTTCAAAAGCAGAGTGGAGACTGCAAGGTTAAAAATTCCCACCAATCAGGCTCCACACATAACCCGCACAAGCCATCTGTACACTTGATGCAAAAAGCTATCAACCCAGCTAAACAAAACACAATAGATGAGGAACAAGGTAAAATGATGGCAGAGAAAGCACCTCCAAGGGATCATTCCTCAAGATGGTGAAAGAAGAAGGCTACGTTCCTCATCAAGTGTTTAATGCTGATGAAACCGGCCACTCCATTCCATCAAGCCATCAACGACCATCACAAAGGTCAATAAAACAACTTTATCGGCACCCAAGCAAGAAAAAAAAACAAAACCCAAACTAATCAATTTCGAATCAATTTGTGAATGAAAGTGAATGAGTTAAAATGGGCCAAAACTGAATTTTAAGTGGAGGGTGCATCACCTCGTACTGTGCTGACTGTGACATTGACAGTAATTGATAAGAATTTCCATCCATCTGTTGTTTTTTTACAGCATTTTTTTGCTCGTGTTCAGGGTCATTCCATGAAATCGACCCCAGTTGCTGTCAGGCACAAAGCCAGATTTCAACCTGGACTTGCCCGCCCGCCTGTCACTCACAAGGCTCGTATTAAGATAGACGACTATTCACATTGTCAGTGAGTGGGAACGAAATGCACACAGTGAACAAATGCCAGCACAAAAGTCAAACATGCCAACAACGGTGTCAAAGTTACTTGTTTGCACATTGTAGTTACGGGCCGTTCTAAATTTGAGAGAAGCCATTACAATGTTTCATCCCCTGCACATTCAGGAATACCTTGGCTTACGAACTTAATTGGTTCTCAGACCGAGTGTGTAAGGCGAAAAGTGTGTAACCCAAAAATCAATTTCCCATAGGAAACCATTGAAATGAGAATAGTCCGTTCCCAGGTTCCCATAAAACATAATTTGCTACTTTCTAATTTTCTAAGCCTTAAAACTACACTATAATTAAATTATAACCGCTATTAAATCAACACAACAATGTATTTGCTTATGCAGATCGCTACAGATAAAGTGTGCTAGCTCTGGTCAGTATGCGCTCATCACTCGCGGCTAGTGATAATATGATTCGCAAATTCGCTATTAAATCAACACAAAAATGTATTTGCTTATGCAGATCGCTACAGATGATGTGTGCGAGCTCTGGCCAGTATGCGCTCATCACTCGCGGCTAGTGATACTATGATTGGCAAATTCGCTATTAAATCAACACAAAAATGTATTTGCTTATGCAGATCGCGACAGATGATGTGTGCTAGCTCTGGCCAGTATGCGCTCATCACTCGCGGCTAGTGATACTATGATTGGCAAATTCGCTATTAAATCAACACAAAAATGTATTTGCTTATGCAGATCGCTACAGATGATGTGTGCTAGCTCTGGCCAGTATGCGCTCATCACTCGCGGCTAGTGATACTATGATTGGCAAATTCGCTATTAAATCAACACAAAAATGTATTTGCGCTATTTGCTTATGCAGATCGCTACAGATGATGTGTGCTAGCTCTGGCCAGTATGCGCTCATCACTCGCGGCTAGTGATACTATGATTGGCAAATTCGCTATTAAATCAACACAAAAATGTATTTGCTTATGCAGATCGCTACAGATGATGTGTGCTAGCTCTGGCCAGTATGCGTTCATCACTCGCGGCTAGTGATACTATGATTGGCAAATTCGCTATTAAATCAACACAAAAATGTATTTGCTTATGCAGATCGCTACAGATGATGTGTGCTAGCTCTGGCCAGTATGCGCTCATCACTCGCGGCTAGTGATACTATGATTGGCAAATTCGCTATTAAATCAACACAAAAATGTATTTGCTTATGCAGATCGCTACAGATGATGTGTGCTAGCTCTGGCCAGTATGCGCTCATCACTCGCGGCTAGTGATACTATGATTGGCAAATTCGCTATTAAATCAACACAAAAATGTATTTGCTTATGCAGATCGCTACAGATGATGTGTGCTAGCTCTGGCCAGTATGCGCTTATCACTCGCCGCTTCTGATACCAACTGCAACTCTGATTGGTTAAAGCAACACTTTCAGCGACACTTGTTTTTTTGCTCCAGGGCCTGCGGAACTGATATTTCGTCAGGACTAATGGAATTAAGTGAACCATTAGCATTTGCAATGTGCGCAGATGTAATTTCTCAACAAATTAAACATCAACTTGCTCTTTTTTTCTGGCATTTATAGCTCGTCCCGCTGCTCCGATCAGATCCAGACCCTACCAGGGTGTTCGAGTGAAAGATTCAGTCAAAGAACTTCTGCGAAGGAAAAGAAGCGTACAGTTGGTGAGCACAAAGACAATCGCACAAACTCCGGTAAGCAAATACGATTTTTTTTTTCATACTAAAAACGTGTACGAGATGATGAGGCGCGCCTTCAATAAATGGCCTATTTATGTATTTTTTTCATATATCGGATGCGCTGAGTTATAAAACGCAATCAGCATTCAAAGCCAGTGAATAAAATAAAACAAAAAATAGATGGAAAATTAACATTTCAACGACGATATAACTTTATTTGATTCATAACAACGGAAGGTCCGATAACTCAAATCCGAAAGACACGCAGTAGCGCAAATTTAAACTAATTTACTGTCATTCCCCAATTTATTTATTGAAATCATGACGTAGAAGTGTGTTTTTTTCATACTTGGGTGCTGATAAAGCACTGGTCAGACCTCTGGCAATTGTTTTCCCGTCCACAAGGGGGCAGCATTTCCCTTTTTTTTCATGTTAACGCTTTGTTCCAGCTTCAGCTGTTGTTAAAGCTCTTTATCAACCAATATGTATGGATTGCATTGTAATATGTACAGCTGCCCTCATTTCAAGCTCATATAACTCCAGACCCATATCATGAAGGAATTAATAAATTAATTAATTAATTCATATTAAATTAATGTTGTTATGAAGGAATTAACTATTTTTTCTGATGAATAAAGAGCGTCAAAGGTTTCTTACGCTGCATTGAATGTTTATGTAGTGCTAAAAGTCAATATTCTGTGGGTCCGGGATTTCAAGTGACAATGACAAAAACCCTGGCACTGGAATGGACACTTTTTTACACGTTTGAAGCTTGAAGAAAAGCCCCGCATTGAAGTAGCCGGTGGCTTTTCCTGCACATAAGGGGGATTTTGTCCTTATATAATGCAGGTGTTTTTCCATGACAGTTACAGCCATTTGCTGGATGGCTCCAGGACAGGGCACAGTGCCCTATGCAAAATAACCTGCAGCCAAGCCAAAGATCCCGCCTCCTTGCTTTTATTGCACACACAAACACACGCAAACTCACACACACACACACACACACACACACACACACGCATGCACACACAATGTCCTCCCTACCTACCATATAAAATCATGGTGGTCCTCACAAATATAGCCATAGGAACACACGCAAACTCTCTCTCTCACACACAAACACACACACACACACACACACACATACATATATACATATACACACATACCCACCCACGCACACACACGCGCGCACGCACATACACACAAACACACACACACACACACACACACACACACACACACACACACACACACACACACACACACACACACACAATGTCCTCACTACCTACCATATAAAATCCTGGTGGTCCTCACAAATATAGCCATACAAATACACGCAAACTCTCTCTCTCTCACACACACACACACACACACACACACACACACACACACACACACACACATACCCACACACACACACACACACACACGCATGCACACACAAACAAACACACACACAATGTCCTCACTACCTACCATATAAAATCCTGGTGGTCCTCACAAATATAGCCATACAAATACACGCAACCTCTCTCTCTCTCTCTCTCACACACACACACACATACCCACACACGCATATATACATATACACACCCTTCCCCCCCCCCACACACACACACGCATGCACACACAAACACACACACACACACACACAATGTCCTCACTACCTACCATATAAAATCATGGTGGTCCTCACAAACACAGTCGCACAAACACACGCAAACTCTCTCTCTCACACACACACACACACACACACACACACACACACACATATATACAGATACACACATACACACAAATAACCACATACCCGCACACACATATATATATATACATATACACACACACACACACTTGTTGGTGCTTACTATGACTTCGAATATAAGGCGCACCTGCGTATAAGGCGCAGGGTCATCTTTGGAAGAAAATCAAGGCTTTTGAGTGCGCCTTCCGCGCCAAAAAAATCTGGTGTTTATCTATTATATTTGGAAACCGGAGATGAGCGTTGAACCAGAGTGCAGAACGAGTAAATAAAACAGAGCGGGATTTGACAGGAGCCAGCGTGTTAAGAATGTGGTTGAGGTCCGAGTTGTAGCGGGAAACCAGTTCATCAGGAGAGGATCTTGGGTCCAGAGATAATGAGGCGAACATGAAAGCAAGAGAGTCCGGGTTAATGCCCTTGATGTTCCGAAAATGGATCGAATGGGGTGTGTCCCTCTGATTTTTGCTTTTGAGATTGACGCAATGCCTTATCGCACCTTACAGACCTTTTTTTTGTCGTTCCAGAGCAACCCCGTGGCCTCCCTTCCTCAAACGGACCTCCCAGATTTAGGGTGTTCTTATCTCCCGTGGACCCACCCCCTCAGTACCCTCTCTACTACGATTTCAGGGGTTCAGTTTGCCTCGGGGTCTCCATTTCTA
Source organism: Hippocampus bargibanti (assembly GCF_051943395.1). Classification (NCBI taxonomy): domain Eukaryota; kingdom Metazoa; phylum Chordata; class Actinopteri; order Syngnathiformes; family Syngnathidae; genus Hippocampus; species Hippocampus bargibanti. The sequence goes on along the minus strand of NC_142747.1, from coordinate 20,389,525 downwards.
TCGGGGTCTTCTCTGGTCCACGTGCCTTTGTCCAAGTCTTTGTCCAAGCATGGTATAGATCCTACGCACCAGATCCCTGGAGCCACTGCAATATTCGGACCAAGCTAACCCCAAGCTACACAACGAGATGCTAGATGAAGATCAAGCAGTAGAATTGGAAGCACCAAATCTACTTGATAAAATTCTGGAGGATCAAGGTAAAAGTGAAGATTCTGGAGTCAATGTGTCATACAGTAACTCCTTCTATTTGCCCACTGCTTATTGACCCATATTTTTTGTCTTTTTTAAGTCCACTGACCACAAAAGTGCAATCAGTTTCACTCATTCACTGCCATTCAAGAATTTATTTTTTTGGAACGTAGAGCGCCATTCCCGAATTTCTTTGGGTTTTGTTTTTTTCACGCTTGGGTGCCGATAAAGGGCTGGCCATGGCCTCTGGGAATGTTTTTTTCCACAAGGGGGCAGCATTTCACTTTTTTCCATGTTAGCGCTTTGGTCCAGCTTCAGCTGTTGTTAAAGCGCTATATAAACCAATATCTATTGTATTGTATTTTGTACATCTGCCCCCATTTCAGGCTCAGATAACTCCAGGCCCATATAACTTAGGAATTAACATGTTTTTTTTTTTATGAAAGAGAGACTAAGGTTTGTTACACTGCATTGAATGTTTATGTTGTCCTAAAACTCAATATTCTGCGAGTCCTGGAATTAAAGTGATAATGACAAAACTCCATAAACTAATAAAGGCGATTCCAATCCAATCCAAAAATGGCAGAATTTCCATGTAATGGTTCTACTTCAAACAGACACTTTATATCCTGCTCTGGTTAAAAAAAAAAAAAGCTTCTTTGAGTCTGGCCGAAAATAGACATAGAGCATTTTAAGATGCAGATGATGCAGACAAGATGTCTTTTTGAAATTCTTCACCTGAGTGGAAGGAAGAAAGGACGTGAAAAGATAGCATCTCAGGTCTTTCCAGGTGTAAAATTGACAGATGAATTGTATCTCTTCTCACAAGGTCCGTTTCCCCCCCGAGGGGAAACCTCCAAGGAAAGCGCTGGCTGCTTGTTGTGGGGTATTTTTACAAGTAGTCTGTGACTTTTGGAATGGGGTGTCTCAAAAATAGCTCGAGAAATAGCAGAAATGCCATTTATCCAGACACATCCTGCCATTTAAAACTGTACCATCTATGAAACCCAGTGACGGGCCGTCAATGTGTCAACCTTGGGCCTTCAGTTTTGCTACTTCTGAATCAATCGGCTGCGAGTGAGACGTGATTTACGACACGTCCACTAGAGGGTGTTGTTGGCTGGGAAATAACTTGAGACTTAAAGCACAGCTGACGCCTAACTGACATCACAAAAACGTTTTATAGCATCTAAAATACCCAAAACACGCAGGCTGATAATGCAAAACACCAATAAAAATGAATTAAAGTGTCCCAAAACTACTTCAAAAATGACCTTGGAAACGGCGAGTTTCAGAAGTTCCCGCCCCCATGTTCGTCACATCACGCCAAGACGTTTTGCCTTGCTGGAGAATCAAAACAATGGCTTCAGATTCAGAGAAGATGCTTTCTTGTTACTCATCCAGTTATGAATATGTTTCAAATAGTTCTGAAGAGGAAAGCATACATGTTTGCAATCGATTAAAGAAGTCCTTCCGTATCAATTCGAGCCGTCAGGACTCCAATATAGCGTCCCAGAAAATGCACAAGATGGCGCCCAAGCTCCGTTGGAAATGGGCTGATTTGTCTGCTGGGAATTTGTGTCAACTAGTATCAACTAGGCATGGTGCAACACACAACGATTCACCATCGCGTTAATTATGTGTTTTCCTTCAATTTCGCCATCAACACGAAGTTTTCAGACCAAACAAAGTACCCAAAATGCATTGTGTGTCGCTTTCTCAGTTAGGGGCGTTCCTTCCGTGTCGTCATCAACTCGAAAACAAGACTTCCTCAATATTCAGCGCGAGTCTTAAAAGGTAAAGTATAGCTATATGCTGTGGAATCTTTGTAAAATACACTCAGTAGAAGTGATTTGAAGTGATTTTACAAATTATGGACGCAACTTGTCCGGCGGCGTCAGTTGTCCTTTAAGAAATACTGTCATTAAACTGTTTGAATTTTACGATAAATGTGTGTATCGTAAAAATTCAAACGGTTTAATGATAAAATATCAATATGATTTGCTATTTTGACTAGCTTCGGAACTGTCCAACCTTAAAGACTTTGCAGCGCATTGTGAGGACAGCTGAGAAGGTAATCGGTGTCTGTCCCCCCCGCTATCTCCCCAGCTAGCTATTTGCTATCTAGCTAGCTATCTATTGGCTAGATAGCTATCTAGCTAGCTGTCTGGCTATCTATCTAGCTAGCTAGCTATTAGCTATCTATTGGCTAGCTAGCTAGCGTTCTATCTATTTGAGTTACAGTAAAGTCTCGTTATAGCGATATTCTCGGGAGTCCGAAAAATATCGATATAACTGGGACTATCGATATATCCGACCCTGCGCGCATGTAATTTTCTCCATGCGGTCATAGAAATAGTATCGTAATAAGCGGTACTATCGATAAAACCGATATCGATATAACGAGACTTTACTGTACTTCCGGGTTGAGTGAACGCTGCCGCGAGTGGCTGCCGCTGCCCACCTACTTCAAAACTCAATATTCTGTGGCTCCTGCAATTTCAGTGACAATGACAAAAACCCTGGCACTGTAGTGGACATATTGTTGCACATCCTCTGGCAGTGAATGAGTTAAATTGCAGGGAAACCTGGATGCTTCTACTGATCCACCACCGGCAACGACGAAATAATCCACACTGTTGCCTCGAGGACTATGTATACTAAACAAAATACTGTGTAGTATTTTGAAGAAAAGAATGGCACGTATGTCTTCTTTAATTACGTGAGGTTAAGTGTAACCGTCCCGTGCGGCGATAATGAGGCGAAATTACAGGCCTCGGCATGACCGCTCCTGCTTGCGCATCCCATCCAGCCAGTTACTCACTGCAAAAGCAATTGGAGATAATTCCAAAGCACAAGCAACCAGAGCCAACATTTGAAGCCCCCGAGGCTTCGTTTGGGAAATCTTTGGTTGACGCCGTCATTTACTCGGCATTTTCTCACCATTTCCTGTCTGTTGTACTCAACCGTGTTGAGATAATATGCAAATTGGAGGTTGCGGTTTTGCTTTCAGATCTTCAGTAATTGACCGTAAAATTGTCTTTCAGCTTCCTTTCACTACCTTTCCCCTGTTGCCATGCATCCAGAGCTGTGGTTTTCGTATTTAAAGAACAACCGACGTCTCCACACAAGTTGTGTCCATAATTTGTAAAATGGCTTCAAATGACTTCTACTGAGCGTATTTGACAAAGATTCCAGCGCATATAGCTATATTTTACCTTTTAAGACTCACGCTGAATATTTCGGAAGTCTTGTTTTTGAGATGGTGACGAGTCCGTACGTGACGTCACTGAAGGAACGCCCCTGACCGAAAAAAACGACACATTGTAGCAGTCCTTCCATCACGTCAATGCATTTTGCTGTACCAAAAATTTTGTAGCACCAAAAAGAGGCAGAAGACGGTGACAAAGCTCTGTGTGAGGAATTAATCAGCCTGTGGAAACGGGCTGATTAATTTTTTTGCAGATTTAGAACACTTGAAGTCATTTTTATTGCTGTTTTGCATTTGACTAAAAATATCAGCCTGCGTGTTTTGGGTATTTTAGATGCTATAAAACGTTTTTCTGATGTTAGTTAGGAAACAAAAAATGGTGTCTATAGTCCTTTAAGCATTTACATTTAAGCATCACATTTCAGCCATCATTTGTTACCAGAGTCAAAAATCGACCTGGACGCCTTCACCATTTGTTCTGCAGGCCCTGGAGCATAAAAATCAGTGTCGATGAAACTATTGCTTAAACCAATCAGATTTCGAATTGACCATTTAAGGCCCGCTGGAAGGCACTGGAAACGTCAGAGTTTTCGCAAACTATGATTGCCTAGTAACTCGCCAATCATAGTATCACTAGTTGCTAGTGATAAAATCATACTGGCCAGATCTGGCACACTGTATTTTACCAAGCTGCATAAGCAAATACATTTTTGTCTCAATTTAATAGTGGTTTTGTCAACCCACAATGGCCGAAAGAGGAGAAGAAAGAGATTTGCTTGCAGATTTACTGCTCAAGGTGAACTTTTCAAGAATAAATGGACATCATTAATAATAATAATAATAATAATAATAATAATAATAATACATTTCATTTATAAGCGCCTTTCAAAACTCTAAGCTCGAGAGGAAGGAATGTATCAACTTCCACTGCAATGTGAAAATTGTTTGTATTCCTAAGAGGTTAATGAGACATAAAACTTGATTCCAAAAATCGGATCCCATACAACAAGTCAGATGCTTTCATCAAGTTATACAATACTTGTATGTGTATCTTAAAGAGAGCAATAACGCCATTTCACCCAGATAGATAGCTCGGTAGTTAGATTGCTAGCTAGCTAGCTCGGTAGATTGATAGAAAGCTCGATAGCTAGCTAGATGAATGGATGGATGTCGTAAAATCTGTAACGATAACTTTCACAGTTTTTTAACGGGTGTTCAACAGCAGGAATTCTATCACAAGTCTGTGTGTGATCTTTCTATTCTGACGAGTGAGCTTCTGCTACCCCCTAACGGTATCAAAGAGTACTACAGTTCTTTGCGTTGTCAGACCATGTAAATACATATTGAAACATTTCCCACGGAATATCAGACAAATCTTACTGATATAGACTATCAATAATGCTTTCCTATCATGTTTTGATGAGCCTGATCACACCATAGTGGGGTTTTGAAAGGCGCTTATAAATAAAATGTATTATTATTATTATTATTATTAGTAGTAGTAGTAGTAGTAGTAGTAGTAGTAGTAGTAGTAGTAGTAGTAGTAGTAGTAGTAGTAGTAGTATTACAATTAGTATTACTATTAGTAGTAGTAGTAATTAGTATTAGTCTTGTGCTGTTATTAGGTTAAAAAAACAATATTTTGGAACAAATCCAAACCTCAGCGCATCTTATGTTTGTTTGCTATCCATTAGCTAGCTTTCTAGATATTTGAGTTACTTCGGGGTTGAGTGAACGCTGGCCTGTGTGTGGCTGCTACTGCTCACCCACAGAAAAAAATTTATCCTGTGAGTGTAAAGTGACCTTGAGAGTTTTGAAAGGCACTTATAAATGAAATGGATTATTATTATTATTATTATTATCTTCGCTTTTTTTAACATCATAGACGACGTTTATAGAACGATGGTAGAGAGAAAATGATGTTATTCGCAATGTGACCAGCAGATGGCGCCAGATTAACACGAACAACTGCAAGGATATTTAATACAGTACTGCGAAGAATTACTGTAAATATAATATTTAATATACTCGAACAATATGCAAATAATGATATGATGTACTTATTAATTTAAATACATATATTTTCGAGTGTAAAAGCACTATAATCTGGTCGATCTCAATAAATTAGAATCGCGTCATCTAAATTTTGCATTGATTGTTCAATTGCACAATACGGGGACATTTTAATGGAGTCAGATATTTGAACGCATAAAACGATAAGAAAGAATAAATAATTTACATAATTTCCATTTTATTTATTATCTGAGTCCGAACTATGTTTTATTATATATACAGGACTCTAGTAGTGTCACATTACCAAGTAGGCGTACTATTTGTCAACAAACCAATTGTGGACGTACAGCATAAAATGTGAATGGTCCTCACAACACTAGTCATACAAACTCTCTCTCTCTCTCACACACACACACACACACACACACACACACACACACACAAACACACACACACACACACACACACACACACACACACACACACACACAAAGCGCAACTGCACACACACACACACACACACACTAAATTCCAGGACTATATCAAGGAAAAATCTCCATTTGAACTATTGGCATTGCAATTTTTTTTGCATAAACCTGCAGCGTAATCTCAAATGAGCTTCCCAGATATGAGTTCCTGCATTTCCTTCCAGATTACAAAAGGGACAAAATATTGGACAGGAAGCGTTCTTGCCGCTTCTGGACAGTCTTTGGATTGCTCTGGTGACGTATGGTGACAAGCACGCATATACAAGCCTTCCCCCGCAGGCATATATTGTATACGTTTGTACACTTTTGCAGGTGTTTAAGCCCATTTTACTTTTTTTAAATTTATAATAATACCTTGGCTTAAGAACTTAATTGGTTCCCAGACAGTGTGTAAGGCGAAAAGTGTGTATTCCAAAAAATTAATTTCCCATAGGAAACCATTGAAATGAGAATAGTCAGTTCCCTGGTCCCCATAAAACATAATTTTCTACTTTTCTAAGCTTTAAAACTACACAAAATATACCTTATTTTATGTATAATAAATGTGTTATGGTATTATAATAAAGAAATAAACTGTACTGGTATGGAGTGGCCGGTTTTATCAGCATTAAACACGATGAGGAATGTAGCCTTCTTCTTTCACCCTTTTGAGGAATGATCCCTTGTAGGTGCTTTCTCTGCGATAATTTTATCTAGTTCCTCATCAATTGTGTTCTATTTAGCTGGGTTGATAGCTTTTTGCATCAAGTGTACAGATAGCTTGTGCGGGTTGTTTGTGGAGCCTGATTGATGGGAATTTTAACCTTGCTGTCTACACTCTGTCTTTGAATTATCAAAGTTGAAACGAGTCCAAATGTCACTGTTTTCTATCCATTTTGTCACTGTCTCTCTGTCTCTCTCGGAATAGAGGACCAAAACAAGCCAGCTACCATTTTCTTGTTAGGAGAACGGGCTCGTTCGCGAACGACACATCACTCATTGTGGCAGCTCCGTGTGTATCCCGAAAAACAGTTTGTATGCCAAGGTAAAATGTTCATAGATTTAACATTCGTAAACCGAAAAGTTCGTAAGCCAAGAAGTTCGTAAAGCGAGGTATCACTGTCCATGTTTCCAGTTTGCAATCACAGCGTCTAACACAAACACATTTTGCGCAAATCTACAAAGTCCGACGCATCTCTTTCCTGATGTAATCCTCCCCTCAACGAGAGCTCATTACCGAAGGCTTTAAAGCTCCAATCCGTCACTTTAACTCCAATCCCTGCCACTTTCTTTTGGGTACACCGACCATAACGCTCACAAGCTTGGACCATTCAACCAGGCCAGGAAACTTACTGTCACTTTCATATCGTCCAGTATCTGCTAAACCAAAAATCATACCAAAAGAAGGTGTCTTTGCATTACTAATTGAATCCGCCAGTTAAATGGAGAATAAGAAGTTATCATATTTAAAAATGTTATGCTGTTATATGCTTAGTCAACATGTGTGACTCGAATACACAATTGAAGCACAGACATCCTGGGGTCAATCTGAGGTCAACAGACACAGCTTGTTAAACTGTCATCTTCATCTAGGAGAAATGGCCTTGCACAGAATTTAGGACTCGGGAAACTTATTTATCACAGAAGCAATTTATGACTTGAAACTCCTTCACAGGAAGAGCTCATTTAGCCATTGTTTTGATTCTCGAGCAAGGCAAGACGTCTTGGCGTGACGTCACGAACAAGGGGGCGGGACCTTCTGAAACTGGCCATATCCGGTTTTATTTTGAAGTCGTTTTTGGACACTTGAAGTCATTTTTATTGGTGTTTTGCATTTGACTAAAAATATCAGCCTGCGTGTTTTGGGTCTTTTAGATGCAATAAAACGTTTTTCTGATGTCAGTGAGGAAACAAAAAAAAAATGGTGTCGGTCGTCCTTTGAAATTCTATATCGGAAGTCCCGTGTGGACTTCTCACGTTAGAGTTGTGGAAAATGGAATGCGTGAGAGGCTCTGGTGGCAGCGGTTGTGTTTCAATGGCGCTCACAGATCAGACCAGACATGGATTCAGTGTCATACCACCAAATGGCTGCCAAGTGACCTGCGTGTGTGCGTGTGTGTGTGTGTGTGTGTGTGTGTGTGTGTGTGTGTGTGTGTGTGTGTGTGTGTGTGGTGTGTGTGTCTCCATGTTCTGGATGTGTATTGGAAGTTAGCGTGGGCTGATTCATCATGCGCATGCTGGTAACAAAGTGCGCTTGTGCTGGCGGTCAATGAGAGGAAAGGCTGGTGTTTGGATTGGCGCGTGGCGCCATGGCGCCGAGATCTGCTCCTTCCTCTCAGTGTACGCATCACTTCCTCTCACCCTGCCCTGAGCTACTGCCTCGCCATCTCACAATCACTCTCGCACGATCTCCTTTTTTTTTTTTAATATATATTATTTTCTCGCCTTTTCTCTGCTCCTTTCCCAAAAGCCTCTCTTGCAGTGGTGGATGGTCAAGGCCTGCAAAGGCTTCTCCGCTGGCCTGGATTGACGGAGTGAATTCTCCAATTTCTTTGGGATTTGAAAATATGACGTAGAGCGCCATTGCTGATTTTTTCCCATTTTTTCATGCTTGGGTGCCGATAAAGCGCTGGGCAGACCTCTGGTAATGTTTTTCCCTTTCCACCAGGGGGAAGCATTTCCACTTTTCCCATGTTAGCGCTTTGTATCATCTTCAGCTGTTGTTAAAGCGCTATATAAACCAATATTGGATGGTATTTTGGTCAGCTGCCCTCATTTCATGCTCATGTAACTCCAGATCCATATCATTTAGGAATTTACTATTGATGAAATAAGAGAATCTAAGGTTTCTTACGCTGTATTGCATGTTTTTGACGTCATAAAACTCAATGTTTGACACCTTAACTCTGTTTACGGATTTTTGTCAAGTCACCATTAACTATTCGTGATGACGGGCGCCGGAACACTACTATTTGCTATCTATTAGCTGTCTAGCTGGCTCGCTAGCCAACTGTCTAGCTATTCTTTAGCTATCTAGCTATCTACCTGGATAGGTAGCTATCTATTAGCGACTGTATCCTGTGAATGTAAAGTGACCTTGAGAGTTTTAAAAGGTGGTAATAAATGGAATGTATTATTATTGCTATTAGGTAGCTAGCTAGCTAGCTAGCTTTCTATCTATTTGAGTTACTTGCGGGTCGAGTGAACGCTGGCGCGTGTTGCTGCTGCGACTCACCCACAGAAAAACGTATCCTGTGACTGTAAAGTGACCTTATAATAGAGTTTTGAAAGGCGCTTAGAAATTAAATGGATTATTATTATTAATATTCTGTGGGTGCTGAAATTTAAGTGAAAATGCCAAAAACCCTGGCACTGGAGTAGACCCATTTTTTGCACATGACTGGTGAAAGGTGAAATACCGGATATAAGGATACTGCTGTTGAAAATGACGAGTCTGTTTATGTGTGCGAGTGTGTTTTGTGTGTTTTTTTTTTTTCAGGAAGTGACGGCGACCAGCCAGCCATCTGTCAGCAGATTAATCCTGCCTGTGCTTAGAGATATTACCGGCTGGTTTATCGCCGTGGCAACGAGCCTTCAATCCCAGTCCGGCGAAGCCATCATGTGACCTTGGAAGTCATGGCGGCTTGGCGTTGGACTCAATGTAATACAACGCATGCATGTAAATATTTTAGGAGCTCGTACGGAGTTTTGCATATGCAGTATCGCATACTAGTACACTGTGTGAGGTCCGGGTACCTCAAAATAAGGAATGAGGACCACCCTTTCTGATAACACACAAACACGCACACTCACACACATTCCTGCTTCAATGGTTTTGTGAGGTCCGGGTAACTCAAAATAAGGAGTGAAGACCACCCTTTCTGATAACACACACACACACACACACACACACACACACACACACCACACACACACACACACACACATTCAGGTTTCAATGGTTTTGTGAGGTCCGGGTACCTCAAAATAAGGAGTGAGGACCACCCTTTCTGATAACACACAAACACGCACACTCACACACATTCCTGTTTCAATGGTTTTGTGAGGTCCGGGTAACTCAAAATAAGGAGTGAAGACCACCCTTTCTGATAACACACACACACACACACACACACACACACACACATGTTTCAATGGTTTTGTGAGGTCCGTGTAATTAAAAATAGCAGTAAGGACCACCCTTTCTGATAACACACACACACACACACACACATTCCTGTTTCAATGGTTTTGTGAGGTCCGGGTAACTCAAAGTATGGAGTGAGGACCACCATTTCTGATAACACACACACACACACACATACACACACACACACACATGAAAGTAAAAAATAGAGATACACACAAGTCATAAATCAAGCTAGCACCATGAATGATGTAACATTCAAGATTTAATTCAGTCTTTACATACAGAACAGCAGTCAGAAATATACAGTAACCCTTTGAAGGTTCTTCACGGACAGTACATCTTAAAAATCTGCAGTTCGAGAGATTTTCACCAAAACCCCAAGCATGTGTTTTGTATGTTGGATTCATGATCACATTTTTTGTAGACTTTTTCATTTCTGTGTGGTAGGTAATAGTTAAAAAAAAACGACTGTATGCTCGTGTCTCAAAGGGCTAGATTTGGACTATTAAATATTGATGACTTGCGGGATGGCAAATATTGGCTAAAATTACAGTTTTTGCACTCGTCACTGTCAGGGAAGCTGGTCCCACAGTGCGTCATGTATACGTGCATAGTTATGAGGCAAGGGTGGTCCAACTACAGTGATCCCTCACTACTTCACGGTTTCAGTGCATTGCTGATTTTTTTTTTTCAGGGAACTCTACTGTAGCGCCTTATAAAGCGGCTTACCTTATATTTAGAAATATTTTATATATTTATACAGTGATACCTTGGCTTACGAACTTAATTGGTTCCCAGGATGTGTCTGTAAGGCGAAAAGTGTGTATCCCAAACATTAATTTCCTATAAGAAACCATTGAAATGAGAATAATCCGTTCCCAGGTCCCCATAAAACATATTTATCAACTAAATAAGCCTTAAAACTACACAAAATATACTTATTTTATGTATAATAAATGTGCTATGGTATTGTAATTAAAGATATAAACTGTACTGTAGAATAAAGTTGTTTTATTTACCTTTTTGATGGTCATTTTTTGCATAAAGTGTCTCAAGGATCTTTGGGTTATACATCTTGGAAGTTGTGATATTGCAACAGCAACAGATACAGGCAGACACACTCGAAACTTCATTGATAGCTTGTGTGGGTTATTTGTGGAGCCTGATTGATGGGATATTTTAATCTTGCAGTCTACACTGAACTATTATTGAACTATCAATAAAGTCGAAACAAGTCCAAATTTCACTGTGTTTTCTATCCATTTTCTCACTCTCTGTCTGTCGTCTGCCTATCTATTTTTATGCGCAGCACTGTTTCTGTAACCCCTCCTCTACCACGGATCTTGACCAATCACGTGCGGCTTTAACCGAAGACTGGGGGCAGGGAATAGACAAGAAAAAAAAAGTCGGCTTCCATTTTCCAGCTCGTTAGCGAACGACACATCACTCATTGTGGCGCTCCGTGTGTTTCCCAACAAATAGTTCATATGCCAAGATTATATTTTCGCGAATTCGTAAGGCGAAAAGTTCGTTAGCTAAAGCGTTCGTAAGACGCGGTATCAGTGTATATTATATTTGAAAAACTACTTTTTTTTGGGGTGGAAAAATGGGCTTTGTGGGTTTTTTTTATGGCAGTGGTATAAAGTAGCACCTCGAATGCTACGTGATGATTTCCTGAGGAATTTGATTGTGAGTTGCTATTTTTTTAAGGTGGAGTTTTGTGTTTTTAGTCATGCGTAACAGTCAAGGCAAAGGGCTCGATTTTCGGGACACCTGCTTAGCACTTGTTAGGAAATAGGAAAACAAACGATTGGGCCCCCTAGTGGCGTTCCTTGTTTTTATTCTTTTTTTTTGGTTATGTCTAAATCCAGTAGCACCAGTACACCACATCGTAAGTCTTCATTTTATTTATATAAAAGTGATTTTCGTGTCAATTTTATTTCCTGAGCCTGTTGGACTGAAAAGATCATTTTGCAAAAATAATTTCACTGAAAAAAAACAAGTGTTCAATAAATTATATCTATACTTTTAAAACTGTGTCTTAGTAATAAGACTATGTACTGGGGAGTGGAACCCTGGAATGTTCTGGTGTCATTTGCATACATACAGTATAGTTCTTGTATACCCTGTGTTTTGCTGGACTTATTCACTCCTAAAGTCCAACCCATTGTAGAATATATTTCAAGGTATTTTCATTGACATACCAAGGTCAAAAGTTGCATTTTTTGGGGGTTATTCAAATATTTTGGATGGCTACAATTACAGAGTTAGGATTGTTTGTATTGTGTGAACACATACAGTACACACACACACACACACATATATATATATATATATATATATATATATATATATATATATATATATATATATATATATATATATAGTAAATATTTAAATATATTATATATATTTAAAAGTTCTTGTTAAAGGAAACAGAAACATGCTTAATCCATCCATTACACATGCAGTTATAAAAACAATAACCAAACAAAATAAAACGTTGCATATCGCTTTGGCAAGGGAGGCGAACGTAACATTATTTTCTTGGGAGTCTTTTCTATTCTCGTTCATATTTTGTATCTTTAACATATAAAAAAAATCCTTTTTTTTTTAAACAGACTTTCCTTTCCTTTTTTTTTGACATAATAGTGCACGTGAAGAGCATCAGACAACTACGTGAACCCACAGGCTGGAAATAAAAGCAAATGACAACCCCGTCCCCCCATACACACATACGTACAGCATACATACAGACCCCCCCCCCTCCTTGCTGAAAAAAAATGGCATAAATATCACATTGACAAATATAAAAACAGACTGAGGAGAGTAGTTGAATGTTGGAAGAAATTTGCTTTGGGTCGTGACGGCCCAGTGAAAAAAAAGCCCCCCCTTTGCCCCCTCCAACATGTCCTTTAACATCCCACAATGACAGAATCTTAGGCAGCTGCACGCAAATTCGCTGTATGTGTGTCCATCATATTCTAAATATAGAATCAGACGCCAGAAGTGACCCGCGTTGCCGAGAGGAGGGCAGTTTCCTGGGGTTGCGACTGCAGATAGGACAGGATATTAAAGGACAACCGACGTCTCCAGATAAGTTGCGTACATAATTTGTAAAATGACTTCTACTGGACGTATTTGACAAAGATTCCAGCGCATATAGCTATATTTTACGTTTTAAGACTTGCGCTGAATATTCCAGAAGTCTTGTTTTTGAGTTGGTGACGAGTCCTCACGTTACGTCACTGAAGGAATGCCCCTGACCGAAAAAAGGACACATTGTAGCAGTCCTTCCATCACGTCAATGCATTTTGCTGTACTTGTTTGGTCTGAAAACCTCGTCTTGCACCAAAAAGCCGCCAGAAGAGGGTGACCAAGCTCCGTGTAAGGAATTTATCGATTAATTCCTCGCAAGAGCTTGGTCGCCATTTTCTGCCTCTTTTTTGGTGATCCATTTCCCCCCAATGTTGCCTCAAAATGGCACGGAATAAATTATTTAATCGATTGTAAACATGTATGCTTTCCTCTTCAGAACTATTTGAATCCTATTCATAACTGGATGTGTAACAAGAAAGCAAATTCTCCGAATCTGAAGCCATTGTTTTGATTTTAGAGCAAGGCAAGACGTCCTGGCGTGACATCACGAACGCCAAGGCGACATCTCTATTCTTAGGGATTCTGGAGTGTCTTTGGAATGTGTAAGGAAGCCCCAGCAACCAATTATAAAACCCCACACAGGAAACCTGAGATGAGATTTGGGCCATTACATACCAATAAAGACCCATAAACGGTAATTTTCAGGGTCAATAAATTCCTTCAGTCGACCACTCTCCCCATTGTCTTGATCAATCAAGATGCAACACTTTCCAATCTTTTTTTTTCTCCTATACTTCAAGAACGCTCTCTGACTCGTTTTTTTTTTACATCGCATGCATGCAGAAAACCCGCTCATGGCTTTCAATGCACAAAATAAAATAAACTGGCCAAACAATAACTTGATTCTTCAATAACGTTGCATCATGTAAACATGCTTTTTTTTTCAAATGGCTCCCAGGCCTCGATTCGTCGCTTGAAACTGGAGCAACAACAAAAAAAAAATCGTAAAAAGTAAACACGTCAAAACATTGGGTCGAACAAAACTTGGTGGATATCCACAAAAAAAATGGACGAACAAACAAAGCTCAGAACCCTTTTCCTCCATGTGCCGATGAAACGTTTTAAATAATGAAAATTAAAAAAAATTAAAATGAAATATTGTAGGAAAAAAAGAATTATGATACCACAGACGCCCTCACACATAAAGATAAATACATCTACAGGTAACATCCGACTTATGACAGAGTTCCGTTCTGACCAAACGGTCGTAAGTCAAAATGGTCGTAAATCCATTCGTGAAATCCATTCAAAATGTTGAATAGGGCAAAATTGTCGGACGCGTTGCCTGCCGGCCTGCTAGCGCGTTGTGGTGTAGAATTAAAAGAGTAAAAATAAGGTCTGGAGGTCGTGGTCGAAAGTACAGGTGGTCGTAAGTCGAACCGGTCCGAAGTTGGAAGTTACCTGTATTTGGATATACAGGTAACCTCCGACTTACGACCGGTCATAAGTTACCTCTATTTGGATATGCAGGTAACATCCGACTTACGACCAGCTCTCCTTACGACCACCCATACTTACGACCACGACCTCCAGATCAGACCCTATATTAAAACTTTTAATTCTACCCCTGGCACCGCAACGCGCTAGCAGGTCGGCAACGCGTACGGCAATTTTAGCCAGCCAGCCAGCATCTCACTCTCGCACAGCAATCGACCGCGTGATGGCACCAGAGGGTGGGAGTTTGCCAGTCATTTAGCCTCCGAGTCTCTATTCAACATTTTGAATGTATTTCGACTTACGACCATTTCGACTTACGACCATTTTGACTTACAACCGTTAGATCGGAACGGAACTCGGTCGTAAGTCGGATGTTACCTGTACTCTATATGGATAAATATCACTCATATTCATCTTTTTCAACGATAAATCCGTCTCTCACAGATGGCACTGTTGCTTTCTAAAAAAATAAAAAATAAATTATGAAAATGAGACATTTTGTAGACGTTTCAAGTCCTCCTTCCGCGTCGTCCCTTTCCTGGAGGGGAACTCCCTCCGCCCTTCAGCGCCCCTGAAGGAGGACCAATGTTTTGGTTTGCGCTTGGGGGGGGAGTCCAAACATTCACAACAGCAAGTCTGCGAGTTCATCGGCAACATCGACGTAGAAGGAGAGCGACGAGGGGCCGTTTACTGTCATCCCAAACTGCCCCCCCCCCCCTCCTCACCGGGGGTGCTACGTAGCTGCCAACTCTGGTGTAAGAGCGAGCGAGAGGAGTGAAAAAAAAATTGTGGTGGTGGTGGTGGTGGTGGTACTCGCATGTGTTTGTGTTGGACTAATATTTTGCCAAGAGACAAAACATAAACACCATCATTCTTTTCTTGGCTCGGACGGACGGGGGATGACGATAAGCAGCCCCCCCCCATCCCCTTTCTCGCTTGGCTTCATTTTTCAGCCAGCGGGAGGAAGCCACGCACCCTCTGTTCCACTCTTTCGCCCCCCCAGAACTCCCTCACAGTCTCTCACAAACTTCTCTCTCCTATCGTACCTCCGACAGGTCTTCTGTTCTTTTTTTTTTTTGCTGCTGTTGCTGCTCATCATCTCGCTTCCAACCACCCCCACACATATATATATACAGTGATACCTTGGCTTACGAACGTAATTGCTTCCCAGACAGAGTGTGTAAGGCGAAAAGTGTGTATCCCAAACATTAATTGCCCATAGGAAACCATTAAAATGAGGATAATCCGTTCCTAGGTCCCCATAAAATACCATTCCCTACTAAATAAGCCTTAACACTGCACAAAATATACCGTATTTTATGTATAATAAATGTGCTATGGTATTATATTTAAAGAAATAAACAGTACTGTATAATAAAGTCGTTTTATTTCCATTTGTGATGGTCGTTGATGGCTTGATGGAATGGAGCCTTAAACACTTGATGAGGAACGTAGCCTTCTTCTTTCACCATCTTGAGGAATGATCCCTTGTAAGTGCTTTCTCTGCCATAATTTTACCTTGTTCCTCATCAATTGTGTTGTGTTTAGCTGGGTTGATAGCTTTTTGCATCAAGTGTACAGATGGCTTGTGCGGGTTATTTGTGGAGCCTGATTGATGGGAATTTTAACCTTGCAGTCTCCACTCTGCTTTTGAACTATCAAAGTTGAAACGAGTCCAAATTTCACTGTTTTCTCTCCATTTTCTCACTCTCTCTCTGTCGTCTGCCTATTTCTTTAATGTTTAAACCACCTGCCCTCACTGCTGCGTTCTTGACCAATCAAGTGGCTTTAACCGAAGACTGGGGGCGGGGAATAGAGGACAAAAAAAAGTTTTCATTAATTTAACGTTCGTAAACCGAAAAGCTCGTAAGCCAAGGGGTTGGTAAACCGAGGTATCACTGTATTTATTTATTTTTTAGTGAAGCGGACATAATCCAGAAAAGCACCATGAAGAGACTGCCATCATCCCCCGTCCTCAGTGTCCCCAAATTACACAAAGCAGCCTCATTTTCTTGTTCCTGCGAGCGTTTTTGTCGTAGTAGAAAACGGCAGTCGGAATATCTCTTGAAAAATGTTGTTTGCCACCTCCAATATGGCGGCATCCTGTTTCCGGTCTAGACGCGTCTTTTCCATTTCTGACTTTTGACTCTTTGAGTGAGCAAAGATGGCTACTCGGGTGTGGTTCCGTCATCACGAGAGGGTGTGATTCATCCGGTTTTGAGCCAATTTCCTTCCTTCTCGCACTCACACGTCGGTCGGCGCTTTTCTCACTTCGACTCTTCGGCCGTCAGACGTAAGCTGACTCACTGGATTGCGTCCGCCCCAGGTTGGGCGGTTGGGACAGATGCGCCATGTCTTTCTTCCTGATCTCACAAATGGATTTCCGGCGGGCTTGGACGCCGCGAATGGCCGCTTTGATTTTCCGCCAACCCAGATGGTTGAGCTCGGCCAGGTTGAGCACCACGCAAATGCCGCTCACCGCGAACATGAAGACCAGGAAGACGGTTTTTTCCGTGGGTCGCGAGACGTAGCATTCCACTTCCTTTAGGCAAGGGTAGCGGTCGCATTCGAAAATCCCCGGTACGCTAAAACCGTAGAGGAAGTATTGGCCGGCTAAAAATCCAATCTCCAAGGCGTTTCGGAACACGACTTGAATGATGTAAAAACGAGAGATCCCTTCTTGTCGTCGTACTTTGGAGCTTTTGCTGTGCGTGAGGCCTCGCGGCGCGTTGGGGATCTCCTTGACTTCCAAGCAGTCGGGTTCTTCCTTCCCGCCGCCGCCGCCGTCGCCGCCGTGCTGAACTAAAATTCCGTTAATATTGCGCAACTTGCGCGCACCGTCCCGTCCGCCGTAGTCCCGGTCCATGATGGGATAGAGGAAAGAGTAGCGTCGGTCTCTCTGTTTGGCCGATTGGTGGACGGAGTATGTGATGAAGCAAAGGCTGGGCGTGCACACCAGAATGATCTGGAAGACCCAGTAGCGGATGTGCGAGATGGGGAAGGCTTTGTCGTAGCACGCCTGGTTGCAACCGGGTTGCAGGGTGTTGCAGATGAACATGGTCTGCTCGTCCTCGTACACCGTCTCGCCCACGATGGCCACGATCAGGATGCGGAAGATCACAACCACCGTCAACAGGATCCTACACAAGGAACGAAAACAAAAGACAAATCACACAAAGGGGGGGAATCAATGACTTTGTTTTCTTTGTTGCGTAATCAACCATTTGGATCTTGTTTACATGAAGGGAAATTGGAAAACTACTGGAAATAATACACTGCTTTTATAATAATAATAATAATAATACATTTTATTTTATTTTATTATGTTTTTTTACATTTTATTTTATTCATTTGTTCATTCATTCGTTTATTTGTTAATTTATGTGTTTATTTACTTACTTATTTATTCATTTATGTATGCATGTATTTATTTATTCACTTATTTGTGTCATTATTTATGTATGTGTTAACTCATGTATTTTTTTGTATTAATTGATTTGTTTACTTATTTGTTTATTCCTTCATTCATTCATTTATGTATTTAGTTACGTAATTATCCATTTATTTATTCCTTAATGTATTCATTTATGTATTTGTTTATTTATTTATGCATTTATTTATATGTGTATTGACTTATTTATTCATTCATGTACTCATTTATTCATGTGTTTATTCATTTATGTATTCCTTTATGGGTGCATTTATTTATTTATTCAGTTATTTGTGTAATTATTTATTCATGTATTTCCTCCTTTATTTGTGTGTTAATGTATTCATTTACTTATTTATTTATTCATTCATTTATGTATTTATGTATTTCTTTATGAATTTATTTACTTATTTGTTTATGTATGCATTCATTTATTGATGTCTTTATTTATTTGTTTAAGTTATTCATTTATTTATTCATTCATTTACTTATTTATGTGTTTGTTCATTCATTCATTTATGTATTTATGTACCTAATTATCCATTTATTTATTCATGTATTTGTTCATGTATTCGGTTATGTAATTGTTTATTTATTCGTTTGTTTATTTATTCATTCATTTATTTGTGTATTTGTTTGTGAATGTATTTACTTATTTATTAGTTTTTTATTCATTTATTTATTGATTTGTTTATTTATTCGTTCATGTATTTATTTGTTTGTTTTTATTTATTTGTTTATGCATTCATTCATTAATTTGTGTATTTATTGACTCATTTGTTCATTTATTTATTCATTTACTTGTGAACAAATTAATCTCTTCTCCTCTCCTCAGGGCAATACAAAACCAACAAGGTATAAACATAGAAGCAGGTCGAGCAATCAGACACAATTTCTACGATGGTAATTTGTCGCAGACCAATGCACCACTTCATCAAAGCGTGTAAACCTCCGTGACTTTCCAAATGAAGACGCTGCACTCGAGTCAACAATGATCTTAACTGAATCGTGACCTCGTCTCCAACCGCTCCGTCGGAAGCGGTTGAGATACCAAGTAGCTCTGAAAGAAATGGCCCGGAATGGAGGTGGTGGGGTGGTGGGAAGACTCCGAATAAAGGTCAGGGAACACATTCGAAGAGGGTCCCCCTTCAACTAGCAAGAGACCAATCGTGTTTGTATCACAGAGACGAAGAAAATGCTAAACACCAAGTTCATGATGGAGAGCGACAGGATGTCACTTCTTGGCTATACTTCATCCTGATGAGAAGCAGGGAAGGAAAAATGCAGTTCATCAGCAGGGTAGAAAATGCCATAAAATGTCAGTGCTTGGGCAATCCCATGACTAAGACGGACTTTGTTTGTCTTTTGTTTGAGTTCAACGCAGCTGTGAATATGTACAACGGGGCCTCGGTTTACGAACACCTTGCCTTACGAAATTTTCGGTTTACGAAGGTTAAATTTATGAAAATTAAACCTTGGATTAAGCACTACTTTTCGGGATACACACGGAGCGCCGCCCCACCACGGCTGGCGGAGTAATCTTCGGCGGAAGAAAACCAAAGCACACGAATGAACAGCGCCCCGGCCGGCCTACCTTTCCACACCCCCTTTCTGCGAGTGCACAAGTCGATCGTCTCCAATGATTTTTTTTACTGATACTTTTGCCGTTATGGGTCCGAAAAAGACCCCACCACAGGCTCGTGTTCAGCCGAAGAAGACACAAAACAAAATTACAGTCGAGGAGAAGAAGGAGATCATTAAAAAACACGAACAAGATGCGTGTTTGTGTGATTTAGCGGTCCAGTACGGATATGCTAAGTCCACCATTGCTACCATCCTTCGCAACAGAAAAGCTATTAAAGGTGCGTGTGTTGCACGGCAAATTCACTCTCATATCGTCATGCGGCTACCTGGAAGTTTGCCGTTTATTGATGATTTTATAGCGAGCAACGGATCATTACTCGTCATGGTGACACAGTCAGTACTGACAGTAAAGATACCGAAGCCTACAAGGGATCATTCCTCGAAATGGTGAAAGAAGAATGCTACGTACCTCAGCAAGTATTTATATATTATATATTTATTAATAGATAGCTAACCAGCCATCCAGATAGCTAATAGAAAGCTAGCTAGCAACTAAATAGCTAGATAGCTAATAGATAGCAATCTAGTTTTCGCAACCTATGATTGGCTATTCACTAGACAGAAAGATAGCTAATAGATAGCAAGCCAGATAACTGTTTTTGGGTTCTCCACAGTAAATTCTTTTCTTCCTTCATTCATCCCTCATTTATTTTTCAGATCGTCGGCCAAGCAAATGTTGACAACAAGATGTTTACGTCTCGCTGCTTGCACGTGAACGTTGTCTGTCTAAACGACAGACAACAAGATATTCCTGCTGATTGAGCGCCGTCTTGAGGTTTAAATCCGTGTTTCTACTCAAGATCATCTCTCGCTAATCACCGCCATTTTATTTTAATGAGAATCTCATGAATAACAACGTGATGAATGGCTTCGTTTAATTCATGTGAGTGAAAGTGCACAGCATTATACGGTGTAGCCCATCAAACGTGACCTCATTACATTCATCATGGATTTATGGTTCTGGGTGCGTACAAGTGAAAAGATGAGTGTGTGTGTGTTTGTATGACTAGTCTTGTGAGGACCGCTAACCTTTTATACCATGTGTAGTGAGGACATTTTTGACAAGTGTGGACCTTTTAGCCGGTCCTCACAAGTTTTTCATTCTAAAGGCTTCTAGAGGGTCTTTATATGCATCTGTTAAAGTTTCAGAAAGGTCCTCACAAATGATTTTTTTGGTGTGTATTTTCATTTCACTTGGATACACACACTTTTTACTCACTGTGTGTGTTTATATGTGTGTGTGTGTGTGCGTGGTTAACGAGAGGAAAAAGTTCATACCACAAAAAGTAAAACGATAGTTTAACCAAATTCACTACAGGGGTGAGGACTTTGAATATACCCATTCAGAAACTTCACTGCTGCTGTTATTTCGGTTTCAAGTCCACTTTTTATTTATTTGTTTTTAAAGAGGTGGAAGTGGGGAATGGAGTGACATTTAGTGTTCAAATATAACACTAATTCTTCTCTAAACTTATCAGCAACGGTGGTCCTCACTCCTTATCTGCAAGGTTAAAATCGTACAATGAATGTGAAAATGTTGAATTCTATGAGTACATCACCTACAGGAAGAGAAGACGGCATGGGAAAACTATAAAAAAAATAATAATATGGTACTTTTCTGAGTATTGTATTGCTATTTTGTTAAATAAAATTTCAGGAAAAAAGGCAAATTCCACTGAACCAGAGACTTTGCTGGATAACGGCTGGACTGGATTTTGAAGTGTGAGGTTGCCAGACTTGTGTGGCACAGATGTGGATTCACGGGGCGGAGATAATCCTTTGCAGCGCGTGAGGGCACGCAGTTGACAACGCGCCTTTCATCAAAATACAGACCTCTCACGACCGATAAAGTGGGAAAAATATGAAGGTGTTGTGTTTGTTTATGCTAGTTGTTACATCTGTGATGAGCTGCAAAGCCAAAGAGTAATCGGGCTGCAGAAAATTGACATTTTAGGATAAATAGGGGGGAGGTTTTGTCTTTGTCATGATTGTATTCAGAAACTCAGTGCAGGTAATTCCCAATTACAGTGATACCTCAGTTTACGAACCCCTTGGCTTACGTACTTTTTGGTTTACGAACATTAAATTTATGAGAATTTTACCTTGGCAAACAAACTATTTTTCGGGATACACACACAGCGCCACAATGAGTGATGTGTGGTTCGCGAACAAGCGAACAAGAAAATGGCAGCAGACTCATTTTGGTCCTCTATTCCCCGCCCCCAGTCTTCGGTTAAAGCCACGTGATTGGTCAAGAAGGCAGCAGTGAGGGGAGTTGGTTTAAACATTAAGGAGACAGGCAGATGATAGAGAGTGACAAAATGGAGAGAAACCAGTGACATTTGGACTCGTTTCTACTTTGGTAGGTGCAAAAAGCTATCAACCCAGCTAAACAGAACACAATTGATGAGGAACAAGGTCAAATTATGGCAGAGAAAGCACCTGCAAGGGATCATTCCTCAAGATGGTGAAAGAAGAAGGCTACGTTCCTCATCAAGTGTTTAATGCTGATAAAACCGGCCACATCAAGCCATCAACGACCATCACAAAGGTCAATAAAATGACTTTATTATACAGTACATGTTATTTATTTAATTATAATACCATAGCACATTTATTATTGGAAGGCTTATAAAATTAGAAAGGAAAAAATTATGTTTATGGGGACCTGGGAACGGATTATTCTCATTTTAATGGTTTCCTATGCGAATGTATTTTTTGGGATACACACTTTTCGCCTTACACACTCTGTCGGGGAACCAATTAAGTTCGTAAACCAAGGTATCACTGTATAGAATTTGCAGCAATTCAACACCCCCCCCCCCCTCCAAAAAAAATGGATCTCAAACACAAGCAATTCAACATCAACTAGATGGTGATTACTAACTATTTCCACTCGCCGGTTTCAGGAAAAAAAACAAATAAATAAAAGGACATCAAATTGCGTTTAAGAACGAATCTGCTCCAGACTGGGATCAAACGATTATAAAGTCACAAAAAAGAAATCCAGTAGCGACTGAGACAACATCTCCTTAAATTAAAAGAAATGTATCGGTGCCAGGAGAGTATGTGAGATATCGAGGGAGGCGGTAAGGAAACCAGCAATGGCAAGAAAATGTCATCACAGAGAATGAATTATGTAATAGTTTCAACACGCAATCCCACGGCATGTAATCTGTGACTGGGCCAAGGGAGGATTCCTGCATTTGAATGTTTTTTTTTTTTTCATTGTTAATGCATTCAAATAGTTTGAGATTATCCTAACCCATACAGTAAACACCCTCCCCCCCGATCCCTCACCTACCCAGTCCCTCATTTGTCTCAGAGTCAGCGGAGAGCCTTGACTGAACAACTACCATATTTTCCGGGGCACCACCGAGTTGGCCTCTGAATCAAATGGCAATGTGGCCACCATATTGGAGGTGGCAAAATGGAGGAATCATTGAAATATGCACAGATCTGTCCTCAAATTCAATTCATATGATCACTCAGAACTATTTACAGGTAACACCGATTTACGACCGAGTTCTGTTCCGATCAAACGGTCGTAAGTCAAGATGGTCGTAGGTTGAAATACATTCAAAATGTTGAATAGAGACTCGGAGGCTAAATGACTTGTAAACTCCCCCCTCTGATGCCATCACGCGGTCGATTGCTGTGCAAGAGTGAGATGCTGGCTGGCCAAAATTGTCGTACACGTAGCCTGCATGCTAGCGCGTTGCGGTGCCAGGCGTAGAATTATCTAGCTGGGTATCTAGCTATTGTATCTATTAGCTATATAGCTAGCTATTAGCTATCTATTCGCTAGATATGAGCTATCTATTCGCTTGCTAATAGATATCTACTCGCTGGCTATCTTGTTATCTAGCTGGCTATCTCGCTATTGTATCTATTAGCTATATAGCTAGCTATTAGCTATCTATTCGCTAGTTATTAGCTATCTATTCGCTAGGTATTCGCTATCAATTCGCTAGCTATTAGCTATGTTTTTGATAGCTATTAGCTATCTATTTGCTACCTATTAGCTATTTATTCACTAGCTATTAGCTATCTATTCACTGGCTAGATCGCTCGCCATCTATTGGAGTTACTTCCGGGTTGAGTGAACACTGGCGGGTGTGGCTGCCGCTGCTCACCCACAGAAACAAAACATCCTGTGACTGTAAAGTGACCTGGAGAGGCGCTTAGAAATGAAATCTATTATTATTATTAATATTATGATGTTGACAGTTCTGCAAACACCAAAAACGAAATTGCATGTCAACAGTAAATTTCATTGAGTGTTGAAGAGGGCGGTGGGTGAAATAATGTGGGATCAGACTGAGAAGGTCGGGGCAAAGTGGATGAAGTCATTGACAGCGACAAATAACAAGACATGATTGTGGAAATGAAAAATGAAGAAGAGCAGCTGAGGTTCCTTACCCAGAAACCCCATCGCAACCCCCTGGACCCCTCCCAGTCCTTCCATTTCTCCTGGTTTCTCATCCTTTCAATGCACTCAACATCCTTCTGCTAGTTACCAAGGCAACAGGCAAGGATCAGAAAGGAGACGAGAGGGGAAAGAGAGAAGTGTGGCGGCGAGCTATAAAGTCAACTGAAACACGCTTTGCTGAGGTTCGATTGGACGAGCCGTTGGCCGCTTAATTGACTGCAATGTTGGAGATGCTTTGATGCTTTGATTATGGGGTGGCAAATAAGCTCCATTGCCCCTGATTTGTACTTCATCTATAATTGACTTTACAAAGCTTGCTGGAAAATGGAATAATGAGACACGGATTAATGATCATAATGTTGCTTTTTCAGAAGAAATTGAATGAGGCATTGCAGTTTAGTGGTGATCTGAGACGTTTTTTGTCTTTGTGGGAAACACTTGATAGTGATTTCAAGCTCATGAGTGTCATGGCGGATCCGTTAATCCTTTTCAGACTCAACTTCTAGCTCCTTGAGACACTTTATGCAAAAAGCTATCCATTCCATCAAGCCATCGACCATCACAAAAGTAAATAAAACGACTTTATTATACAGTGCAGTTTGTTTCTTTAATGACAATACCATAGCACATTTATTATACATAAAATAAGGTATGTTATGTAAAGTTTTAAGGCTTAGAAAAGTAGAAAATTATGTTTTATGGGGACCTGGGAATGCATTATTCTCATTTTAATGGTTTCCTACGGGGAATTAATGTTTGGAATACACACTTTTCGCCTTAGACACACTTTCTGGGAACTGTTTAAAA